>NC_045447.1:52339426-52685742 GCF_002776525.5 Piliocolobus tephrosceles
TTAGATCTCACCCATCATTTGAACTCATATATTCCCACAATTTTATTACATTCTTTCTATCCAACATGCTAGTCTTATATCAGTTTAATCACCTGACTTCCCTACCCTTCAAATGGCTAATCACTGCTGGAGAAAAATGCACAACTATGTGGACTAATGTAACCACAAACATGCTCTCCATCTTCAGATGCACCCTTATAATATGAAGAAATATTTCTTCTCCCTTCCCATTCTTTTTAACAACTTTCTCAAAAAGTCCACAGAAGATAAACTCTCTCTCAGCAGAATTCCAAATTCATAGAGCAAAGAAAGGCCATTGCGTGTTTCTTATTCCTTCTACTCTTCTTTGTTAGTGTTTGTGAGGCGAGTAGCATGTTAATTTAGTACATTTAATATTAGCTATACAACTTATTTTTAAGTGGCTTCATCAACTATACATCTAAACAATTTCCTCTTGAGGAAAAATTACTAGTTTGTTACATCAGTATTTATTTTTCTAGGATTTATAAGATTCATTTTGAACTCATGATAGTCTTCCTTCATTAATATCATATCTCTTCATATATACTGAGTATAAGAATCTTGCAACAGCATATTCCATAACCCCATCACACCATTCCACTAACATTTGCGCAGTTGTTACAGATTTTATTTCCACATTTTGTATATACTGCACAATACATATTTTTGAATTAAGCAATTCATTATATTTTAAAAAACAAAAGCTTGTGAAGAAAAGTCTTTTTACATTTATTCACATATTTATGATGTTACTCTTCAACTCTTTGGTAGATCCAAGTTTTCATCTGGTATTATTTTTCTCTTATGAAAAGAACGTTTTAAAATGTTTCTTGTAATACAGGTCTGCTACCAATGAATTCTCTCATAATTTGCTTTTCTAAAATGTCTCCTTTCTTTTGCCTTCTTTTATAAAGGATATTTGTGCACGATATGGAATTCTAGTTTGAATACTATTACATTATTTTCTGGCTTGCATTGTTTCTGATGAGAAGTCAGTGATAATTCCTATCTTTGCTTCTCTTTATAAAAAGTCTTTCTCCCCTCTCTGGCTGCTTTTGATGTTTTCTCTTTATCACTGAATTTCAGCCATTTGATTCTGATGTGTCCTGGTATGGGTTTTGGGTGTGTATTTATCTTTTAACTTCGCAGAGTTCCAGAACATACTTTTAATCAATAAGGGTAATTTTGCTCATTATTTCTTTATTTTTCTGCCACTCTCTATTTCTGGAACACAGATTTCATGTATGTTAGATCGTTTGACATTGTCACACAGGTCACTGAGACTCTTCACATTGTTTTTCAGCTTGTGTCTTTGTATGTGTCTTTTGATTTAAATTATTTTGATTGCTCTTTAAGTTCATTTATCTATTTTTCTCCAGTATCTCATCTACTGTTACGCAAGGCCGATGAATTTTCTATTTCAAGTACTGTGTTTTTCCACTTCAGAAGTTCCACTGGTTATTTTTTATATCTTCTCTTTCTCCTATACATAATTTCCTTTAAATCTTTAAATATTTTTATAATATTGTTTTAAAGTCCTTGTTCGATAATTCCATAATCTCTGTTATTCCTGGGTCTGTTTCTATTAATGTGCTTTCTCCTCGTGATAAGGTCATATTTTCCTGCTTCTTGCATATCTAATAACTTTGTATTGTACAATAGAAATTATACATTTCATGTTATGGTGTGTCAGGATTTTGTTATCTGCTTTTAAAGAGGATTAAGTGTTGGTTTATTGCTCTGCATTTGGGTTTTCTTTTGTGTTTTTTGTTTTTTTAATTTATTTTTTGGCAGACAGATTTCAGCTTGATATTTTTAAGACTTATTTTAAGGTTTTTAAAGGTGGACCTAGGATACCACTGTAGGAATTAGCCCTGCTACCGAAAAAATAAAATAAAAATAAATAAAAAATGAAAAGGTAATCCTTCTGTTGTGTTTACTAAGACTTCCAGGTTCATCCAAGTCTCTCTACTCTGGCTGATCAGATTCAAATGTCTCCCAATCCTTTCTAAGTTCTGGGAATTATTCAGTACACATCTATCTTACAGTGGTTCTTTCTCTGTTAGTTGTTCTTTGTACTGAATGTAATAAGCCTGCTTTCTTTGCAATCTGAGATATGTCCACACATGGCTCAAGTTTGGAGGTGATCAAAAGAGGAACAGATCAGAGCACCACTCCATTTAAGCTGTTTATGTGTAGTATATGTCACAGAAGCATACTAATTCTAGGCTACTTGTAATAAGACTTAAGATAATTCCATGTTCTGTCTGGCCAAGTCAGAGGTTCACATTTAGGAAATCTCACTGACCAGCCTTATAAAGTTCTAACTCTCCATGGGTCCCAAGGAAAATGTTTTGTGGAGCCCAGGGGGGGATTCAGTTTGTTTTCAGACTCCTAAATCCTCTGTAGAGGTTGAATTCACACAGTTAAGGAAGATATATTTTTCTAGAGTTTGCCATTGGGCTTTCTGGGAGCCTAGACTCATCTAATATGAAGGAGATGAATGGTTTGATATTGCCCTATGGGCTACTTCTATTACCTTCTGTATTAGTTCATTCTTGCATTGCTATAAAGAACTACCTGAGACTGGGTAATTTTAAAGAAAAGAAGTTTAAATGACTCACAATTCCACAAGCTATACATTAAGTATGACTGGGGAGGCCTCAGGAAACTTACACATGGCAAAAAACCAAGATGAAGGAGGCACATTTTACATGAACAAAACAGGAGGAAAAAAGAGCAGGGGGAGGTGCTACACACTTTTAAACAAGCAGATCTCATGAGAACTCACTATTACAAGAACAGCAAGGGGAAAATCTGCCTCTGTGATCCAATTACCTCCTACCAGGCCCCTGCTCCAACACTGGGGGTTACAATTTGACATGAGATTTGAGTGGGGACACAAATCCAAAACATATCACTTGCACATGTTTCTTTTCTCTCTCTAAAGCCTAAGAAAACATTACAAATTTTAAGTGACATTAGAGACCATATTGCCTAAACACGCATTTAGAAACATTTGCTGTTCGTTTATAGTGTCTGAACACTAGCATACATGTATTTCCCTTGCCCATCAGAGATGCATGTTCTGATAAAGAAAGAAACACAGAAAAGATAGATTCCGTCTGACAAAGAAGTTAGTGTTATTTCAGCTAATATGTTGCAAGCAAAGGAGGGAAAGTTACCAACTTTTCTCTTTGAGCATGTAATTTAGACATATAAAAGACTTTACAATGAGCTACTCTTGAAGGTAAAACCTCCACTGAACTTTTTACCTTCTTTGTGGTACCCTTTGGAAGTTCCTAAGGAAATCTATCACCAGCTTACAAACAGCTGCCTTTCTTAGCTCATTGTCATTGTCACAAAACAGATCTGGCCAGCAAGGCACCTAAGACAGATGAGCCCAGGGACCCAGCTAATGTCCTGCCTACAATTAACAAATACAGATGTCAATTCCTGTTATGGCAAAGCAAGGTATCAAGGGATGGTAGGCATAAATCGTCAACATTTGTACCAAAACTATAAGCAGATGCCTTATGGTTTATGATGTAGGGGAAAGTTCCATAAGGGAAAACATCAGTATAAATCTTAAAGCCCAGAACAGTTCAAAGTTTGGGCCATGAAATTGGAGAAGAGGCAAACACAAACTATCAGATAAAAATAAGACTACTCTATTACTTAAGGTTCTCCAAAGAAACAGAACCAAGAGGATGGACGGATAGAGAGAGAGAAAAAAGGTATTACAGTGTAAGGAATTGGCAAAGTGATTGGGGAGGTTGAGCAGTCCCATGATCTGCTGTCTGCAAGCTGGAGACACAGGAAAGGCAATGATGTAGTAGTTCTCAATACCAGAGGGCTGATGGTGTAAGTCGCAGTTGAGGGCAGAAGACCGATATCCCAGATCAAGCCGATGGCAGACAGCAATTCCCCCTTCCTCCTCCTTTTGTCATATTCAAGCTTTCAACAGATTGGATGGTACCCATCCCCCTTGGAGATGGCAATCTGCTTTACTCAGTCCACTGATTCAAATGTTAATATCACCTGTAAATACCCTTACAGCACACCCAGAATTAATATTTAATATGGGGACCCTTTGTCTCAGTCAAGTTGCCACATAAAATTAACCATCATAAATTCCAAAGAGTATAACTAAAACATGGGATTGCCTTCACCATGAGCTTACTTAGAAGGCAAAACCTACTATGAGATTTATAGAACTTACAGGATTTTTTTCTGGGAATGTCTGAGGAATCCATGACAGGACTAAGGACAGCTATCTCCTTTGCATCCAATGGGTATTGTCTTTTCTTGGTTTCTTCCCAATAATTAAGGCTTGAAAGGCAAAAGAGAGTATAAGAAAAGGAGGCAGCTTCTTTGGGAAGCAGGAAAAGAGCTGTAGTCTGAACGAGTACAAAAATTAATGGGTATTGACAATGAAAATGGCAAAAGGTGAAGGCAGGGTAATGGAAAAAGGATTTAGAAATCCCTTGCTTGACCTGATCTTTCTGCATTGACTCTTAATTATAACAGAGCCCAAGGTGCTCTAAGAGAGTGGGTCACTTACAGCAGAAGCGAGTATGCAAAAGGTCTTGGGCTCTGGTGTGCCTCTGTGACAAAGCCAGCTAAAAGAGGAAAGGAATACAGCTATCCCTTGAGAAGAAGTGAGTTTATTAGTCTCCTGAATGTCATGAATAGAGGATGAAGGACCTTGGAAGACTGAGGGTAGAAGGGTCTATGAACCTTTAAACAAAAGAATATTAAGATGAGATGGCAAAGAATAAAGCCATTTTGCATAAGAATTAACATCCTTGTGGTGGTTTATGTGTCAGCTTGATTGGGTTAAGGGATGCCCAGATTGCTGGTGAAACTTTATTTCTGGGTGTGCCTGTGAGGCTGTTTTAAGAAGAGATTAGCATTTGAATCAGTAGACTAAGTAAAGAAGATTCACCCTCACCAACATGGGTGGGTGTCACCCAATCCACTGAGCACCCAAATAGAACAAAAGGCAAATTAAGGGCAAATTTTTTTTCTCTCTTGAAGCTGGGACATCCATCTTCTCCTGCCCTCTGACATCAAAGCTCTCGGTCCTCAGGCTTTCCAGTCTTAAGAATTTGCTTACTTAAGCCTTCTTCAGAATCACATTACCAGCTTTTCTGGTTCTCCCGCTTGCAGACAGCATTATTGTG
Organism: Piliocolobus tephrosceles; assembly: GCF_002776525.5. Lineage (NCBI taxonomy): Eukaryota > Metazoa > Chordata > Mammalia > Primates > Cercopithecidae > Piliocolobus > Piliocolobus tephrosceles. Next base: position 52,344,634 of record NC_045447.1, read on the forward strand.
GGACTTCTCAGCCTCCATAATCATGTGAGTCAATTCCCACAATAAAACCTCTCTTATTTATCTATATAAATGCTATTGACTCTGTTTCTCTGGAGAACCCTAATTAACACAACCCTCCTATATCAATATTCTTTGGACAAAGAAAATAACGCTAAAAAATGGACACAGTAGAACAATGAGCAAGTTTACATGAATTGAAGCAATCTGAATGGGACTCCTGTAGGATCACTGGGTATATAAGGAAACATAAGGGTCCATAGCCACTGGAGGTGACTTAATTCATTTAATGAGAACTAGTGCTTAAAAAAAAGAAAAACTGATTACAAATTCAGGGGATGTTCAAACACTTGAGAGATGAGAGTACTTCAGCCTGTAGGCACTCTTTGTGAAGAAAAGCCCAGAGCTGACACAAGCACCAGGGAGCCAGCTCAAACACAAATGTGTCAAGGTGACAGGGCCTGAATCTCATACTGTGAACTCTTTCAGAGAGACAAGCATGCATAAAATCATGTGTTCTAAAGAAAAGAAAACTTGGAATCACAGACTTAGAAGGCCCTTAGAGATAATCTAATCAAACCTTCTTTCTACAGTTGAGAAAACTAAGTGAGGCCAGAGGAGATGGAGTGATTCACCCAAAGTTACATACATGGTTGGTTCATGATGGATCTGAAATGAAAACCCTTAGGTCACCTCCTCTAGTCTAATATTATGTGCAAAACACTTTCATTTTAATTCGTGCCACAAATCCATCTAACTATAAAGGTAAAACTTGATAAGGAGAGATAATATACTATCAGAGATGACACATGCGTTAGTCCATCTTATCTCTTTAGCATTACATCATCTGTCTTAACTAAAAAAAATCAATTAGTGATAATGCATGTGATTGGACAGACTATAACATGCATATTAACAGACTATAACAGCATATGACTTACGCTGCAAAATGGACATTTTCAAAAATCAACACTATAAGGCACTTAACCACAGTAAAGATTACCAACATGTGTAGAATCTTAATAAACATTATTAGGATGTTGACATGATCACAAGCCAATTCCTAGCATAAGATATTTTAACATTACCAGGATAAATTTCTCTTTGGAATTCATCCATAAATTCCAAAGACAAATTCGACAGAAATTCAAATTTCTCCACATGAAGGTAAATTTGACTTCTCATGGTTCTCAAAGCACATGTAACCCAGTTTCTCCAGGTTTTGGAGTACACACTGTGAAAAAGTATCCACTTGTAACTATTAAACCTTGAGTTCTTACCCTTGCAGAAAATTCCAGAAAGAAGCCCATGCCTGGCAAAACAAAAACTGATTGGATTCAGAGATGCCTGAGTTGGAGATAAACTTTGGCAAATTCTCCCAATTACCATACTAAAAACCCTGCCCATGGAGGAGCTTATTCTCCATTTTTCATACATGCAACCATCTAGAGGCATGATTGGAGACTATGCCTGCTCTGCCTTTATTCCACCTCTACACATGAGGTAGAGGCTAACTAGCCTAATAAAAGTCTTGTTTGAACCTTTAACTGGGAAGGAACTACTTTGGGGAATTATCCCCAGTACCCTCCTTATTTATTGCAAGTAATAAAATCCCCTTGTTAGATCTTTCTTTGTTGTGGTCATTGGACTATCACCCACCAAGCAATCAAACACACTCATTGTGTGGGTAACAACCCTGGCCACCCAGATGAGACAAAGACTCCAGTTCTAACGCTAACTTCACAAAGGCTTGCTATGGGGCAAAGCAGTGGACAGCGGCAGCTTGGCCAAGCTAACTTGCTCATGTTGCCTGAGAGGGTTGGGTACAATTCCTAAGGATCTTCGTCTTGGGGTAGAGCCCACTAGGCCATCACTTGTATCTAGCCCAAAAGAGTGGAAGCAGTGGTCCAGACCTTTTGTTTGGTGCTCCTTCAGGGAGGTAAGTGGACTTCACCCTGTGGACTGACTAAAAGGGAAAAATCTTTGAATCTAGCAACAGGATCTCCAGACTAACCACAATGCACCTCTTGTTTGAGTTTCCACCTTTTGCCAGTTGGTGCCCTGGAGGATTGAGACACACTCCAATCATGGCAATTGGCAATCCTGATCCTTGGCCACTCTGTGCTCTGGAGGATTGGGAGGCATCCCTGTCACAGTAAAACAGCAATCTGTTCCTAGCCAGATTAACCATGAGGATCAACTTTTCCAAGGACACAGGTTTAAGATCTTTAGATTCAGGGGCCATTTTCCAAAGTGGGAAAGGACCTAGGTACATCTGGAAGCCCTCAGTCTTGACAGCTAGGCTGGGAAAATTTTAACAGAAGAGGCTCTTACCAATGCACTCCTGGACCACCTGAGTGAGTTCTTCTCAAGTATCAGCTTTTAAAAAAAGGAGCAGCTACTTCACCTAACACCCAGAAGGGTCACCAAGTGATGCAATCAGAGTTTTGGGGAAGTTCATAGGACTACACTAGGGAACCACTGGGTCACCCTCACACATTGGCTTACTTTGGATCTACACCTTAGAGAGTTTTTTGAGAGATGCTTTTTGAGAGGAAAACCTCAATTATCATACATCTACATAATAATCAACCTGATATTTAAATCTTTTGGAAGCTGGGATCAGATCCTGAGGGTAGTGTCTGAGGGCAGGGAAAACCAGACCTCAATCCTCGAGAAAAACCCATTAGGTTGCATCCTCCAACACTAGAAGATCTGGATTGCCAGGAGTCTCTGGGAGGCCAATGCAGTAGTAAACTTTGTGTCTTCAAGACTCAGTTTCATCTCCAGCTTTATTGCAACAATATCAGCCCCTTTGAACAACTCCAGGTGACCCAAAAACTTACTTGATCTCAGCAGCCCAAGAGTTTCACTCCTCTAACTTCAGGGTACTCAACACACCTGGTCAGCATGAAATAGATACAGAAGCATAAATTCTGTCTCTAAACCCTCAGGAATGAGAAACGGAATGTCTCAGGAGGGATTCCTAACCCAGGGTCCATGAGGTTTGGAGTACATACTGTGAAAATGTACCCATTTGTAACTGCTGCATCTTGAAGTTCTTGTTATTTCAAAAGGGTCCAGGAAGAAGCCCATCCCTGGAAAAACAAAACAAAACAAACAGTTGAATCCCAGAATGCCTGAGTTGGAGATGAACTTTGGCAAACTCTCCTCTTTATGGTACTAAAAACCCTGCCCAGGGAGGAGCTTGTTCTCCATTTTCTATACATGCGACCGTGTGGAAGCATCACTGACAATTGTGCCTGCTCTGCCTTCATTCTGCCTCTGCATAGGATGACTCAGCAAACTGACCTCATAAAAGCCCTGTCTTCACCTTTGTTCAGAAAGGCACTGCTTTGGGGAATTATTCCCAGTGTCCTCCTTACTTGTTGCAAGTTATAAAAATTCCCTTGTTAAATCCTCCTTACTTGTGCTTATTGGACTGCCACCCACAAAGCAATCAAACCCAGCCATTGTGTGGGAAGCACCCAGACCCCCAAATATTTCATAAAACATTATGAACAGAACACAAGAACACAGACTGTTTAAACTGTATTTATGGCAAGTGTTACTAAAATCATACTTTAAGGTGGAAATTTTTTTTAATCTTCATTTATGGAAATTTTGAAAACTAGAATTTATTTTCCTCCATTAGAATACAATTTTGCTGGGAAAAAGGAAGGTAACTTTTTGCTTTCAGGTTCACTAAAACTGTGATTTAATAGAAGAAAAGCATTCTATGAGAAGAATCAGAAACATTACAAGGAAGGTAGAGTGGATAATCTGATAGAGCTACATGCAGTCCCAGCCCCACCACTACTTCCACACATACACATAGACTGCAAGGTATTCAAAGATTTACTCTTGGGCAGTTTATAAAAACTATTATCCAGAATATGAAGAACTACTGCCATGGAGAAAATAGAAAGAGGAATTTGGTGAAGAATCGGAATGAGACAAATGGCAATTGCAGTGCACTCTATCCTTGGCTTTTGGCCTCCTATAAATTTATTAGTATGGTTATTTACATGGAGAAGTAAAGGAAACATTCATGTAATTATAGATACAATAGTAAAGGCAAAATAAATGGTACTGCAAACTCATTTGGTAAAAATAAGGTACTACATCCTTAAAGTAGTTATGAAGGTTTTGTTCTGTTGCTCCTCCCAGCATCACTCCTGAAACCTTTTACCCGACTGCTGAGGGTATCAAGACATAAAAGTCCAGAGAGCAAGGAAGAGGAACATCTTGATCTTGTTGTATGCATTGAGGATCTATGCTGATGCTGAGTGGCAAAGGTGTTCTACCAGAGAGACATGTTCCCTCCCATTCATTTATCTCTTTGATTTCTGCTGTCACACTACCATTGAAACTGTTTTTCTAAGGGTTCAGCATTTGGTGAACAGCAAATTTTCCAATTTGATGGGTTCCTTTCAACAGGAAACTCCTTCCCATCCTTCCTGGATACTTTTTGGCATTATTGACCTCGTGCTTAGTCTTGACACTCCCGTCTCTCTCTTCTGCCAGCAGCCCCTTCCCAAGCCCTTATGGTGTAAGCATTCCCAAAGAATCTTTCCTATCTCCCTGCACTCACTCCCTTGGCAATCTCATTTGCTCTCCTCTCACAAATTCACCATCAGCTTTCCCTGCATAATTGTACCTGGTATTTGTCTAGACACTTACAAAATGTACATAACCTTTCCTTTAATACTTGCAACAACCTATCGTTATTTCAGAAAAGAGAAAACTGAGACTCAGGTGCAATGACCTGCCCAGGGCCTCAAAGCTGGAAAGTGGCAAAGTGTGTAAACTTAACCCTACTATTTAAGTCTAGTGGTTTTCTTTTGTTTTTTGTTTTTTGTTTTTTTTTTTTTACAATACCACAAATGCCTCCAAATGATTCCCAAATACATATCCTAATCCTGTATATTATGTATAATGCCTAATACCTCATCTTCTTAATTAAGTCCCAGACAAATAACACTTTACCCACCTATTAGATAACCTTACATGAATACCCCATACCTCACCATGTTTCCCAAATGCTTCCTCCTTTGACTTCTATCTTTTATAATATGATCAGTATATTCCCAATTACAGGTACTTGAAAACTTAGATTTAACTTTGATATTTCTATTTACCACTAATTAGTTGCTACATTCTGTACCTATCAACTCTGGTGTCTCCCACCCAATCCTTTAAACGTCCAACGTTTCTGCCTTTCTTCTAATTCTTGGTTTCTCTTCCCTAGAGTTCTAGACTATAGTACTATTACACTAATAGTGTATGGATATACTAATGATGTTTCTACCTCCAGTCTCTCTCTTCTCTAATTCCCTGTTTGCATGGCTCAGGGGCTCTTCATTGCCTTTAGAATAACATCAAGATGTTTGAGGCCCTTATCATAAGGCTCTATCCTATGCAGAGGTTTCTCCACCAATTTTCCCACCTACTGCATGAATCCTGGACTAATGACTGTTCCAATAAAACATTGTCTGATTGTAGGTGCTCAAAGCTACTTGCTCAATTTACTCAAACCTGTCAGGAGTTCGTTAGTTTTGTCTTAATATTTGACAGTCAAGAGATTAAAGTCCCTTCCTTTTAAAACTCCATTCTTGTTAGCATTCATTTGAATGAGTGTCCTAGAACCCTTTTCCCTTCCTGTTCTTAAATATCTATATGCATAAGTCAATAACTCAAAAATTTGTAGCCATCTGTTGTTATATTTCAGCCAAGATACTATATCATATGCCAATAAAAATTACTAAAATGATGCAAATTGATGACATAATCGTTTTTCATGAAAAAAAGCTTGGCATAAATATTGAAAATGCTTTATAATAGTTTTTATTCTCACTCAGTATATAAAATATCATTTCTTTGCATAATAACTAAGAAGAGCTAATAGAACAGTAGCTTCATGAAACTTTTGATTTCAGACATTTATAAGTGGAGCAACAAAAACAATTTGTTAAATTTGCTCAGGCCATATGCATTCTAATAATTACAAAATAAATATAAAAGAATATGCACTCACATAATCTTGGAGTGAGATGCTAAGTCTGCGTGGTCCCTGAGACTGTTAAATGCAGTGAGAAGTAAGTATCTAAAGAGTAATTCAAATATTAAGTCATCAAAATATAAACTCCATTTATGTTGTGCTATCCTCAAATATTTTGGTCTCAAAAAGATAGCCAAATTACATCATTTTGTACCTTCTCTGCTATGGATCACTTAGTCCAACATACAGGTAGGAAAGGAAAAGTAAAGACAAAAATCGCATGCCAGATGTCATTTTCTTCAACAACATACAATAGGAGGCATTTTATTCTATCTAATGACACTGAGAAAAATTCATTTTATATAACCATGATATTGGGAGTATTTACAAAACAAAAGAATTCATTTAAAGATACAAAATACCATTTGTAGAACACACACACACACACACCAGGACATCAAGTCCCCTGAAACGCTCCCACAAATTCCTGCAGGATTATATCCCTAAACATGTCTGATCTGTTTAGGAAAACATCTCCGTTGTCTCAGTTAAGGAGGAACTTCTGTGGATTGATGCACTGTGTCATTTCCCCAAGCAGTGTCCTTTAGGCCAAAACTGACACCTGCAGCCTTAAGCTACCCAGGATATTCATGTAGCGTGAGGCAAGACAGGCATCATGCTACACTTGTCCTTGACTCACTTCACTGTCTCCCTTTTCTCTGTTCCCTCTGATCTCTTCTGTTTCCTTGTCCAGCCTCAGTGTGTTCAGGGAAAGAACACCACATATAAAAGAGAATTGAGAGGTTAGAATCATAGTCCTGACATTGTCACTATGTAGCCAATTTACTCTACCTGTCTGTGTCTGGCTTTCCCCATATGTAGTAGTCGGAATCCCACTTCCTGTGATCCTTGTGAAAATCCAACAAAACGAGGTTCAGTATAGCATTCTGAAAACAATGGTGTGCCAGGTGCAAGTACTCTCACTTTTTCGCCAGTATCTTTTAGCTTTAAAACATCTATATTGATATATATTGCTCTGAACTTTAACCAAAAAGTATACACAAATTGCAGCATTAGAGGGTGACATTCCTATCACAACACGGAAAACAATTCAATCATTAGAATTCCAATATCCTCATCCACTTCTTAGTATTTTCCTAGAAAAACGTGAAAAGCCTCTTAATTTCTCTACCATTGAATTCTTCCATACAGAAAAAGAGGTTTGGAGTTTGTTGCAGTCAGAATCTGTGAAAAAATCAGAGGAAGTGATGTGGAAGGCAAAGAAACATGTTCTAGCTATCAATTACCCAAAGAGATAACAGCAGATTCCTGAAATTTTTGTGAAGGTAGAAAATTAGACACCAGGGAGTAATAAATAGAAACTTAAGGAAATTATAAAAGAAAGAGATGGTTGCTAAAATGTCCTGAAGGCCTCAGATTTAAACATGGACCTTTAGGAAACAATTGAATATCCTACAAAAGGTAGTCACAACATGACCCTTTTCTAACATCATCTCTTTGTGCTTCATCTCACATTGTCCTCTGCTTCAGGTGCCTTAACATCCCACGGATCCCACAGCCACTTTGTTTCTATCCTTAATGCTTTTGCGTGGGTCAATTCATTTGTCTGAAATTCCTTTCTTTTGTTTGATCACTGACCTGATTGCTGGCAAAATATCGAAGTCAAAGAAATAATTACAATGGATACAAAAATAGTTAAAGAATGAGTAAAACCTAGTAATTGCTAACAGAACAGAGTGACTATGGTCAAAAATAATTTAATTGCACATTTAAAAATAACTAAAAGAGCTATTATAATTGGATTGTCTGTAACACAAATGATAAATGAGGTGTTGGGTACCCCATTTACCCTGATGTGATTATTATGCATTGCATACCTATATCAAAGTATCTCATGTAACCCATAAATGTGTATATCTACTATGTACCCACAAAAGCTAAAAATAAAAAAAAAAAAAAGAACTACATATTTGGACAAAAGTGGTTATGCCAAAATGTGCTTCTTTTGAAATTGCAGCTGAGGCCAACGGATAACAATTGTCCTCTTTCTCTAACAAGAGGTGCTAGATACCTAGAGCATGGGTCCCCAACCCCCAGGCTGCAGACCAGTACCAGTTTGTGGCCTGTTAGGAACCAGGCCACATAGCAGGAGGTGAGTGGCAGGAGAGCCAGCATTACCACCACTTGAGTTCTGCTTCCTGTCAGATCAGCAGCGGCATTTGTTTGTCATAGGAACACAAACACTGCTGTGAACTGTGTATGAGCAATCCAGGTGCGAGCTCCTTAGGGGAAACTAACACCTGATCTGAGGTGGAACTGTTTCATCCCCAAACCATACCTCCCTCACACCCCAGTTCATGGAAAAATTGTCTTCCACAGTCCCTGGTGCCAAAAATGTTCGGGACTGTTGCCCTAGAGGACTTGCCCAGAGAGAGTGAAACCAGTTATGAGACCTTTGTTCAGCATGCACATCCACTATATGCATAAGTGAAAGCTAAAGAATCATTGAGAAGAATAATCAGGGCAGATTTAATTGAAGGGATTTAGGTATTCACCTGCAAAGATGAGTCTAAGGCATCTCCCACCCTTTGCCCTTCTCTGCCTCAAGGTAAGCAAAAGAAGCCTCAAAAGCAAAACTGTATTTATCGGGATGGAATAGGGTAGAGGAGTCCTTGCCAGAGAGTATGCTGCTTTCTTCCCACGACTGGCTGGAGGTTTGCTGAGAGAGCACATACACCCATTGGCCTGGCTCTCTGAGGAAAGTGAGAATGTGCTCTTTGAAGCAACTCATCTTTCCAGAGTTTGGCAAGGCATGGATGCTAACATATCTGTGGCCCAGCTGACATCATGGAAAGTCAACAAGCTCAAATCATCTTGAAAGCTTACTGTTCAAGAGGATGCCTACCTGAAAAGATGCACCCATCAAAAAGGATGACTCTAATAGCAAAGACATGGAGTCAACCTAGATGCCTATCAGTAGTGGACTGGATAAAGAAAATGTGGTATATATACCTCATGGAATACTATGCAATCATAACAAAGAATGAAATATATCCTTTGCAGCAACATGGATGCAGCTGCAGACCATTATCCTAAGTGATTTAATGCATGAACAGAAAACCAAATACCACATGTTCTCACTTATAAGTGGGAGCTAAACGTTGGGTACTCATGAACATAAAGATGGCAGCAATCGAAACTAGGGACTACGAGAGGGGGAAGGAAGGGAGGAGGCAAGGGTTGAAAAACCAATGATGGGGTACTGTGCTGGGTACCTGAGTGACGGGATCAATCATACTCCAAAACTTCAGCATCACACAATAAACCCAAGTAACAAACTTGCATGTGTACTCCCTAAACTTGAAATAAATGCTGAATTTTTTTTAAAAGGGCGAATCTAGGTTTTGTGGGCCTGATTCTTCAACATATATGATTCTTCAACACATACAAAATTTTCTGATACTTGTACATCACAAAAGCAAATATTGCTTTAGAATGAAAAAATACATAACAAAATACAAATTTTTAAAAGCTGACAAATGCCATAAACACCCAAATCCCCACAATAATGTAACATTTTTAATAATTAATTGTCTGACACTTCTTCGTAATAGTTTTACCCCTAATTTTGGCTCCATATTTTTTATACCTGTTTCATGTGACAATGATAGTAGAGAAAATTTTAAAATCATTTAGTCTTTCACTGGGTATGGTTGAATCAATTTTTTTGGTTTTTCATAGTTTAGAAAGTTTTTTTTTCTTCAAATCTTATTTTGGTGATGTCATATAAACTTTTTGGATTGTTATCAAATTTAGGAAACTCTGACCAGTTTTTATCATGTCTGATTTGTAATATTTGAAAGAATTTTTCACAGACTAGCTCTGAGCCTCATAGGTTTTAGACTTTATTTCTTCTTCATTACCCACATACTTCTGAGGGCAGATGCCATAGGACACTTCATGTCAATAAAACCTTTGCCCTAGGCCAGGCACAGTGGCTCATGCCTGTGAGCCCAGGAGTTCAAGACCAGCCTGGGCAACATGCCGAAACCCCATCTCTACAAAAATACAAAAAAAACTAGCCAGTCAGGGTGACGCATGCCTGTAGTCCCAGCTACTCAGGAGGCTGAGGTGGGAGGATCACCTGAACCCAGGGAGGTCAAGGCTGCATGAGTCATGATCGCACCACTGCACTCTAGCCTGGGTGACAGAGTGAGATTACATCTCAAAAAAAAAATACAGAAACAAAAGCAAACAAACAAAAACAAAGCTTTGTCCCCTATACCTTTTTATTATAGTGAGTGATAAGAATATTTCTGGAATCTATAGCAAAATCTTGTGACTTAGGAACCACACAAATGGATCCCACCAAATCCTAATTTAATGGATCCCCAGATCACCTTCCCCAAATTCCCAGTGACACTCTAAGTTCACCAAACATAAGGAGAATTATTTCAAAGGAAAAACTGGAAAGGAAAGAGACTTCAGTCTTAACTGTGTTAAAATAGCTTATCCTGATAAATTTTACAAAAGTATATGACCACACAGACACATTGCTAGGGGTCTTCCTGGGACCTTGGTAGGAGCCTGTGCAAGTGAGGGGCCTTAAAGTTGAAGCGTCATTAGCTTCAGGGTAAATCCACTTCTGTGTGTGGGCTATACAACTGGCACAGGACTGAGCGGGGAGCCCAAAGTTGTCAGCTGGAGAATGCACAACACACATAAGGGAATTGCCAGTTTCCCAGATCAGAAGCCTCCAAAGGCCATGAAGAGCATTTGAATGTCTGCTGCAACATAAGGCATTAACCATCAAGAGAACCACCGCCACCAGCCAGGAGAAGTGAAAAGGCACTTCTCCTCTCTGTCGCTTCTTTACCTGTATTTCCTTCAAAATCTGAAGTAACAGGCATAGTGAAAAGGAGAAGAGGGGAGTGCAGGAGACGGGAGAAAAAAATAAAACAACTCGTAGAGCAGAGATTAGGGTGAAGCAAGTGAGACATCTAGGGAGCAAAATTTAAGGGGGCAGGGGACTCATCCTAGTACTGGCTCAGAGATCACGCCGCTCCCCACTCCTCCTCCTGCACCCAGGTCAGGTTTTAGCTGTGGTGAGGGGAAGATGTCCTTAGTAGAATGAGAACTTGGAATTTTGACCCATGGCACATTGGCCTTTCTAACAAGTTTTATTTATAACTGACAGTGACAAAGAGCTATGAAATTTTCTCAGCTTATGGAGCAATTTTGAGGATATGGTGGAATTAAACGGCTTCCTGGTTGTACCCTAAAGAGGACCTCCTGTTCAATAACTATATTTAAAGAAGGAAAAACTGCACTTGTTATGTATACAGGATGAAGGCCCAACTCCTTAGCTTGGTACACAAGAGCTGCCACTGTCTTACCCTCCACCATCATCTCTGCTGTCACCATTATAAGCCAACTCGGCAGGCCAGGCTATGGCTCTCTCTCACGCTTCCTCTCCTTACAGTCTTCCCATCCTCTTCTATCTCCTTTAAATGCCAGCTCCTTGGGGAACTTACTTTATAACCTCAAATTAGTAGTGCAATCCTCTGAGCCTCATTATACTCTTTTTGGCCCTTCTTAGGGCACTTAAGACATTGCAGTACATTTTGTTTATAGTTCTGACTTCCCCCTAGGCCATAATATCTTTCCAGATAAAGATCATGACCTATTCAGTCTTACTACAGTGTTTTGAATGCAGATCCTGGCACATATGGCTTGTTTCAATAACATTAGTTACGTGAAGGAATGTCCTCCTTTCCTTTTCCCATATAAAAGAACTTCACACTAAGAGTGCTGCCTATAACAGGAGGCTCCCTTTGTTTAGTGAATGTGTTAACCAACTTACTATTACTGCCTAAGGATGCCTGGGTCATCTATCTCCAAGGATGTCTTGAAGGTAAAATCTGAAACAAACTTCCTTATTTGTGATTATTAAATTAGTAAGTCATTTCAATTTAGAAATTTTCCCAATTAGGCACAGATAACAACCAATCCTCTCAGGCAAAATGCTACATATTTAAATATCTTTATTAAAATTTCTGGTGATTTCATGAGGCGAAAAATGCCCTTAGACCCAAAGAGTTTGGGCTCCCAACAATTAATAACTAAACTATTAGATAAACACAACTTTCCTCAGGTAAATGTCTCTGAATATGTTCTTCCTCTCCTTCCTTCTGAAATGCAGCCAACTGCTCTGAAGTACTAGGTCTCCGTGTTAACTAACTAATAACTCAATTTTGTTTTAATCAAAGTATCACAATTGGGCAAATTCAGAAAGCACACTCTAAGGTTTGCTTGAGGTGCAGTTGTAAATTCTCAGCGATAACTCGACTTGCTGTACTATTCCATTGATTCCATCCCTCAACATCTCCTTTCTCTCTTTAATACCAGAAAGGTGAGCTCATACTGAATGTCAGAAAACCTCTGCCTTAAGTTTCTGTGTGAATTTATCTACAAGCCAGGTAGACTAGTTATTCCTTATATAAACTTGTCTTAAAAACAGGGAGGTGTTCATGGGACACCCATATTAATATTTAGTGATAGCATACCACATCAGCATAGAATAATACTACTTCTTTTTCATAGTTACAGAATCAGATCTGGGGAGTCATAACAGCCTGCCAGAACCTTGACTTTGACCAGTGTCAGTTGTTAGTATTACAAAACACAAATTACACAACAATTAAATGTGGTAAGGCTTCAGTCAGAGTCTTTCATGAATATAATAGGGATAAAAATCTCCACATACAGTCATTCTCTGAATCATTCAAAACTTATCTAAATACCCCCTTTCCCTTTTGATAGAATTTTATGTATACCTTTATTTGAAATACTTATCATGTGATACTGTAACAAATCGTTTTTTTTCTACTACCCTGTCTTGACTGTGACCTACTTAAGTTTAAAAACTGTATCTAACTTTGTGTCCCCAACACTCAACATAGTGCTGGACATAATAAATGATCAATGAATCTGTTGAATTCATGATAAAAGAATAAATGCATGTGATGAGTATCAAAATAAATATATGTCTAGGCAAGTCTTGAAGTCTGCTTTTCCCTAATCTTCCCTGTTAAGCAGGTGATTCGATACCTGCAAGTTTCCTTAAGGTCTTTGGCATTTCTCAATGTTCCAGCTTAAAGTGCCCCACGTAGAGTGATTCATTATCCTTTGCAACTAAAGTAGGAAATCAGGAAGAGCTATACCAGGATTCACTAGGATTGGGTGCACTATGTCTGGTGTTCCCTAAGATAAAAGTGGGCACTTAATGGGACTAATTAATGTTCATGGCAATGACTCAAGACTAATTATCTTCTAGGGTCATCGTAGCAGGGGAGTATGCTAATCAGGAGGAATGAATCAATGTGTCATAGAAAGGGTGGGATCTGAAGGAGAGAAATCAGGTGAGGTCCACCCTAAGAAATAAGAGATAAGAACAAAAATTCAAGAGGACTTTAAGGGATCCAGGTCTACAAAAAACTGTAAGTCTAAGAGCTACGGCAATTCTGTAAGATTTCTTAAACCTCTACAACTTGCTGATATGTGTAATTTTTGTGAGTTTACGTCTTACTGCAATGGCAAGGAAGTCAATCACCAAAACAAAGGATCAAAGGAACAAAAGGAAAAACAAAACTCAGTGGACAAAAGAGCATCCAGGAGGCCTCACCTCATCAGCCAGGCCCTCCTGCTGCTCTGCTTGGCCAGGACCTATCCCTCAATCAGCCTGCTTTTGCTCCCCCTAGGGATGGGCTCCTGCCCTCCTGCTTTTATTCAGCTCTGTGGACCAAAGCACCTCCATCTTGTCTTTCCCCTTCTTCATCCCACGATCCACTGAACAGCAGACTGGTTCCTACACAGTGCTCCCATATACATGCACTCTGTCTTAGATCTTTCTGTGTGGGGAGAGACTTACAAACCACTCCTTTTACCTCGTAACTGAGGTACATATATAATTTATCATCCAAATTTGAGAGTTAAAGGGGATGCTGTTCATAATCATACCAGGATAACAGGAATAAACTACACCTCTCGTAGGCAAACCCAGAAGAATTTGTAGATTAAAACAGAATTTAAACAAAGGCTGACAGATTGAAGGGACGTGCAATCAGGAGAAAAACAAGATATTAAACTTAAAGAGAAAGAAATTCCTTATTTTCTTTTCCTCCTAAGATCTGTTATATCATAGTACAACTAATCTCACCAAAGAAACCATTTCCTTTTGGGTCTCCATGTATATGGCAATATTAGCATGAAAATAGCTACAGCAACATTTTTCATAACAAAAAGTTCTTCTTCCATTAGGGACACTTCCTAGAGGAGTTCCTTCCCCAGACAACTTCTCCCATCCCTGTCTAGCAGAGCTCTGGGGAAAGGGACCATGCTGGTCTCTCTTCCATCTGGCTATCTCTAACAGCTTCCTTTAAGGTGTCTTCTCAGCCCATGGCCCAGGCACTTCCCTGATAACATGACCTGCTGTGCCAGGTTTCCCTTTACATTAATCTCTGCAAGTAGACTTGCTTAGACTAAAACTTAGGACTATGTAAACCAAACTGTGGTTTATCCAATTGCTGTTAAATATAAACCCACTATTCAAGAACTAGTCAGAGTTTGCTATAAAAAATAGCATTAAGTCCAAACTAGAGAAAGGCTTCTTATATGTATTTTGAATGTTTATATCCTATTTTGTTAGCCTGAGGCATTTACCCATTTTCAAGATACAGTTTACATATTCCCACTTCCGAAAAATGTTTGAGGCTGCTCACACTAAAATATGAACATACATTCACAAGATAACTTAAACTTCAGAAATATCATGAAGTACAGGGAGCAAAAGAATTCTACCTGAATTTTTAAAAATAATAAAATAATAAAATTTAAGAAGTAGAAATTCAGGAACAATGCCAAAAAGAATATCATAATGTCAACAAAAAGAATTTACTCTTCAGTTTCTAGTCAGTTGGGAGACCTGGAAAAGGTGGCTTGTTAGAATTAGATTATTCCATCAGAAAATAGATTTTTACTGAGAAGCTATAGGAAACTCTGTCTATGATTAATTGTTATTAAAGTCACATTTGAAAGAAACATGAAACACTCCTTTAATGCACTTCATCCCCCCAAGTACAAAAATTGTGCTCTCTCCTAATCTTTCACTCCTCTTAGTTGGGGTCATATTGTACAGAACAGGAGAGAGATGATTTTCCAGGACCCTCAGACAAAGCAATAGAAGATCATATTTTGGAAAATGAGAGGCCAGTCACTCTGAAATCTGTCTTAACAGTCACTGTCTCAAGAGTAGGGTAATTATTAGGAACACTGAAATGGATCCTTGGAGAGGTAGTGCCTTGAGAGGCAGGAAATGAGAGGGCACAGGAAACATGAAATGTGTGCCTTTCAGCTGATACATTAGCAAATCTCTGGCCACAAAGGTTCATCCGCTGCCAAGCCGGAGAGAGCAATGGGGGGAGAAATGGCAGCCCCGATTACTGATTGACAGGAGTTTCCAGAGCAAAGCAGAAGAATTATTTAAAGGCACCTCAAGTGGGATTTGATTGCACATCGTCATGAAGTGCTAGTATAAATGATTCACATTTCCTGGCGGCCACAGCAGTGGCAGAGCTGACCAGTAATCTGTTGTCTCAGAGGTTTTAACATTTCTGAGTTCAAATCAGCACAGTCTTGTAAGTTTAAAGTACTACATCTGATGAGTCCTATAATTAAAGACCCACATCAACTTTGAGCAGTCACTTCAGACCTGCTTGCATTTTGTGCTCAATTTACTTTTCCACTTGAGGTGAAAAATCTAATTATACGAACAACAAATAGTGTTATTTTTCCCCCTTGGAGAAAGCCCTGTGTTAAGTGTCACCAATTATTTAGCTAATCATAACTCTATGCATGGTACTGCTAATCCCTTAACAGCATCATCTATTCTGGGTTAGGAGTTCACGCTCCTTTAGCTGCTAATGAATTTCTTTTTTTGGATTCATCAGGTATGATCTCAGCAGCACATCAAGGAGTCACTTTAGCATTAAAATGGTCAGCTGGATAGACCATATTCTGTGCCAGGCAGGAGAAAGCAAACTGCAAATTGGCTTCAAATCCAGTAGGCTCATTCATATAAAAATTTAGCAAATATTTATTGAGGGCCTACTAGGTACCCCTTGCCACCACTTACTAATTATGTAACATAAGAAAAATGCTTAATCTCATAAATTTTATTTTATCTTAAGTGCAAAACAGACATGAGTACTTAATGCACATGATTGTCTTGTTCAGATCAAAAAATACACTATGCAATTACAACTACTACAGTGTATTTAGAGCAGTTATTAAAATGTATTTAGTGCCTACTCTATACAGTACCTTCTCTGCTAAACAGTATACTAGGCGTCCTGAACATATTAGCATAATGCTTGGTTTATGGTAGTTACTCAACAATGTTCGTTTATTTCTTCCTCTTCCTTCAACTTCTCTGAACAAATCACTCACAAGACATTGGCCCTGTTTTCTCCAATTTTTCCGAAAAGTTTATGCAGCTATGCTTCTTTGAGACAAAAAGCCAATTCACTATTAGCGTGGGAGGTAAAAAAACCTATTAGGAAGATATAAATATGTTATAGCGCTTGTATACCAGAGGAGTTGAATGACTTCAAAATAATATTTCTAACTCCTTCCTTTGCAGTCTATTTATGAAATAAGCAGGCAATAGTGGTTTCCATTGTGAAGCTTGAAATCCACCAAATAAAAAAAAAGAAGACATGAGAAACATATCTAAGCTGTCTTTCACTTCATTTCCTTGCAATTTCTTGTGTTTGTTTGTTTGCTTGTTTGTTTGTTTTTTACCAGGAATGTCCTCAGGGTTAACATTTCCCAGCAGGCAAACTCTCTTTTCATACAATCAGGTTATTTTAAAGATTTTCCCCTTAAGCTCTTCTTGTTTCCCTATCTTTGTCCACATGTCACACTGTGGCAAAGGACAACACAGAAATATTCCATTGGAACATGGCTTGGCAAACCACAGCCCATGAGCCAAATCCAGCTTTTACCTGTTTTGTATGGTCCATGAGCTAAGAATTTTATCAATGTTTAAATGGTTAAAAATAAAGATATAAAATATTCTTCTCCTTTTGACTTTATAAATATTATATGAGAGAAGAATATTAGATAAAAATCAAATATCCATACATAGATTTTTATCAGAAAACATCCATGCTTATTTATTTTCATATCCTGTGCCCGTTTTTGCCAACAACAGTAGAGTTGAGAAGTTACAATAGAAATCATATGACCTGGAAAGCTTTAAAATATTTACTATTTGGCCTGTTACAGAATAAAGTCTGCCCCTCCCCACCCCCGATTTAGAATACAGCTAAAATTAACTCCTATATAAGGGGGACCAAGCATGCATAGATTGTCTCACTGAACAAAGGCAAACGCAAAGCTTTAAAAGCAAACATTGCAGAAATTCTTTTGAACAGAGTTTTTTTTTGCAAAACTAATTGGCTAAAATCTACCAAGGAGAGGATAGCTTGCCCTTAAGCAGTAGATGGAGTAAGGGAGGAAGGCAATTTCCATTATTTGATGGGTTTCTAAAAAATACTGCTATTTCAGGAGCATGATGCTTCTGTCTCAGTTCTGGCTGCTGGTAACCTACCCATGGCAGTTAAGTTAGGTCTGCACCATTTTCTCATGGTTTTTCGGTCCCCACTTAAGTCCACCTCAGATCCCAAATGAGGTGCTGGAGTAACCACAGGGATATCCAGTTAATGATAGTAAAATATAAATAACAATATCAGCTAGAAGAGGAAGCCAAAAAATCTGTTGGCAATCAAAAATTCATTAGAAACACTTAGAACCCAATTTGTATGTAGTTTACTCTTCAGCCTAGATGTAACCAAGAGAACAATATCCATGAATAATGGCAGTCATCTTTAGCCTTTTCTCCAAGCTAGTGATGACTTCATTTTTTTCCTGAAGTACATACCCAGGTGTATCAAGGTGTTTTGGTCATTGTACACACTTTAATCGTGATTGGCCAGTAAATAGTCAAGAGAAAATCTATGACCCAGGGCTATTTTTACTGGTCAATTGGGCCTGTAAAGCTTGAGCTGCTTTATTTGCTCCCTGGGCCTTAGTCAGCCTCAAATTGTGGTTACATATTCCAGCGTTTGAACTTCTTAAATAGGGGAGAAATGCTCATACAATGGGTGAGAAATGCTCATACAATGGGTGCTATCCAGTGTTGCAGATGCATCCTGGTAAATTATTGTCAGGCAGTATTAATTGGGGAGAGGAGTTGCTTTTGAACACATAAGAAGGGAAGATGGTCATATCAAAAGTGTAGGCTAGGTTTTGATGTTGTAAGCACAGGAGAACCATCTGAACATACAGTCATACACACATATGCATGCCTGAGAGTACATCTTGAAGGGACACTAATGTGTTGTTTATGATAATCAGTTGCTCTGTCCATCACTCTCTGGCCTTAATGGGTTTGAATACAGTGAAAGACAAACAAATGGGTGAAATTTAATAAATCTTGTCATGATTTTTGTGTAGTATCATAAAAAATAATTGGATCATAACTTGCATCATTAATTTCATGTCCATTTTTATCTCTGTCTTCTGAATTTCTTTAAGGCTGTGTAAGATGCTAATAATAGCAGCTAATTGCTATGGTTAACCACGTTTCCTTATTGACTATAAAAAGGAATGTGGCAGTACTTATAGCTATATGATTCTTACCAGAGGAGTCTAGGGTCAAATATCAAACCCAACAGTTGTGAGACTGCTGTCAACCACTGCAATTGTTTGAAAATGGTGCATTTAGAGAGTCTGAAGAATTTAAGTGAAAGAAATCAGAGAAAAGAGGGCAGAAAAGTATGATAAATGGCCTCAAGTTTTATATGTACCACTTGCTATAACCTAACACCATCCATTAATTTAACTCACAGCCAAGTTTTTCTTCCCTTGAGTTACATCTTCTACAAGGGCATGAAGCTTTCTGAAAGAGCCAGGGCATTTAAAACATAAAGAGTTAATTTTTTTTTTGTATTCAAAAATTCTTGAGTTTTCATATCCTTGGTTTATAAAAATATTTATTACAGTCTGTAAGCCAGTCCAAATAGGAGCTCCTTTGAATTTAAGAGTCTTCATAATGTGATTTATTAATATCCTTCAAAATAGGTATTTCAATGTATTTGCTAGAAAACCATGTACACTACACAGCAAAGGAAACTTATCAATCCCTTGATCAAGGAAGGAAAACTGGGGAGTAGTTATCCTCTATAGCATAGAAGCCATTTTCCCTGGTGTTGATTCTCGGGTAGGTAGCTTAGTGCAGAAATAGTTTTCTAACTCCACTATAAGAAGTTTATAGATAGAGGTTGTTCCTTTCTCTTCCAGAGAAGCTGTTTTCTCTAACACTTGTTCAACTCAATATAGAAGCGTAACTCCAAGGTTTATTTATACTTAGTTCTAGCCACTCAAAGGTTTTTCTCACATTTTGATTTAGCTCATTTGGTGAATTTCTATAAAACTGTTCTGTTATTTTCAAGGGAGTTGAGCAAAGGCCATGCACTAAGAATACTTCATATTTCCCCAAACTTAATGAGGGGACACAAAACTGTAAACAAGCCAGAAGTAATATTGCCAATCTGCATTTTTTAACACACATTCACGCTCTTTTATATAAGGATTATAAAAAACAAGCTCAGAATTCAGATCTCTTTGCTTTCCAAACCATATAAACTAATTTGATTCATTGATTCCTTTGATCTTTGTATGCAGCACATTTCTTCTCTTTGAATAGGTGATCTGGTCTGAATAAGATATCCCTGCAGTGCAAATAAATGATGACATATTATTATGACTAACTTCCGAAAGGTAGAGAGAGAGAGAGAGAGAGAGAATCTGGCCACAGAAACAAAAAGAGCTATAAATATGAACAGACAATTGAACATGGCTTCTTTTAAGGGGAAAAAAAGCTTTTTTCATTTATAGAATGACAGAAGAAACTGAGAGTTTTAGTTTCACATTTGTATCAGAAGAAAATACAGACACCTGTGAGCCCATCATTTTGTTTCACCTTTTGAGAATTTCATAGACTTTCATATGTAAACAGTGATAACATGGCTGGGATATCATATCTAGGCTTCCAGGATTCACACAGACCAGACAGACAACACAGAAAACTATAACAGCAATGGAAAAACAAATGGTCAGTGGTATAGGAAGTGACACAAGTGACTTCCCAACCCTGTGACTGAGACCACCAGCCAATGGCCTGAATAAATGTAATAAGTTTAGTGCAAAGAGATGGGTGTCTCCGATGTCAGGAGAACCAGAATCACCAAGACAAACATGCAGGAGTCCAAGCATTAAGAGACATCCGGGTTTCCTGACTATTGCCACTTAGCGGATATCAGATTCCCTGTGTTTGTACCACTTAATCACAAAGACCAATTGACAAGAGCAAAACAATACTTTCTATATTAATACTACTAGTAAAGGGAGTAGAGTGACTATGCAAAAATCAGAATCAGGACAAAACTAGACTGGGCCAGGAACCAGATTCCGTTCAGACAATTTAAGAATTATCTGCTGAATGGAGAGACTCAAAGTATTCACTTACATTCCTGAGTTTTACATTTCTCTTGGCATTGATGAATGGACTTAGATGGACAGAACACTCTAGAAGTTCCATGAATAACTGTCAGGAAATAACTCAGCGACATTTAGTTATGGCAGAGACAAAGTTTACTTGTGTGTGAGATTTCAATATTGTCTCACTGGACAAAGGCAAAAGCAGAATAGAACACAAAAGCAGAATTGGGAACTCAGATTTTAAATTTTTCTCTCTCTTGATATTTACATTGGCTTTCCACTATTTATCCTGAATCACTTTGAGGATAGAGAGATCATGCTCTTCCAATATTTTAAGCTTTACGTGAATCTTTTGATGTAAAATTTCTGTAAAATTAATTTCCCAGTATAATTCAAGGTCTTAAAATGTGCATACTTTTTCATTATTAATGTTTATACCGTTGGTTTCACTATTTTAGCTTTTTGTAAATCTATGCTATGTGTGTAATCTGAAAAGTGAAACAAAAAATCTAGTGTTCAAAGATACTTAATGCATTGTTACTCAAAATGGTAAGAAATCTATCACTTGGAAAATTTAAACCATGCTATCACTACTTGGGAACATTATATAGCAGCTAAAATGAGTTTATAAATAGTTTCATATCATATAGGAACATATAATAAATGATCATGAAAACCAGGATGTAAAATTATGTAGAGAATATGATTACAACTACACATACATGACTATAATTAAAAATAATTTTGAAAGACACATCAGAATACTAATAGTGGTTATGTTTGGGTGGTGGAAATGCTTTCTTTCTCTTTTTTCCAGTTTTTTTTTCCCAAAATCTTTTATGATGAATATTTATTGCTTTAATGATAGAAAATTTACCATATACTTTATATACGTAACAAACAAACAATACTAGTAACCTCTGAAAATCCCCTGAAAGTTCTATTGAGAACCTCCGAAATGTTTTCATTTTTCTGTAACATATTTGTATTTCTTAATTCTGTAGGTTCTTTTAAAACTAATAAGTATTTTACATGTGTGCATCCTTGTATCTACTCATTCTATGTGGCATATGTTCATGATTGCATCTCAGTCATTTTCTTCTTTCTCTTAATATAGACAATATAACTCCAGAACCAAACTTATCAGTGTGTGGCAGCACCCAAGGAAGCCCACAGAGTCTCACATGGAGGCCCTAAAAGAGAACTTCTCACTATGTGTTTCCAAGTTTGAAGACAGAGTATTACAGTAACTCAGGCTAAGTTCAAGAAGTGGTGCAGGATGGTTGTCAGCTAAGCTGCATGTGAAAGTATACCTAAAGAAAGCAATATACGGCCAGGCACAGTGGCTCACACCTGTAATCCCAGCACTTTGGGAGGCTGAGGTGGGGAGGATCATGAGGTCAGGAGTTTGAAACCAGCCTGGCCAATATGGTGAAACCCTGTCTCTAATGAAATACAAAAATTAGCCAGACATGTTGGCGAGCATCTGTAGTCCTAGCTACTCAGGAGCCTGAGGCAGGAGAATCACTTGAACCTGGGAGGCGGAGGTTGCGGTGAGCCAAGATTGTGCCACTGCACTCTGGCCTGGGCAACAGAGTGACACTCTGTCTAAAAAAAAGAAAGAAAGAAAGAAAAGAAAAAAGAAAGCAATATACATAGTACATCTCAATGGGTTTTTTTACTACCCCAGAAGGAGCCACTCTGTCAAAGACCATCTGTAAATCATAAATTGTGTTTTTTTCTGTTCTTAAACATTAAATAATCTCATTTAATTGGTATCATTCTGGAAAAACATGAGCTCTAGATTTGTGTTAAATTTTCTTCCTCAACTAAGTAAACAATCCCACAACCACCTTCCAGAAACTTCTATGTTAACAGCCATACAACCACTCAAAGCATTAACACTGCTATTGTTCCTCTCTTACTCTTCTCTCCTCTCCAATCCCCTTTGCCTACATGACTTCTTTCCATTTTTAAATCTCCAGTAAATTTTTAGCCTTTTTAGGGAAGATGCAATTACCCTACCTCTTCTTTATAGCACATATTATTACAGTAGCAATTTCATTTTAAATTTTTGTGATAACTTACTCAATGTCGTTTAGCTATAAGTCCCAACTGAATGTCCCTGAGGACAGAGAGCAGTTTTTAATTGCTATACCCTCAGGGCTTGGAACAGTGCTTTAATATAGTAGAAAGCTAATAAACATTGGTTGCATGAATAAATACATGAACTAATGGAAGAACTAATACATAATAAATCCATAAATAAACACATAACATATAGAAACTATAGAAACATGAAAGTACTCTATATCTTCACTAAATAGTATGTGATGTTTACTAAGGGGTTAAGGTTGTGTTATTGGGTTTTTAAGAGACAAAACTAGAGATCAGATCTCTCTTGAAAACAGGGTTCATGTCATTATGTCCTGACATTCACCAAGGATACAGGCAATGCTCTCAGTGAACTGGGTAGAAAGATCCAAAGGGTCCGAGGCTCTGGAATCTGCCCCTTTGAGATTATGAGTGAAGAGGACAGGAGCCCTAGGTACCTTCTCTACCTTGGAGATAAGATCAGGACTGAAGGTGTTACAGGCAAGGGGTGCTGATCCAGATCCCAAGAGAGGGTTCTTGGATCTTGTGCAGGAAAGAATTCAGAGCAAGTCCGCAGTGCAAAGTGAAAGCTAGTTTATTAAGAAAGCAAAGGAATAAAAGGATGGCTACTCCATAGAGTAGAACATTTCCAAAAGTAAGAGGAGGAACACATCCACCCTAGGTACAATGCTTGTATATATGGGGATATGTGTTCTGCTACAAGGGTTTTTGATAAATAATTTTCTTAATTACGATATTTTGCAGAAATCAGTATTATCTTTCAAGCAAATATAGGAATGCCTTTGTTCTCCAGATATTGAGATATCTGGACGCTTCCAAGTCTAGGTCTATTTAGAAAGCGTTAGTAATTTATTCCCTTAACTGTAAACATCTAGAGGCTAGGAATGCCCAACTTTCTGAGAATGCAACCCAGCAAGTCTCAGCCTCATTTTCCTAGTCCTCACTCAAAATGGAGTTGCTCTGGTTCAAATGCCTCTGATAAAGGCAGTATCTGTGAAGGAAGGACACCAGGCCAGGCATCTAGGAATTTATACCAACTGTGTGAGGACAAAAGTTACGTATAATAAGACCCAAAATAACTATTTTGGATAATATCCTAGTTTGATCCTATTTGTTCATTTTTCTAATAATAACAACCACAATCATTTACATGTAGGATAATTTTTTCCTCATGACAACTCTATAAAGTGGGTAATATTCTCCCATTTTTGCTCAAAAGCACAGAGTTGCTAAGAGTTGAGTTTGGATTCAAATCCATGTCTGATCAAAATTCTTGCTTTTACTCAGTATTCTCTATGGTTTATAGTACTGTTTTTGTTTCTCTCCTCTAGTACGTA
The DNA here is from genome assembly GCF_002776525.5 of Piliocolobus tephrosceles. Lineage (NCBI taxonomy): Eukaryota > Metazoa > Chordata > Mammalia > Primates > Cercopithecidae > Piliocolobus > Piliocolobus tephrosceles. The sequence goes on from NC_045447.1 coordinate 52,368,727, forward strand.
GAAGAGCAATTTTGTCATGCTGTTGTTTAGATGTTCTAAACTGCACGCTGAGAAAAATCAAGATAAGGAGGTTTTGCCTGCAGCTGGTCAGCAGTTCTAGGAGGGAGACTGAATTAACTATGTTTTTTATTTTCTGTGTCCTGAGACTTCAACCTCTTGGGTCTTGCTGACTGTGGAACGGACTGGCCCTCCCAGGGTTAGCCAATAGCTAGTGGTAAAAACAACTTAGCTAGAGAGCAGAGCATGTCTTTCAAATGCAAAGCAACCCAACCAGTGCCCATACTCCCAATGTCCTTTATCAGCTCACACATTCAGGCCACTATCCCCTGCCCTAATCACCCAAGGGACAGGTACCAGACAACTAAGGACAGTCCTATGCCCCAGAGCTCCCCTGAGATTATTCAAACTAGCTAATCCTAAATATACCTACCTTGCCTTGCTGTTCCTCCCCATACAATAAAAGTTCTTGCCCACATACCCTCCACCGCCTCCTGTGGTCTCCTGACTGACCCGGAGGCTTCCCCTAGTAGCTCCTTGTGGTGTAGCATTCCCTCTTCTCTTGGGATCTGTGAGAAGAACAAATTCTCTTTCCAATGGCAGTCACTTGATCTAATGGCCTTGCCACACCTAAGTAATAATCAAATCTGTATTTTTAAACAGAGACTCTTTAGCATCCAGGTAAAAGTGTTGGGGCTATGGGTGAGCTGCTGACATCAGAGAACATCAGGCACACTAGAAACCACAGGAGACAAGGGCTGGACTTCTGAATGACCTGCCCCTCCTCAACTAAACTTTGTCCTTCCACTACCCTTTCTTTCTTGTTTCATAAGGGAGGCTTTATCTAACAAAAAAGTTAGGAGAGAATTATTGGAAGATGAAGGTTTAAGTAGAATTTCCTTTCCCTCCACTCCTAATTCCATTTCATTTTCTAACGTTTCTTAAGCCAGACAGGCTACTAAAGTGTACAGGAGCATTAGGGGTCTGCCAGAGTCCCCACAAAGCTGGTGAACTTTCTCTTTGTTGGGCCAGATGTGGAACCACAAGGGAAAGGGTGACTTCAGCCAGTATGAATGTGCCTGATCACCTTGTTCTCCAGGGATCCAGGACCAAGCTAAACAGGAACACTGAACTCCTTATCCCTAATTCTGGAGAAGATAAAAGTCAGGGGTTTTCTCTCAGGGCCTTGATGTGGCACTGAAAACCTGTCTGCTGCTATGCTGCCAGACCACACAAGAGGCTACTAAGGAACCCTGGTAGGTGGACATGAGATTACAGTTAAGGAAGAAAATGCTGAATTTAATGAGCATGCCATGCAAAAGATGAAGAAGAAGTAAAACACTCTGATCTGGGCAACTCTAGCCAAAATGGGTTACTTAAGAAATACAATAGAAGAAGAGGAAGAGATGCAGAAGATGAAAGAGAAGAGGAAAGAGAAAGAGAAAGACATTTAGGAAGAGTCAAGGGTTCAAGTTAAGAGTCAAGAATATATTTTGGAACTAAAAAAAAAAAAGAAATCTGGGCACAGTAGTAGCACACGTCTGTAATCGGGGCTACTCAGAAGGCTGAGGCAGGAGGATCACTTGAGCAAGGAAGTTGGACACCAGACTGGATAACACAGTAAAACCCCATTTCAAAAAAAGAAAAATATTTTAAAATTAGCATATACATCGAAGGTGAATATAGTCATTGTTAAGACCTTAATTAGAGGCCTGAGAGACCAAGTGGAAGAAAATTCCTGAAGTACACAGCAAAAATACATGATTTATATCAGGAGGAAAATAGAAAGATACTTGGTACATAGATCTAGGAAACCCAACATTTGAGTTCCAAAAAGAAAAAAAAAAAAAAAGTTTCAAAAAAAAAGAAAAAAAAAGATGAATGAGAGGCTATATTGAACAAATAATATAATAAAATTTCCAGAAGAAATATTTGAGTCTCAGATTGAAATGGCTAACCAAGTTCCAGAAAGGTTTGATAATTGAAGACACACACTTAGCATTAAAATTCATGATTTCTAAAAATAAAGTGAAAAATCTTAAAAGCTTTTAGACAGAACAATATATTTATATAGGCAAAAGAATCAGGCTGAAATCACACTTTTCATCTGCAACACTTGGAATTGGAATAACATTTATGGACTACTGAGAGAAAAGGAGTGGAACTCAAGGCCTATTCCTAGACAAGTATGATTCACCTATCACCATAATGGATTCAGTGATTACACCTAACGGTTACTCATTGTAAGAAAAGTTTGAAAAAAAAGAAAAAAAAAAAAGACCAATAAAAAAAAGTATCAGAACAGGAATCTCAAGACAGAGGAAGATGAAAAACTGACAGAAAAGCAGTCAGTAGTGAAACTACCAGGACAGAGAGTGAAACTCAATAGATACTAACAGACTGTTTGGTAATACAATTACACTGTAATTGCAAAATATATTTATATTATTTGTTTTTATCTTGAAGTTTCTACTAAATAATATATAACAAAAGAATTGTTCCATTGGTTTAAATATTGAAAATAAAAATTTTGCTGATTATTCTACTGTACACCAAGAAAATTAATTCAAGAAACTCCTGTGGAAAAACAAACAAACAAAAAAAACTACTACCAGGCATGATGGCTCACACCTGTCATCCCAGTACTTTGGGAAGCTGAGGCAGGAGGATTGCTTGAGGCCAGGAGTTTGAGATCAGCCTTGGCAACATGGTGAAACCTCATCTCTACAAAAAATACAAAAATTAGCCAGGCCTGGTGGCATGTGTCTGTAGCCCCAGGTACTTGGGAGGCCGAGGTGAGGTGTGAGGATCACTTGAGCCAGGAGGTTGAGACTAAAGTGAGCAGTTATCATGGCACTGCATTCCAGCCTGGGCAACAGAAAGAGATCCTTTCTTAAAAAAAAAGAAAAACCTGCTATAAATAACAAGAGAATTTAGTAAATTTAATGAAATGTCAACATAAAATAAAATGTTGAAAATAGCTTTTCTTTATACTAACAAGAAGCCAACAGAAATAATATTCCAGTTATTAACATTAATGTTGAGATTTAAAAATGTAAAGGCTGCACACATACATACACACACACACACACACAACCAACTGCCACAAATAGGAAACTTCTAATTATGTAATATGCATTCGTCGTGAGGTGGTAGATTATGGGTTATGTTTAATTTCTTCTTTACACATATGTGTGTTATTAAATATTTTTGTATTTAGCATGTGTTTCTAAATGGTGCCTCCAAAATGAGCTGCAGTCACCTGGGAGGAGGGAGGACAATGGCAGATGGGCAGTGGTGACTGTAGTATAGTATAAGATGGAACAAAATGATAAGAGAAAATATTAGAACTTCTATTTATGATTTCTTATCCTTATGTTAGAGAAATAAGGATCACTTACAGCCAACCAACTATCTTGAGAGTTCCACCAGAGAGGGGGGGTGACAGTGAGTGTCATCCTTGTTCACTTGTTCACTTTCAGCATGTTGGGTTGTTTTATACTTCATGTCTGCCTTGTTAAATGGATTTGCAAATTCTATTTCAAATGATAGAAATGATACAATACCTTGTAATGAGATAGTGAGTAACCATAACAGTTTTTTTGTACCACACAGATATTCACTGTTAATTACCTAGCAAAGCTTTTTTTTTGTAATGGTGTGGACCTCAATTATATACATTCCTCACTTTCCAAAATATAACATAAAATAACAAATATCTTAAATTGACTGATAGTTTCTGTGATGAAAAGTAGTGGGCAGTGTTCTGTTACCTAGCAACTATTGAAAACAAATACAAACATTATCTGTACCTTCAAGGTAAATGGAACACTTTAACATTGAGTTAGAAAGTAACTGCTTTTAGAAAGAAATTCATAAAATAGATATCATCTGATTCATTTGTAGGAACATCGCTGATGCAGGATTGATATCAAAGTAGGTGGGAATTTATGAGCCAACTTTCAATGCAAACCTTTGTATAATTGGCTGATGGAGGAAAATACACTAGTATCTAGAATTGTTTCCTAGTACCTGCCTGGCAGAAGGATGTTTAAATAAATGTCTGTTAAATAAATGAATATACAACAACAGAGAGTCATAGTTTTTCTGTATTTCCTATAAAGTCTCAGTCCTGGAATTTTATTCATTTTAGGTGCTCAATAAATTCTTAGAATCGGGCAATCAAAGATGTTAGAGTTGAATGGGTTATTGGATTTTTTTTTTCCAGAAAATTAAATGACTTTCCCAGGAGCATAACTCATCTACAAATCGCAAAAAAAAAAAAAAAAAAAAAAAAAACCTGGGTGTTGATCTCAAAATACATAATTTTTTTTTAGTCTTTGTTCTTCCTTGGAGAGATAATTTGATGTTCTGAAAGAGCACAGGATTTAGCATCAAATTGTTGGACCAGGTTCCAGTCCTTCCCTGACCCTACCAGTTATCAGCTGTGCAACCTTTAGCAGGTCACATACCTTCTGGGCCTGTTTCCCCAACTAAGGAACGGTGAAACTGTTACTGATCTCACATGTATTCATGCAGCATATGCACTCCAAGTAACAACATAAATTTAGGTTTTGGTTACTGTTATTTCTCAATTGCTTACTTCCTTGGGATGATTGTTCCCCAGACTGTGCTCTGAGGAACTGGCAACCCAAGTGAGAGAGAACTAATTAGGTTCCCTGTTGGGAGCCTAGACTTCCCTACAGAAGGCTAGGCTCTTCAGCTTCTTTCTCTTTATTCCATTTATCTTTCAACTGTGAGTAGATTTTCTTCTCTTAATATTAGTTTGGCTATTTTACCCTGGACAAATCCCCCTGGTTATGTCTGTGTGTATAACCCAGTTTCTCTCAAAGACAGTGCCCTTCTGAACTAGAGAAAATATGCTTTGAGAGTGGCTCTAAACTACCAGTGTTACCACATCCTGTCTTGTTTGTTTTATGGCAAATTCTAAGGTGTCTCATTTTTATTTTTGTTCAATTCTTTATCTCCCACCCTGGAAGAGCTTGCCAACAACTGCTTCATTAAAATTGCTTTCAGTTCCTGAAAAAGCATTTACTTCATGGTGCATTCCTCAGTCACTCACATCTTTCCAAATGGATAGTTCTCTCTGCTGCTTCTCAACTTCGGAGAATATCTTCAATCAATCTAAGCAAGCTGTACTTCCTATCATTTGCAAGTGCTTCTATTTCAGGTAAAGGTAGAAGACATTCAATGAACACCTATCCTTGGAGTTTAGAGATGAAAATAGTACAGTCTCTCACCCCCAATGAGTTCACAGACTAGACCCAGATGGAAATAATCACATGGCAGTGTGAAAAGTGCCTCAGTAGAGGAATGGGTCAGAGGCTTTTTTCTTCGATTATTTCTCTGCCTTGTTTCAGAACAGATTCACATTTTTCTGTGTTGATATAACATACACATACCTCCTCAAAATATTATGTCTTAGTTCATTTACCTCATTGTGGAACATCTCTTGGATCATTTTAAGACATTCTACCTGTGATTCGAGTGAATATTGAGCCAGAGGTAGAGAAAAGACAGCCCATATTTAGAAGAAACGTTGATGAAACCAGAAAGAATCGAGGAGGAGGCACCCATGGCTGCTGAGAGAGTCTGGCAATACGGTGATGAGATTAAAGCTGTTTAGACTGAAGAAGAAAATTCTGAGGGCACATGATAGCTGGTACATGCGTTTCCTGTTGCTGCATTAAAAAAAAATGACCAAAAATAGCAGCCAAAACCAATAGCCATTTATTTTCACACAGTTGTGTAGTTCAGAAGTCAGGTCTAGTTAAACTGAGTCTTTTACCCAGAGTCCCACAATGAAGGTGTCAGGTGGGTTCACTTTCTTTTATAGGATAGGGGAAAGCTCACTCAGGTTGTTGGCAGAATTCAGTTCTTTGAGGCTGTGTGTTTGAAATTCTGATTTCTGGTGGGCTGAGGGCTCTTAATTGGCCCCCTCCATAATTCAAAGCTAGAAACAGACAATCTCCTTCACGCAGAATGTGTTTCATGCTTCAAATCTCTGACTTCAGCAAAAGTCCAATCCCTTTAAAGGTTAAGCCGGTCCCAAGAAGGATAATCTCCTTTTCTGAAATCACCTGTGCCTTACAGAATAACCTCATCAAGGGAGTGCTATCCCATCATGTTCGCAGTTCATGCCCACACTCAAGAGGATAGGATTATACAGGACATGTACATGAGGAGGAGGGAAACTTGGTGACCACCTTAGCATGCCACAACAATAGCTGGGTTCCCCTTTTCGTGTGGAGAGTACCATGAGCCTTAAAGACATTAGAAGAGGAAGAGTAAGTAATCATGCACAAAGGGACAAATGTGTTAGGCTCTGAGAGACAGAATGATGAATCAGAGAAGAGTTGATAGTATAGGAAATGACCACACACTCCACACCCTCTCCTCAAACCTGAGGGTATGCTCCTGTTCAGGCAAACATTTTAAATGGTTTGGGGCTCTCTTTGTAAGACAAAAAGAAGGCTTTGGGATAGCCACTCTGACAATCCAAGGGTCCTAATAGGATGCAACATTAAATTTGAAGTTGAAAGTAAATGTATCTGTAAGCCTTGGTGCCTAATCAAAATTGTACAAATTTGGGTCAAATAAAGCAATTTGGAAAAAAGTAAAAACTATTGTTAGGATGCACTTTCCCCTAAACTCCTTGACTAGGAGAAAAGAGTAAGCAAAGGCTGTTCTCTGGCTCAATAAACCATTGCACTAAAGATAACAAGAGCTAAAAGTGTCCAAGGTCTTATGACGTGCTAGGTCCCGTGCTAAGCACTTTGCAGATATTATTTTAATGTCTGAAACAGTTTAATGAAGCAAGCAGTGTATCTTAGATAAGGACACACACGCTGGCAAATATACATACCACTTGCTCAAAATTAGAACTGCCCAGCAAGAGCCCCTCCCAGGGTCCTTCCTACCTTGTATGGCCTGGACTTCTGAGAGAATGGGAAAGGAACCTTACATATGTGTGAAAGACTGTTGTGAAGATGAGGGGGTAGACTTATTTTGCTCAGCTCCAGAAGTATCGGTGTGCTGGTAAAGTTTAACAACCAACTCTTTCCAAAGATTTCCTGATTCGTATCACTTGCAGATTTCTTCCGTATAAATACTCATACTGTGGGTGATTTCAAGCCCCAACCTGATATTACCAAATGTGGACCTAGAAAGACAGGCAACTTCAGCCTAGCAGGTAAAAACATTTGGAATCAGATTTTTATTGATGCACTGGAGAATTTTCAAACAAGTAAAGCTGTGCAATGGAACTGACTTGCTCAAAAACTAGGGGCTCCCAAGACTCTACGTAAATAGAAGCAAACTTTGATGCTGTCAGAACAAAAAAAAAAAAAAAACTGTAAAATGAAACCTTGCATTGGAAGATTACAAACATAGGATGTAAAAATGGAAGGGTTAAAGATGCCTGGTAATTCCCTGCTCCTTCTGCAGTATCTGTGGTGCAGTCTCTTATTTACTGGGAGGACTTTTTTCCATGAGCCACTGGCTTCTAAGCTGAGGAATGCAACCTGCAGATCTCCCCTAGTTAATGACCTTAGAGCAATGCCAAATGGACGGCTCCACTGTTTTCTGCCTCCAAAACCACCAGTCACTCACCTTTTTCTGTTTCAACATTTTAGGCTGGGACTTTTCAAATAGTTCTTTGTAAAAATCACGTTCTTGGTAATTTTCTTCACCATTATCTCCCAAAGATTAGAACTATAAATAATACAAAAATTTAATTACAAATTTCTTTTTTAAAAAACACTGTTTGGATACGTGATGTTTAAATCTCCATGAAATTATACCTTTGAAATTGCTTAATTGTGTTTTCCTTGCCAATTTACATTGCTCATAAAAGGGAAATTTTAAAAATATATAGTTTCTAATTCTTTCCCTGAATCATCACAGTAGCATTGCCGTTGCTCTAGAAGAGCAGTACTATACAAATACTGCGAACATCAGCAAATTAAGGTTAGGCCCACGGTGGTGTGGGAGTGAGGGAGGAGATACTTCAATCTCCTGATTTGGTTTAATTTATGTCTAATGAATTAAAAAAAAAAAAAACCTTAAAAATGTGGTTCTTATTCAAAGCTTACAGCTAAGGCATGTGATAATTTCTTGGCTAAATTTCTTTATGAAGGTGGTGTTCTCTAGTGCAATGGCACCTGGCTTTCTTTTTAATTGCAATTATTACTATATTAGGCTCACTTATTTGTATAACCAAAATAATCATTTGCATTTATTCAATTTCTTTCTTCCTTGGTGTTCATAGTCTTATGAAGTATATATCTTACTGACCTACAAAAATTCTATCACTGGTACAGATTTGTAGACCAGCAGTCTAATAGATTGGTAACATTATAGAAATGTTCATTGAAAATTTTTTCCCTCTGCCAAGCAGCCGAATCTGCAAATAGACCAGCTCCAGAGGCACATCAAGTACTGTTTGCTTTAGTACAAAGGCCACCTTCCCAGGCTCTGTGAGCTACCATAACCAGCAAGGCAGTTGTAACACACGCAACTTTATAAACTTCTAGTCATGAAAGCAACAGAAGGAATAAAAATAATAAATGATGAGTGCTATTAAAATGGGAATCCACTCAGAAGTGCTAAAAGCATTAAAAATTTATTCCTCTGCCACTCTGCGCAGGACCACAAACTAAGAACTAGTTTCCTTTTAGGTTACACATAGGGAGAAAGCATATTCTAGTAGTTTCGTGACCTGACTACATTTTATAATCACCTAGAGAGCTTTTACAAACCACAAATGTGAGGGCTCACAACCAGAGATGTTTAATCAATTGATCTTGATGAAAAAATTGCGTCAGCATTTTTTAAAGCTCCATAGGTCTCTTCAACGGGTAGCTCAGTGTGGGGCATCACTGGTCTAGTGAAAACAGCACTGGATTGTTTTTGGCTAACCATTAACTAATTGATCTTGAAAAAGATATTAATCCCTCTAGGTTACAGAATATTATACTGAAAAATTTGATATTTGGATTAGAATTTCCTTTCACCTCTACACTCCTATGATTCTAAACGATAAAAATGACCAATTCTTTTTTTTTTTTTTTTTTTCCTTGAGACGGAGTCTCGCTCTGTCACCCAGTCTGGAGTGCAGTGGCGCAATCTTGGCTCACTGCAACCTCCGCCTCCCCGGTTCACGCCTTTCTCCTGCCCCAGCCTCCCAAATAGCTGGGACCACAGGCGCCCGCCACCATGCCTGGCTAATTTTTTTGTATTTTTAGTAGAGACGGGGTTTCACCCTGTTAGCCAGGATGGTCTTGATCCCCTGACCTTGTGATCTGCCCGCCTTGGCCTCCCAAAGTGCTGGGATTACAGGCGTGAGCCACTGCACCCGGCCAAAAATGACCAGTTCTAATAGTAAATTATAATTTTCAACACACCTTCACTTTCACTCAGCATTTACAACATGAAAATACTACAGGGGAATATATATTGCTGAATATATATTACTCTCTGAAAATAAATAAACTATATAAGCTAATTGGGAGACCAAAACTTATGCATAAAAAGAGAAAATCACAATTCAAAATAACACATGCTAAGTGTGTAAGCAGTATCATGTTAACGCTGACCATTTCTCTAGAACTGGGTCACTAGTGTAAAAGAAAAGTTGCGCTGGATCAGGTAAACAAGGAAGGAGGACTTTATTCCAGACTGTTGCAGTGGGGAGAGAGATTAAATTCAACTCCATTGAAACAAAAGGCTAGAGGGGAGGATTTGTAAATGCTGGAGTGAGTTAATGGGAAAGCACTAGAGGATATTAGAAGTGAAGGCTGTTTAATGTGTGAAGCCATCTGTGTTTGTTAATAAGAGCCCATCAAAGTTAGTCTCCTACCCTCCCACAGAGACTGGGAGACAGGGGCCCCTTCTCTTTAGATTATTACATTTAAAGGGGGTGGTTCCCAGGACCTTGCGAAAGATACTTCTGAGTTACAGAAGATTTACACCTCAAAGGGGCAGAGAAAGAATGTAAAAGTTTCCTAAAGTAAATGCTTTAAGGAAGGGGGAGGTCAGGAAGAAACCTATCTAAAGCTTAGTCCTGTTGAGGGGAACATTAAGTCCTTTGTCACTAGGTTACTTCTTCAATTCCTCATCATTGGACAGGAAATTCCCACATCTGGACGGTTTCCTCATCTCTTGGCTGTTTAGGCTGATGAATTATCATAGTTCTTCAATTCTAAATCACACTTGTTTTTCACTTATTAACTTTTCCAAAATTTAAATGTATCTTATTACCATTGCTGTTGTCTGGGTGGCAGTGGTGACAGACCAAACATTATAACTTGTCAGTCTTCAAAAAGACTGCACTATGATTCATTTTGGAAACAAAGTCATTTTGTTGAAATGAGCCACTGCATGTAAACTTGGTATTACTAGGGAAATAAATACTTACTGTCCAAGTGATGATTGAAACTCCCTAATTTCTTGCAAAACAACAATCCAGTTATTTATAGATGTAGATGAAAATGTGTTACATTTTGTTATTGGGTCCCATGCAAAAGACAGTGCCTCTCACTTGCCAGGCAATGAAATGAAGGAAAGAAAAATCACCAGTACCATTGAAAAGATAAGATACAAAGCCATAAGAGGCTGGTGTGACCAGCTGTTGGTATTTTTTTTTTTCTTAGCGGTGCATAAAAATAATGCGATGCATTTTTGAATCAATGCAGTCCTAGATTTAAGAAAACATGGTAGCTTTGCCAAGCTGTGACTGCTGACCCTAAGCCACGTGTCCCAGTCCATTAGGTTTGTACCAAAGAAGCAAAATTGTTGCACCTGTATTTGATTTTAACAAAAGATGTTTCAAAAGTCTAAAGGGAAGGCACAATTTAGATAGCAACATCCAGAGAAAGACAAACCATTTTTTTATGATTTCCAAATATTTTAAATTCCTGCTTAGCTCCTCTTTTTATTATTTTACTTTAAACAGAATCTGTATCTCTGTCTTTCAGCATGTCCAATATGGAAAAGCCCCTGACACTGTGCATGTGCACTGCCATGATGTCTGCTCTAATTGTCAGACTGAGAGCCTTCTGTGTATCCTTCAAAACTCAAGGCTCAAAAAATGCCTATGCCATCTTTTCATGAAAAAGAATCACTTCACGTGGGTTTATAGTGAGTAAAATTCATTGATTCAGCAAAGCCACAAGCAGATAATGGCTTTAGTTTCCTTAACTTAATCCCAAAGGAGGCAGTAAAATAGCAAGCTGGATTTTCTTAAAGAGATGTCCTGATTTAGGTTGAAATGAAACAATTCTTAAACTGCCCGAAGCGAGGGACCCTAAGGAGATCACTAACAAGTTTTCTTGGCTGTCTTAAATGGTTGGAGGTTGTCTTTTCCACACAGGGTTGAAAATTCCCAGAGGCCTTGGGAGGATTAGTCCCTCATGGCCTCTGGGGAATTCTCAGGTATAGAAAGTGTCACAGAGGCTAATGGCCTGCTGTAACTCTGTATCCCCAACAGTTCTCCCCAAGGTGGCTGCTGCGACCTTGTCTCTGTTGCTTGGCAGTGACACAGTAATATTCTCTTGCCTGGTCTTTGAAGTCCTAATACTTCCTGGGAACTGAATGTAGTTCAGTGGGGTCCTCAGTAGTTCAGTGGGGTCCTCAGACATACTAGAAAAGATCCTCTTCTGTGTTCTACTAATCTTAGAACTGTAAAATACTTGCTCTTGTGTTCATGTGCAAGCTTTGAAAATGAAGCAAAAATCAACATTTGGTGGCAAGAGCTTTCTATTTGGAAGTGAAACATTTGGTTCAAGTCCTGGCTGTGTCACTGACCAGCTCTCTGAACTTGGGCAATCTATTTAACTTTGGGTCTCAATTTCACTAACTAAAAATTGAGAAAGGCTGCTGAGAGAACCAAATAGTGGAAAAGTATGTTGCAAGCTGTAAAATAATCTACCAACGTTAAATGCTGTCAAATTGCAATAATAAATGCCACTCATACGGTCTGGCTGTGTCCCCACCCAAATCTCATCTTGAATTGTAGTTTCCATAATCCCCACATGTCATGGGAGGTAATTGAATCATGGAGGCGGTTTCCCCCATGCTGCTGTTCTTGTGATAACAGTGAGCTCTCACAAGATTTGATGGTTTTATAAGGGACTTCCACCCACCCCACTTCACTCTGCACTTCTCCTGGCTGCTGCCATACCAAGAGGGACGTGTTTGCTTCCCCTTCCACCATGATTGTAAGTTACCTGAGGCCTCCCCAGCCATGCTGAACTGTGTGAGTCAATTAAACCCTTTTCCTTTATAAATTACCCAGTCTCAGGTACATCTTTATTAGCAGCATGAGAATGAACTAATACAGCCACCATCCCTATTCTCAGATGAGCCACAATACCAGGTAGAAGAAGGTCAAATGTGTATAGTGGAAAGTTTGCTCTTTTCAATAAAAATGACGTTCTTTATAGTCAGTATAATAGCTCACACTACCTTATATTGAATTTCTTTAGAAGAACTTTTAAGAATTGTTAGAAGATGCTAAGTAACTTGGTCAAAGACTTTTAGTGTAAAGGAATAAATGGACAACAATGAAAGGGTGCTTCACAGAATGGAGACACAGCAATGACTGTTTACAATATTGTGCTCCCGCTGAGATTATTTTAGAGTAAAGCTTAAATTGTTTGCTCACCCATCTTACATCATTATTGAACAGTTTGAGGACATGATTCCTGAGGAGCACTTAAACCATAAATGTCATGTTGTCAAAATCCTTAATGTAACCTAGTCCTTTAAATGTGTGCTTCTATTCGTCTAAGACACTGCTAGAATTTTAAGTATTGGCAAACTTCCAGTCTACATAGGAGGATTCTTGAATATTCTTGGGGACTCTGAGACCCAAGCTCTGCCTCGATTCTCCCTATAGAACACTCCTAGCTGCTGATAAAGCTAAAAAGGGGTTCACAGCATTTGCTTATTTTCTCCAAATAGAATCATAGTACCATCAGCAGAGGAAGTGCCCCCAAGAACTAGTACTATAGGAAAGCATTGGTGATGAGATAATGCATGATGCCTATGAAAATGTTTTGTAAGCTGCAGAATCCTGCAATAATAATAGCCAATATTTGTTGACTGTTTACTGAGTGTTGGGCACTGTGTTAAAATGCTTTATATGCATTATTGCATTTAAGTTTCACATGGGATTATCAAAATTGTGTGATAATGGTTATAAGAGCACAATACCTTAATAGTATTGCTTCCTAATTTCACAGAAAAGACTGGAGAGGAACAGAAAACCTCAGCGTCTTGCCGGCAGAAAACAGAGCTGAAAGTGTGGTAAAGGAGAGAATTTTGCTCAGGCAGTCAGTCTTTGAGCCCAAGGTCTCAAACCCTACATTCCAGTCACTAGGGGATGTTTTTATGATAGCGCTATTAATAGAATTGTCTTCCTCAGTTGCACAATTTCTAATCACCCTTCAGGTTTCAGCTTAAAGCTTAAATTTGTCTTCCTCCTGGAGGCTTTCCCCAGTCCACCTGACCAGATCAGAACCCTCTGTTTTTATGTACACACTCACAATAGCCTGCATCTCTCCATAATAGTATTTAATACAATTGTATTTAAATACTTTCTTGGGTAATTGCATTTCATTTCTGTCTCCTCCCACATCTTACTCTCAGACTGCAAGCTTGATCATAATTGATGCTTCAAGAGAGTTAAGACAGAGAATAGTGACATCGAAAATGCTCTTGATGCTTCAAACACTCCTTTGCCTACTACTGAAACATGAAAACTAGAGAATCCCAAAAGGACCTCAACGTGACTAATGCCTTCCTCCATATAGAACAGGAAGACTCCTTTCGGGAGGTTTGAAACACCTGACTTCATTTGTGAGCTTGATTTTCTTTATATCTGAAGCACAAAAATTCCAATGAAACAGTCTCTGAGGATCTTGCCAGATTTCATTTCCTTTCTATAATTTCATAGGCCTGAGAACTTCTTTGCCTTGCGAGAAGAAAAAATACGAAAATTTCCCTCAGATCTGGCAAAACCTTCTCAAATTAATTAATAAGTGGGAACACTTCCAGATCTGAAGAACTATTTAAAGATTCGTTGTTTGCTATAAATCTACAGGTTTAAAAATCTTCTGTTCCACACACAGCAAGCTCAGACACCAACACTGAGAGTAGGCCACTGAAAGAAAATAAAATCAAAGAAAAATCTGAAACAAAAACAAGAAAAGAAACATGATGTAGTGCATGCTGTAGTGAAATGTTACTATTTAATCTAAATTTAAAACCTTTAAGTACATTCCAATAAATTGTTTGAGATTAACAAACAACAATAGAAAAATAGAGAAAGAACTAGAGCCATAATACGTTTAGAAATGTTAGGCAACGTGAATCTAGAAAGAAAAAAACAAAACATAACTTTTAACTGCAGGGGGAGAAATGCAGGTTTGTTACACAGGTAAACTTGTGTCATCATGGGGGCTGTTGTACAGATGATTTCATCAGCCAGGTGTTAAGCCGAGTACCCACTAGTTTTTCCAAATCTTCCCCTCCTCCCACCCTTCACCCTCTTAAAGGCCCCATTGTGTGTTGTTTCCCCTCCATGTGAGCATGTGTTCTCATCATTTATCACCCACTTACAAGCCACAACATGCAGTATTTGGTTTTCTGTTCCTGCCTTACTTTGCTAAACATAATGGCCTCCAGCTCCATCTATGTCCCTGCAAATGAATGATCTCATTCCTTTTTATGACTGAATAGTAGAAAAATACAATTCTTACTAATAGAAAACTAGGTCCTCCTCTTTACCACTAAATCAATTTGGAACAACCATTTGAAGAATATTGCTTAAGGAGATACCAAATTATTAGCCTGCTCATCATGTCCTCATATCTAAGGTTAATCCTGAGTGCATATATCTAAATGTAAACCCACAACTGTACATTACAAAATTTTAAAAATTACTTTCTATCATCTGTACTATTTTGGTTTTTTGAAGCACAGCACCAATATGACAGCTAAGTAGTTGTTCCTAAGAGACATTCTGGCTGAACTGGAAACAGTGTCAAGTCTTGGAAATTAATTAAGTTATTCTACTGAAGCATAGTTTAGGATTAGGTAAGTATCTCAATGTTCAAGGTTTCAAGGTCTACCTAAATATCATATAGCCTGATATTTTATTCAGGTGGAGTGCTTTCTGAAAGCTTTAGAAATTCTCTGTGGTGGGGAGCAAGCAGTGCCTTTGAATATTGCTTAGAAAATGAAAATCCTTTTCAAATCAAGTTACAAATCGCCCTCAACAAGAGATGCTTGCACTAGTAAGCTAACTCATGCCAGTTTCTGAACTCAGCTATGAGAATGCTAACACATGGAGAACAATTCTTGTTAGAAGGATGTTTACAATTTCTGGAAATTACAACTATTTTGCTACTATAGAATGAGAAAGTAGGATAGATGGATGGATGCATGGATAAATAGAAAGGATGAAGAAAGGAAGGGAAAGAAAGGAAAAAAGAAAATACAAAAGGAGGAAAAGAAACAACAAGGAAAGAAAGATAAAAAGGGAGAAAGAAGAATAAGGAAGAAGGAAGAGGGGAAGGGAAGGGAAAACATAGATTAAAATCTGTGCAATAAACATCCTTATAAAATAAATACAACAAAATAAAATGCATTTGGTAAACGTGAGCCAGAAAAAAAAAAAGAAAACATAATATATTCACAATGTCATCTAACAGTTATCTTAGAGAATCACATAGAATTATTGCTTGTAAGCCGGACTTATGATGTTATTGTGGAAAATTGGCATTTAAATTTTGGACTAATTTGGGTCCTCAAAATTGAGAGTCATGTTTTCAGAAGATCAGCATAAGCCCCTATAGTGCTGTAATACCATGGCATCAGGTGTGTTTAATCTACCTGATTTTTCATCTCACCAGTCGAGACTCACTATGGATGAAACATTATGTTTCCCTTCAAGAAGCCTGAAAAAGTGGTATGGCTTTGGAGTGGTAATTTGTGAGTAGAAGCACAGGTTTTGAAATAAAAGAACTAGAATCAAATTTGGTCTTTTCTTGACTTATCTTTTTGTGCTTTAGTTTCCATTTTGATGATAAAAGAATAATAATTGATCTTGGAATTATGTTATGAGGATTAAATGAAACAATTTAAAGCTCTTAGCACCATGTTTGGCACATAACAAAATCTCAGTAAATGCTAACTTCTGCCAAAAATAACTGACAGGCATATTGTTTATTAGCATATTATTTATTATATGCAGTGAAAACCAATAAATAATTATTTATTGTTAATTTATTTAACAAAACCAGGAATATAAAAAGAGGATAGGAGAAGGAAAAACCAAAGACAGTTTGAAAACTGATAATTTTCAAACTGATAATTTGGATAAATGGGTAAACTGATAATTAACTAGAAGAAAGGCTAATCAAATTGTTCTGCTCTTAAACAGCTGGGTAAGCATCAAGGGAAACCTTGTCAGTTTCTTATGAATTCTCCAGAAGAGCTTGACCATTTCACTGTGAATTACGGGCTAGGCTACCTAAATATGTGATGCCTGTTTTTTGTCCTTTGTTAGCACCTTTATATAGGTTATGACACGTCTGCACCATTTCTCTGTCCACAATTTCTTTCTTCTCTACCTCAAAATCTAAATTCTATCTTCTGTTTTGCTGGCTTATTGTATTAATCTGTTCTCATGCTGCTAATAAAGACATACCCAAGACTGGGTAATTTATAAAGGAAAGAGGTTTGATTGACTCACAGCTCCACATGGCTGGGAGTCACAGCAGAAGGCGAATGAGGAGAAAAGTCGCATCTTACGTGTCAGCAGGCAAGAGAGCTTGTGCAGGGGATCTCCCATTCGTAAAACCATCAGGTCTCATGAAACTGATTCACCATCATGAGAACAGTACGCCGGAAGCTGACCCCATGATTCAATGACCTTCACCTGGCCCTGCCCTTGACATGTGGGGATTATTACAATTCAAGGTGAGATTTGGATGAGGACACAGCCAAAGCATATCACTTATAGTGCTCTATACTTTCCCTGGCGGTACTCAACTCATTTTGTAATTACAAATTTGCTTTTTGGTTCTGAGATTCATGGCTATCTTTGCCCCAATGACACTGTCACATCCACTAGAGTGTGGATCTTTTCTGCGTTGTTCATCACTGTATGCTCAGCCGGTGAAATACATAGGTGGACATGGTGTTTGAGGAAGAAAGGGGTGGAAGGACAGGAGGGAGAAAAGCAAGCAATTACACAGGTGGGCACAGTACAGTACAAAATGGGTAAAATAAAGTTCCATGATAGTTTAGAGACAAAAACTATCACCTTGGATTTAAACACCAGAATTAGGAAAAGCTTCGGCCGGGCGCGGTGGCTCAAGCCTGTAATCCCAGCACTTTGGGAGGCCGAGACGGGCGGATCACGAGGTCAGGAGATCGAGACCATCCTGGCTAACACGGTGAAACCCCGTCTCTACTAAAAATACAAAAACTAGCCGGGCGAGGTGGCGGGCGCCTGTAGTCCCAGCTACTCCGGAGGCTGAGGCAGGAGAATGGCATAAACCCGGGAGGCAGAGCTTGCAGTGAGCTGAGATCCGGCCACTGCACTCCAGTCCGGGCGACAGAGCGAGACTCCGCCTCAAAAAAAAAAAAAAAAAAAAAAAGGAAAAGCTTCAAAAAGACATGCCATTTTATCTGAGCTTCAATGCATGGGTGGAATTTAAACATTCCCACTGGGAAAGCATGGGACGAGAAATAAGATATATCTCAGTTTTTCTGGAACATAAGGTCTCTGAGGTGGCATCATAAGAGTTGAGGCTAGAAATATGTCCCAGTCATGTCAGATGAGCTGTTTGACAATGGGGAGCCCCTGGAGGATCAGGGTGAGAGACAAGACATGCACAGATCGGTGCTCTGGAAATAAAAGTTTGGTAAGGTGTAAAAGTCATATGTTGAGAGTGGAGAAATCTGAGGCAGGGAGGTGACTTAATACAGACTAAGTTATTCTCTCTGACGTTTCTGCAACAGTAGTTGTATTTACAGTGGCAAGCAGCCCACCAAACATTCTGAGTCTACTTGATTTAGACAGATGATAATGTTGCTTAATCCTTGGAGGAATTTTGTGTGTGTATGAAACAAAATTGCCAAGAAGAATAATTAGAATATTTTGAAGGCTATTCAAGCCTTTTCTATAAGTGCATTTATCTATGTCTGGCTGGCATGCAAATTGGGGCTCATGCTTAAAATCATGGTGAATTATATCACAGAATTCATGTAGAGTAGATAAACCCCAAAAGAACCATGGGGGTTGGGAATATGAAAACCTCTTTTTTAAATAGAAAGGCAGGTGAATAATATTTTGACAGAAGTCTGCATGATTTCCAAGTTTATGTGGTTAATAGTAATAGTATTTGCTGCGTAGCTCCAATGTTCTAGGACATTATATACATTATTTTATTTAATAGTCACATAAGATTTAACTAGAGCTTAGAAAGCTCCATAGTGGCAGGTCCAGGGCTCCAACTAAGTTTTTTCTAACATGTTTCTTACTAGTCTAGATGCAATTGTCCTTTGCTGGTAAATAGCTTGTTATTATTTTAAAAGACTTCTTCCAGCCTATCAGTTCACAACAAGAGATATTAAACTTAAACACACAAACACACAGCCTTCCCCATCTCTGTCCCTACACCCATCCCTCCCCACCAACATCTGCACCCATATTTCTTCCTTCTGAAGGGCATTTTCTGCCTCCAGGGAGTCACAGGTGTCCTCAACTCACTCATTTCCCCCATCCTGGCCATCCCTGAAGCAACCATTCCTGCCCTGGGTCACCTCTATCATATCTCCACCCCATCATCTCATCTCCACCCCCACTTTCTGTTGGCTTCTCAATCCCAGCTAGCTGCTTTGCTGTCTCTAGGGCAGATGTGATAATATAGCCCTTGTCACCTCAACCTTTGACCAACAAGGCTGTGGTAGGGTGGCTCAATGGTGACACCTGGCACAGGGATATATAGAGGCAATGGTGGGGCAGCCAAACAGACAGTGATAGGGAATGTGGCTGCTGCTAAGTCAGAAGTGGCCGAAGTGGTAGCTGCTGAGGAAAGTGTGACTTGAGCTATGTGCTAAGACTGCTCCTGCTTTCAAGGGCCTGGCATTC
Organism: Piliocolobus tephrosceles; assembly: GCF_002776525.5. Classification (NCBI taxonomy): domain Eukaryota; kingdom Metazoa; phylum Chordata; class Mammalia; order Primates; family Cercopithecidae; genus Piliocolobus; species Piliocolobus tephrosceles. The sequence goes on from NC_045447.1 coordinate 52,387,910, forward strand.
TAAGAGACAAGAAACAGAGAGTAAAATGCATAGTGCTCTGCCTTGAGTCAACTGTCACCTGTCCTGTAGTGATGGGGTTTCCTCCCCCTTATACAAGGGAGCATGCTAGGTGGTGACCATGGGCAATTATAAGCCAAAATAAGGACTTCGTCAGCTCAATGAAACATTAAAACATTGAGAGAATTCATGGCCAGAAGACCTGCACTACAATAAATGATAAATTCTTCAGGTATCAGGACTATGATGCCAGGATCTACATGAAGAAATTGAGAAAGTTATCATTGAATTTTTTAAGTAAAAATTCATTTGGGCAGAGAATTATGTGTTGATAGGGTTTTTTTTTTCTTTCAGTACTTTAAAGATGTCATTGTCTTTCACTTGCATTCTCTCTCTCTCTCTCTCACACACACACACACACACACACAAGCATGTACACACACAGAATTATATATACCATTGGTCACCACCCACATGGGAGTCTCTCCAGTAGAATTTTTTGTTGATTTTATGGCTGGTGTTATAACTGCACCAGTTTGATTTGAACAAAGAGGCAGAAATGTTTTAAATCGCTGTAGATACAGTTATTAAATAAGAGCTAACTTCTGTTAAATTTATTTTAAGGTTCTATGCCATGTACATGCATTACTCCATTTGTTACTATTATTATCTCTGCTTTTCATTGAGGAAACTTGAGTCTTAAGTCAGTTTTCATTAGGTCCATGACTGATCTGAGGGCTAAGCTGGGCTAAGGCTAGATCTCCTTGGCTCCAGAGACTGGTGATAACTATCTCCCCCTCAAAAATGCCCATGTGATATGTTAGGGTTTCCCAGTCCTTGGTTTTTGTTTGTTTGTTTGTTTTTGTTTTTTCATTTGTTCAAATAAAGATTTCTACAGGGCCAATGGCTGCGCTGTGTTTAACAATCTCAGAGGGGGAAAAGCAGTAAAGATGGAGTTTAGAGTCTCTGTGACTGCAACAAATGTGGGCTGCATTAAGAAAATTTGATTAGATAAAACTCCTCATGGAGAGAAAATGCCTTCTATCAAACATGTCACAAAAATTGATATGGCAAATATCTGTAGGTCATTCTCATTTTACTTAATAAAGCCAACTCTTGAAAAATAGACTACACTTTAAAAGCTTATTTCTGATTGATTTATTTGAACCAAAGATTCTCAGACATTGCTGCTCTGTGTAATTTGATTTTTACATGTCAAAAGGGGAAAATTAGAAAAAAAAAATAGTATGTCACATGTTCAGAGTCCCATGATTGTCCATTATGCTCTTAGAATACTTTTTTCAACTTAATTCCACTTCTTCAGCATGTGCACAGAGTTAAATAACTTTACTAACATTCTTTTACTAACTTTAGAAGACTTTCATCTGCTCCCTATCACAGACTAAGGGAGAAACACTGCTATTCAGCTCCCTGGCAGGATTTGTTCCTGAATCTACTCTTCAATTTTTTCTTACGCTTTTCTCCAGACACCTCATTCTAATTACTTTTGTTGTTGATATTCTCATTCTCATCCTGCCCCTTGGCCTCTTGACTTGGTCTTTTCTTTCTTCTATCCACTTATTGTACCTGGCCTTCAGCTGTTTTAGTCCCTGCTTACCCAGTGTCTCTGAAAACAAACACCACTAACTGACCCCAGGTGCCCCTACATCTGAGTACCTGGGCGGCCAAGGATGAAAGTAAAATAATCCCTCAACCCAACTTCATGGTATTCTCTTTTAAAAAATTGACCTCAAACAATACTGGCCTATGCTCCAAACCTCAGGAACTCCCTGTGTGTAAATAGCTTTACATTTTTATCTTCATCCACTTTACACTTGAACTTGGCCTCTATTTAACACTACGCATGCTGTATTCTGAATTGAACAGTCTTGGCCCCTCAGCAGTGAGAGTATTGTGCTGAATCAAGCCTGGGCATCTCACTCTTTTCCTCTGAGAATGATTTTATTCCCAAGCAGCTCATCAGTCCCTCTAGCCGATGGATTTCATGTCTGCATGTAAGCCATGAAAACAAATTAACGCCCATCTGTCATAGCTCAGCAACAAGGGCCTTGCAAGGTTTCTGTCTGCACATGCACCCTGGGGTTCTTGGGGGCTCAGTCAGATGGCCCAGGGTCCTCCTGGCTAGAAGGGCTCAAGGATTCTGTGAAGAAAGGAAAAGGGAACTTTAGACATGGTTGATGGGGCATTAAGACTTGGTGAAAGAAGAGGAGGCACCAGTCTGCCATTTTCTTCTGCCAGTGCCAGGGAGACTGGGCAGTTTGGACCCAGGAGGAATTTCTCACAGTGCAGCACAGTGTCTTTGGCAGATCATGGGCAGACTGCCTTTTTAGGCTGAACAGGCTGAACCTGGACCCATCCTTCCTCACTGCAGGGCCTCTCTGCAGGGCCTCTTTGCAGGAATTTTAGCAACTCCAGCAAGGGGTTTACAGACAGAACTCTGATCTCCTTGGGATGGAGTCCGTGAGGGGAGGGGCGGCTGGTGTCTATGCAGATCAGCAGACTTAGTCTTTCCCCTGCTGCCTCTGAGGAATCTGGGCAATCCGAACGAGCAGGATTCCCCCCCAGCTCAGCGCACAGCCTCTCCACCAAGGGGCAGCCAGAGTATCTTGTGAAGCGGGTTCCTGATCCCATGCCTCCTGACTGGGTGAGACCCCCTCAAACAGAGGTTGCCAGACAACTTATACAGCAGCATTCCTGCTGCCATTGGGTCAGTGCCCCTCTGGGATGGAGCTCCCAGAGGAAGGAGTAGGCAGCCATCTTTGCTGTTCTGCAGCCTCCACTGGTGACACCTCCAGGTGCAGGAGGGACCCACGTGAATAGGGTCTGGAGTAAACCCCCAGCAATCCACAGTAGCCCTATGGAAGAGGGGTCTGTTCAAAGAAAAACAGAAAGCAACAACTACAACAGCATCAATAAAAAAGCCCCCACAAAAAATTCATCCAAAGGTCAGCAGCCTCAAAGATCAAAAGTAGATAAACTCACTGAAGATTTAAAAAAAAAAAAAAAAAAAATGAACACAACACTGAAAACTCAAAAACCCAGAGTGCTTCTTCTCCTCCAAATGATCGCAACACCTCTCCAGCAAGGGTACAGAACTAGGCTGAGGCTGAGATGGATGAACTGACAGAAGGTAGGCTTCAGAAGATGAGTAATAACAAACTTTGCTGAGCTAAAGGAGCATGTTCTAACCCAATGCAAAGAAATAATCAAATTAGAATTCAAGACTAAGAAACTCACTCAAAACCACACAACTACATGGAAATTGAACAGCCTGCTCCTGAATGACTCCTGGGTAAATAATGAAATTAAGGCAGAAATCATTAAGTTTTTTGAAACCAATGAGAACAAGAGACAATGTACCAGAATCTCTGGGACACGGCTAAAGCAGTGTTAAGAGGGGAATTTACAGAACTAAATGCCCACGTCAAAAAATTAGGAAGATCTCAAATCAATATCCTAACATCACAACTAAAACTACTAGTGAACCAAGAGCAAATAAACTCCAAAGCTAGCAGAAGAGAAGAAATAATCAAGCTCAAAGTGAAACTGAAGAAGATAGAAACACAAAAAAACCCTTCAAAAAAAAAATGAATCCAGGAGCTGGTTTCTTGAAAAAAAAATTAATAAAATACATAGACCACTGGCTAGAATAATAAAGAGAAAATAATCAAATAGACACAATAAAAATTGATAAAGGGGATATTACCACTGACCCCACAGAAATACAAACAACCATCAGAGAATACTATAAACACTTCGGTGCAAATAAACTAGAAGATCTAGAAGAAATGGATAAATTCCTGGATACATACACCCTCCCAAGACTAAACCCAGAAGAAGTTAAATTGCTGAATAGACCAATAACAAGTTCTAAAATTAAGTCAAAAACAAATAGCCTACCAACCAAAAAAAGCCCAGGACCAGACAAATTTGCAGCTAAATTCTACCAGAAGTACAAAGAGAAGCTGGTACCATCTCTTCAGAAACTAGTCAAAACAATTGAAAAGGAGGAACTCCTTCCAAACTCATTTTATGAGGCCAGCATCATCCTGATACAAAACCTAGCAAAGATACAACCAAAAAAGAAAACTTCAGGTCAAAATCCCTGATGAACAAAAATGAAAAATCCTCAATAAAATACTGGCAAGCTGAATCCAGTAGCACATCAAAAGGCTTATCCACCACGATCAAGTCAGCTTCATTCCTGAGAGGCAAGGCTGGCTTGACATATGCAAATCAATAAACAATTCATCACATAAACGGAACTAAAGACAAAAACCACATGATTTTCTCAATAGACGCAGAAAAGGCCTTTGATAAAATTCAACATCCCTTCATGTTAAAAACACTCGTAAACTAGATATTGATGGAACATACCTCAAAATAATCAGAACTATTTATGACAGACCCACAGCCAGTATCATACTGAATGGGCAAAAGCTGAAAGCATTCCTCTTGAAAACCAGCACAAGGCAAGTATGCCCTTTCTGGTCACTCCTATTCAACATAGTATTGGAACTTCTGGCCAGGGCAATCAGGCAAGAGAAAGACATAAAGGTATCCAAATAGGAAGAAAGGAAGTCATACTGTCTCTGTTTATAAATTACATAATCCTACTCCTATAGAACACCATCATCTCAGCCTAAAAGCTTCTTAAGCTGATAAGCAACTTCAGCAAAGTCTCAGGATACAAAATCAAAGTGCAAAAATTACAAGCATTCCTATAAACCAACAATAAACAAGCAGAGATCCAATTCATGAATGAACTCCATTCACAATTGCTACAAAAATAATAAAATACCTAGGAATACAGCTAACAAGGGAAGTGAAGGACCTCTTCAAGGAGAACTACAAACCACTGCTCAAAGAAATCAGGGAGGACACAAGCAGATGGAAAAACATTCCATGCTCATGGATAGGAAGAATCAATATTGTGAAAATGGCTATAATGCCCAAAGTGATTTATAGATTCAATGCTATTCTCATTAAACTACCATTCACATTCTTCACATAATTAGAAAAAACTACTTTAAATTTCATATGGAATCAAAAAAGAGCCCCCCATATAGCCTAGACAATCCTAAGCAAACAGAACAAGGCTGGAGGCATCATGCTACCTGACTTCAATCTATACTACAAGGCTACAGTAACCAAAACAGCATGGTACTGGTACAAAAACAGACACATCAACCAATGGAACAGAGTAGAGATCTCAGAAATAAGACCACACATGTACAACCATCTGATATTCAGCAAACCTGACAAAAACAAGCAATGGGGGGAAAATTCCCTATTTAATAAATGGTTCTGGAGAAACTGGCTAGCCACATGCAGAAAATTGAAACTGGATCCCTTCCTTACACCTTACACAAAAATTAACTCAAGGTGGATTAAAAACTTAAACATAAAACCCAAAACTATAAAATCCCTAGAATAAAATCTAAGCAATATCATTCAGAACATAAGTACAGGCAAAGATTTCATAATAAAAATGTCAAAAGCAATTGCAACAAAAACAAAAATTGACAAATGGGATCTAACTAAACTAAAGAGCTTCTGCACAGACAAACTATCATCACAGTGAAAAGACAACCTACAGAACTGGAAAAATTATTTGCAATCTACCCACTTGACAAAAGTCTAATATCCAGAATCTACAAGGAACTTCAACAAATTTACAAGAAAATAACAAACAACCCCATTAAAAGTGGGCAAAGGACATTAACAGACACTTCTCAAATGAAGACATGTTGCAAACAAACATGAAAAAAGGCTCAACATCACTGATCATTAGAGAAATGCAAATCAAAACCACAATGAGATACCATCTCACACCAGTCAGAATGGAAATTATTAATATTAAAAAGTCAAGAAACAACAGATGATAGCAAGGCTATGGAGAAATAGGAGTTTTCTTACTGTTGGTGGGAACATAAATTAGTTCAACCATTATGGAAGACAGTGTGTGATTTCTCAAAGACTTAGAATCAGAAACACCATTTGACCCAGCAATCCCATTACTGGGTATATACCCAAAGGAATATAAATCATTCTATTATAAGGATACATGCACACTTATGTTCATTGCAGCACTGTTCCCAATAGTGAATGCATGGAATCAACCTAAATGCCCATCAACGATAGACTGAATAAAGAAAACGTGGTACATATATACCATGGAATACTATGCAGCCATAAAAATGAATGAGGGTGAAAGTGCTTTGAAACTCCCACAGTTATCCAGACTGAGAAGGCGCTCAGTACAATAGCCTTTGCTGGCTATTCAAAAACCCTGACTCCTGCCTACATCCTCCCCACCCTCCTACCCAGCATGGATTAATTTTTAAAAATCTAATTTCGAGAGACTATAGGTAATGTGCTGAGTACAGTGCCTGGAATCTAAGTGTTCAATAAATCACAGCTGTCATAATTCTTCTGTCACATGTCTTTATGCTTCACGCTAACTGACTACGTGACAAAGTTTGGTTAATGGGCTGTGGCAGAGAGGGCTGTCTACCAGATATCTGTGCTACCTACCTTTCTCCAGCATATAGTTATCACTGATAAGCAGCTGCTCATTCGTCGACTACATTTCCAAAACCCTCCTGTGGCCATCCCAGGGACAGAGATGGAACTGGAGGCCATTATCCTCAGCAAAGTAATGCAGGAACAGAAAACCAAACACCACATGTTCTCACTTGTAAGTGGGAGCTGAACATTGAGAACACATGGACACATAGAGGGGAACAACACGCACTGGGGCTTGTGGGGGGTGGCAGGGGGAGGGAGAGCATCAGGAAAAATAGCTAATGCATGCTGGGCTTAATACTTAGGTGAAGGGTTGATAGGTGCAGAAAACCACCATGGCACATGTTTACGTAACAAACCTGCATGTCCTGCACATGTATCCTGCAACCTAAAATAAGATAAAATAAAAAGAAGAGGAGGTAGAAGTGTCTCTACTAATATAAGGAGTCTACTCTGAAATAAGGGAAGGTGATAGGAAAGACACATATCACTGAATGCAAAGGCTTTGTATTAGTCCATTTTCACACCACTATAAAGAAATGCCTGAGACTGGGTAATTTATAAAGGAAAGAGTTTTAATTGACTCACAGTTCTACATGGCTGGGGTGGCGTCAAGAAACTTACAATCATGGTGGAAGGGGAAGCAGGTACATCGTACATGGCGGCAGGCAAGACAGAGCATGGGAAGCAAGAACTGTGAAATGCTGCTAAACCCATCAGATCTTGCTAGACGCAGTGACTCATGTCTATAATCCCAGCACTTTGGGAGGCCGAGGCAGGCAGATGGTGAGGCCAGGAGATTGAGACCATCCTGGCTAACACGGTGAAACCCCGTCTCTACTAAAAATACAAAAAAACATTAGCTGGGCATGGTGGTGGGTGCCTGTAGTCCCAACTACTTGGGAAGCTGAGAGAGGAGAATGGTGTGAACCTGGGAGGTGGAGCTTGCAGTGAGCCAAGATCGTGTCACTGCACTCCAGCCTGGGCGACAGAGCAAGACTCCATTAAAAAAAAAAAGAAAAAAAGATCTCATGAGAACTCACTCACTATCCTGAGAACAGCACTGAGGAAACTGCCCCCATAATCCAATCGCCTCCCTCCCTCAACATGTGGGGATTACAATTCAAGATGAGATTTGGGTAGGGACACAGAGCCAAACCATACCAGGCCTGCCACATGATATCGAATGGTGTCACTCAAATAGTCCTCAGGCTTAGACTTTGGAAATATAATTTTCTCAACAGATGTTGCTGGGATTCTGAAGATGCCAAACTACTTTATGGGTCCCAAAAGGAGAATCACTTAGGGATAAGATCTTTTTAAGATTTGTAGGAAAAGTTCCCTTCACAAGAAAAAATATCTTTCCTTTTGAGACTGTAAAGGTGGAAAGGCTTGGCAGAGCAGTAGGTGAGAGCACACAGCTAACACAGAGAGACAGAGGTGCCCCACAGGGAGAAGGGCACACTGGGAACTCATCTGTGCAGTCAACCTCAGCCATCATCGTAGACCCTGGAAGCCTGTGCAGTTGCTACACTATTTTCCCTTCCTGACTATAATACTCTCTAAATAAGGGAAATATCCAAGTAAGCCACCCAAGAATGAGTAACTTGGGTGGGATCTGGAGTCCTCAGAACAGATGGAGTAGAGACTGATGGCAGATGCCTCTGTACTAGTCCCCTCAGACACACAGGATTCCTAAGCTGGTGTGGTCAGTCTGAGTAAGGTGATACCTAGTTATACGTATATACAACATGTTCACAAGACAATGAGAAAGTGAACCATTACTTCCGTAGGACAGGCTAACTGCCGTAAAACACAAAAACAAAAACAAAACAAACAAACAAACTGTATAAATACAGTTGCACAATAAATCAAAAACAATAGAAGTATATTTCTTATTCAAGCAACAGTTTTCCTGGGCATTTAAACAGGTTAGCTGATCAGTCCTTCTCTGTGTAGATATTTAGGAGTGTCGGGGAATCAGAGGCTCTGCAGTCCTCAACACATACCTTCCAGAGTCTCCTTGGGAATCCACCATTCCAAGCAGTGAGAAGGGTCAAAGAGCTCAGTTTCCTGAGAGCTCTCAAGACCAAGCTTTAAAGTGGCACACATTACTTTTGCTCACAATCTTTTGCTAAAACTCAGTTACATGGCCACAACTAACTGCAGGAGGGTTTTGGAAATGTAGTCAATGAATGAGCAGCCACTTCTCAGTGATAACTGTATGCTAGAGAAAGGTAGTACAGATATCTGGTAGACAGTTAGCCCTCTCTGCCACAGCCAGTGGGCTGTGCCAAACTTTGTCACATAGTCGGTTAGCCTGAAGCGTAAGCAAAGACACGTGGCAGAAGAATTATGACAGCTGTGATTTATTGAACACTTAGATTCCAGGCACTGTACTCAGCACTTTACCTATAGTCTCTCAAAATTCGATTATTAAAAATTAAACAATGCTGGGTAGGAAGGTGGGGAAGATGTTGGCAGCAATCAGTGTTCTTGAATAGCCTGTTGTAATGAGCGCCTTCTCAGTCTGGATAACTGAGTTATCAAAGCACTTTCACATATATGATCTTATTTGAGCTTCACAATGGCACAGTGAAGTAGGTGAGACAAATCTTATTGCCATTTTGAGGAAAGGAAAATGGAAATACAAAGAGGTCAAGGGCTTTCCCTGCAGTCCCACAGCTAATGAGGACTACACTAGATTTCCTGACCTGTCAGCTGTAATCTAGTACTGTTTCCAATGCAGCTCACTATTCCTCTGGTACTTTAGCTGGGTTGCAATTGTCTAAAAGGCAATTAAATTGAGACCTTTCCAAGAAATGGTATTTCTTGAGTTTTGATCAGTAATGGTATGTATTTTATTTGACTGCTACTGAAAACTTTTAGCATTAGAGTTGAAAAAATACATTCCTACTACCCTTTATCGTGACAGCTGAGTGAAAGATCTTTGAATGGGAGGCAATAGAGAAGCCAAGATCATTGAAACGAGGGTAAATTTATTTGCTAATATTTAAGAAAACCTAGAGCATAGGCAGAGGCTAGAAATAATTTTTCATTCTATTGGCCAGTTGACTAGGCCACGTTTTCAACTGTTATGTTGCCTCTGTGACATGGAGGCTGCACAAAGACTGCTTGGAGGGTGACCTGGCTGATTACAGATCCACAGGCCCTAAAGCTGGAGGCTTGCTCACCTGTGCTATTGATCATGCAGTGGACTTCGAGGCCTTTCTGTCCCTCTGGAATTAGACCTATGGATTCATCTTATTCCACTCAATCTTATTCTATAGTGGATAGTTACTAGGACACTCCTGGTCTGAGCTTCAAGCCACTTAGAAGCCCTTGCAATTAAGTGCTAGCATAAATTAGTATCTTTCTTTAAGGGATCTTCTAGAGCTTTATGAATCTCATGAGGAACACTAGAATTGTGGAGCAGCATAGCAGCTTCTCAAGTCCAGAATGAAGGATAATATTTTCCTAACACTAGCATAATTTAGGTCTTTTTAATATCAAATTATTTTTCAACAAGTAGTGCTGGAGCAATCGGATATTCATAGGCGAAAAAAAAATCAATGTCTACCTAAACTTTATACCTTATATAAGAACTTACCTCAAAATAGACCATAGAATTAAGTATACAATAGAAAACTATAAAACTTTAAAAATTAGTAGAAAGTCTTTGGGATTGGGCTACACAAAGAGTTCTTAGACTTGACAATAAAAGTATTACCTATAAAAGAGGCTGGGCATGGTGGCTCATGCCTATAATGCCAGCACTCTGGGAGGCTGAAACGGATGAATCACCTGAGGTCAGGAGTTCAAGACCAGCCTGGACAACATGGTGAATCCCCATCTCTACTAAAAATACAAAAAATATTAGCTGGACACAGTGGCGCGTGCCTGTAATTCCAGTTACTTGTGAGGCTGAGGCAGGAGAATCACTTGAGCCCAGGAGGTGGAGGTTGCAATGAGCCAAGATTGCGCCATTGCCCTCCAGCCTGGGTAACAGAATGAGACTCCATCTCAAAAAAATAAATAAAAATGTTTTTAAAAAGTATTACATATAAAAGAAAAAATTGGCCAAGTTTGGTAGCTCACTCCTGTAATCCCAATACTTAGGGAGGCCAAGGCACGAGAACTGCTTGAGCTCAGGAGTTTGAGTCCAGCATAGGCAGCAAAGCACGACCTTGTCTCTACTAAAAATGAAAAAATGAAAAAATGAAAAAATTAACCAGGCGTGGTGGTGTGAACCTGTAGGCTGAGGTGGGAGGCTTGATTGAGCCCAGTAGGTCAAGGCTACAGTGAGTCATGATCATGCCACTGCACTCCCCTGCCAGGCAAGGAAGGAAGAGAGGGAAGGAGGGACAGAGGTCAGAAGGAAGGAAGGAAGAAAAAACAAAGGAAATATCAGGAAGTTGACCTTCATCAAAAGTAAAAGCTTTTGTTCTATGAAAGTCTTCATGAAGAGGATGAAATGATGAAATGAAAAGTTATAGACTAGTAGAAAATATTTGCAAATCACACAAGTGACAAAGCACTACTATTAAAATATATAAAGAACTCTCAAAACTAAACAGCAAAAAAAAAACAAAAAAACAAAAAAGATCCAATTAGAAAATAGGCAAAAGACATAGACATTCACTGAGGAAGATATGCAGATGGCAAATAAGCATATGGAAAGATGTCCAATATTCTCGGCCATTATTTAAAAGCAAATTAAAACCACAATGAGGAGGTATCGTTGCATACCTATCAGAATGGCTAAAATAAAAAATTGTAATAACACCATCAAGAATGCAATAGGTATGTAAAATGGTATGGTCACTGGAAAAAGGTTTGGCAATTTCTTGTAAACCAAACATTCAACTACTGTATGACCTAGTAAGTGCACTCTTGAGCATTTACCTCAGAGAAGTGAAAATTTATATTCATGCAAAAAAATCTGCCCATTCATGTTTATGGCAACTTTATTTGTAATAGCCCAAAACAGGAATCAGCCCAGATAGCCTTCAAGGGATGAATGGTTAAATAAACTGTGGTATGTGCACAGCATGGAAACTAGTCAGCAATGAAAAAAAAAAAAAAAAAAAAAAAAAAAAAAAAAAAAAACAACTAATACACACAAAAACTTGGATGAATCTCCAGGGAATAAGTTAAATGAAAAAGACAATTCCAAATATTATATACTATAAGATTCCATTTATATGAATTTTTTGAAGTAACAAAATTTCAGAAATGAAAGACATATTAGTAGTTGCCAAAGGTTTTGGACTTGGGGAGTTGGGGAATGGAAACAGGAGGAAGTCAGTGTGGCTATGAAAGGGCAACCCAAAAGATCCTTATAGTGTTGGACTTGTTCAGAACCTAGACTGTGGCAATGGAGACAGGACCCTATGCAGGTGGGTAAAATTGTATAGAACTTAATACACACCCACACATACAGAGAGAGAGAAAAAAAGAGAGATACGATATATCGTTGAAACTAAAAGGAATCTAAATTAGATTAGTAGATTACATCAATGTCCATATCTTAGTTGTGATATTACACTACAGTTGTGTAAAATGTTACCACTGGGGGAAACTTGGCAAAATATACAGGGGATCTTTCTGTATTATTTTTTATAATTTCATGTGAACCTAGAATTAGCACAATAAATAAAAACTTCAATTAAAAAAAATGTTCTTTGCCATCCACTCTCAATTCAGCTTATTTCACTTCTCTCATTACCCTGTAATTTAAAGAACCTATTAAGGAAGTCAGGAGGCGTATTTGATGATTGTAAATAAGGGTTCCCTCTTATTTTCTCCTGAGTTCTTTATGATGTGATGTACAGCATCTGCCAATTAGCAATTTAAATACTTCCAGATGGACCCAGGTGCTTCATCTGTCTCAGCACCAAGGCTGTCACTTAAAGGCAAACATGTCCTCCCCATTGCCCAGTATCCATACACTAAAAGATGAGCTTCAGATTTACATGGACACCACTGGGATATTGTGATTATCTATAATTCAGTCACAGAGGGATCTAAAAAGTTCTTCAAGCCAAAAGGAATGCAGAATGACAGCAGATGGCCCTATCCTAAAATGAAGATTTAAATATATTAAGCAGAAGAACAACTCAACAAAAGAACATGAAGGGTCGCAAAAAAGCCAAACTTCTAACCCTTCAGCTTAGGTGAGAAATACATTCTCATTTCAATTTCATTAGAGGTCAACACCCATGTCAATCATAAGACATGCTAGAACTTGGTATAACACCATAGAGGGATGATCTCAGGCTGTTGGTAGGAATCATGTATTTCTCAGCCCCTCCTAACCTCAACAAACAGAAAGCAAAACTACTTACAGTGTTTCCAGGCCCCCAAAACCCTGAGTTTGCATGTAAAGCTGCCAAAGAAGTACAGTTCTAACAAACTATCAGGCAGAGGAGTGTTTACAAATGAATTCTCAGTAACTCCAAACTTTTCTCCACTAGCTGAGCCATGAGTGCCTCTGGCTATGACACAGCCTGCAATACTATGGTATCTTGATGGCCTCAATCACTGTCCTGTCCCTGGGCTGGTGATGAGTCAAGGACCCAGGACCCTCGGTTGCAAATAAAATTTCAAAACCCCCTCCTAGGAAGCCCACCCCAGCTTGCAGGACTCTACATGGGTCAGGACGGATATTAACATTATTCATCTAAAGGAATATGTAAGTCAGACAGTATGCCAAGCAAAGAGCTTAAGAAGTTCATAAGCCAGAGAAGATTCCAACTGGGTCAAAAACCATGGAGCCCGAAACAAATAGTGAACACTAAATCACAGCATCAGACATCAAAGTATCAGGGAGATGAACAAGGAGCGGTGGGTACAGTATAAATTAAAAGGAGTCTTAAGAAAATAACAAGTATAGGCCCTTTTTGACTGAGCCACCATCGTGCCTGCAGAAACATTGTAGATAAAATGGCCAGCTGTAATATCAGATCTGGGATAAGAAGGCAGACAGGGAAAACATGGAAAGGATTTAAACCTATGCAAAGCACCTTGGCATTTATCTCAGCTAGTGCCTGAGGTGTGCCGGATACAACAGTTTATTTTAAACTCATTTTAAAACTCCAACAATGGTCTCCCTGTCAGTTCCACTGGGAGTTCCTAGGAACAGCTAAGTCACAAGGGAACCAAAGGATTAAGGAGGTTTTAACATTTACTCTCCAAACTAAGTAGCCTCTGTTTAAGAATCAAACTTGAGTGAGAGAATAAATTCCTAGGAAGCCCCAAAGGTGAGTGTACAGTAACCATACTACACTGCAAGAGGAGATAAACACAGAAAGAAATAAGATTTGACTAGAGAAGCCTTGAGAATTAGAATAAGAAGGCTAACAGTGAGTGGGCTGTAGGTGAAATGACTGGCAATCATCAAATGGCCTGGCTGGAACACAGGCAGACTATAGGGGCTTTCATGTCAGGAAGCCTGTTTTCGAGGAAGCTATGGATAACTGAGGCAGTGGAAGAAGGCAACATTAAAAGATTCCCATGTTTCTCTCACTGGCTTTTAAGACAGGGGACTTGAGGGGAAGAGGCGGGGAGGGGACAAGGGATAGAAGACTACAGATATGTTGCAGTGTGTACTGCTTGGATGTTGGGTGCACCAAAATCTCACAAATCACCACCAAAGAACTTACTCATGCAGCCAAATACCACCTGTACCCCAATAACTTATGGAAAAAAATTAAAAATATTTTTAAAATAAAGAACAAAGAAAAGGCAGCATTTAGAATAACTAAAACAATTGTGTATCCCACCCACCCTTGGGAATCAGAGTCCACAATTTGAGAACCAATAGGCCCCTTAATGTGTCCTAAAATGGCCAAGCAATAGAATCACTGGGGAGACTGGAAATTCAGCTTCCCAGGCTCCATCCTAGAGACATATAATAAAAATCTCAAGTTTGAAAACAACTGTTCAAGCAGAGCTCCCTAACTGGTCCTCTGCATTTACCTTACTTCTTGCTTCTGCTTCAGGAAGCAGTCTTTTGTAATCTTAGATATATTTGTTGTAAGAGTGTTCCTTATAGCTAGGGTGACCTTAACAATTTATCATCCAAACTGGTACACTTAGAGTGTGAAAGGAGGTGCTGTAGGGTAATTACTAAATTACCCTGGAACAACAGGCATAAATAAACTGGGATTGCCTCGAGCAAACTGCACTCTATTTGGAGCAAACTAAAGCCTCCCCCCAGAAACTTACACCCACTTATCCTCACTCTTCCTTTTGGAGCTATAACCATCAGTCTAATTTCATTTGAGATTCTTTTAAATCAGAATATAGCTATTCTGGCATCCCTCCTGGTTCTTTAACCATTTCTTACCCAGAATCATAATAATGTAAAACGAAATCAAATGTGATTGAAAGGAATGATGGGCCAACACTCCACCTGCTTTCTTCACCTTGATCCTTGTGGTGATGCCTGAGGCACCTCCCACAGCATCCAAGGCATTGGTATTTGAAAATCCTGCTGACTAAGTGAAGATCACTAAGTGACCTTTCCAATACTAAGTTTTAGATTCCTAGATGACTCTACATTTTGAATGCAGGAATAATATGGCAAGGAAAAGACTAATATTCAATAGCCTTGCAATTCTCAGTATTTATACTTTAAATATATGTATATAAAAGTGCATACATTTACAAACTGTAGAGTATAAAAAATACAACTAACATCCAAGTAAACTTTAACAAATTAACAAAACCCAATGTTAGCACTGCATTTGAAACTGTGTCTGTTTCTCTTTCTCTTCATATCCCCCTTCTCTCTCTCAACCTCCACCCCAAAAGGTAACCACTATCTGGAATTTGTGTGCATCCTTCCTGTCACAATTTAACAGAATACCTTTAATCAAGGCCAGGAAACTGGATGAAGAGGGAGATGAAGACCGCACTAACTGAAAAGGCAGCTCTCTGTCATGCATGACCTACAATTGACTGGCAAGACCTTGAGACTATTTTCCTTTGGAAAATATGAACCGTTGGAATTAATGGTTCCATTAATTGGACCATTGGAATTAATGAATACAGACCCCAGACTTGGCTGTCTTCCAAACTAATTTGATGTGGCTAGTACAGAAATGCCAATTCCACACTGCTGTGCAGAATGTTTAGGGTTTTGATTGAGGAAACAGGAGAATCTGGCACAGAAAACCTTCAGAAACCAATGATTGTGCCAGTGTTTTATGCCCAGAAATTGACTGCAGCAGTCTTTTCAAAGAAAAATGGGGCTCATTTAAATCAAAAGCCTAACTGAAAGCAGAAGTTAACAATAGAAGATACTGTAGAGAGAGGGTGGAGGCTGGTGGGAAGCTAAATCATTTGTGGTCTAGCCCCTTCAATCATTAAGTCAGAAGGTATGTTTTGAGATCCTATGTTTTGCCTTACGTAGTCCCTGCCCACATGCTGTTTAAGCCTTATGTGAGAAGATAAATGCAGGGAATAATTATTTTATGAAAAAAGTGGTATGCCATTGAACATCTTTACACACGTGTACATTGAAGAATAACAGTGCCATGTAGCTAGACAGTGATTGTGGGGAAGAGCTAGTAAGTACAAACGATGTGAAAAGGTAAAGATCAGTTTGGCTGGCATCAGAGAAATCTTCATAGAGGCAGTAACATTTCAGCTGGGCCTTGAAGACAGGGTAGGAGATAAAGAAACAAAGAGTGGATGCATTTTTATACTAATAATGAGAACAACTAGCATTCATTCCGTGCTGGGCACCGTGGAAAGCACTTTACATGCATTATTTCGTATAATCTTCCCAACAACCCTTGGAAGTGTAATTCTACCCATTTTTACAAATGAGAAAACTGAGACTCAGAGAGATTAAGTAATTTTCCAAGGTCATGTAACTAGATAGTAGCAGTCAGGATTGAAGCTCCAAATGTTTGACCATACAGCCAGCGTAATGCTACACTGCCTAGGTGGAGGAACCGTATGAGAGGAAGCCCAGACATGGGAGGAAAGGAGTCAGCAAGGATCAGATCTATTGAATGGGCGATGGGGCACAGGTGATTGATCAAGTTATTCCTCTGCTGAAAAACTTCAAGTATCTGCCCCATCCTCTGCACTTTGCACACAGAGATGTTCAAGACTGCTTATTAAAATTAATTGGCAATTTAAGAAAAGGCCCCAACATGAGAAGCAATTATGTAACTGGGGATCTTTGATGATTATATCTTCCAGTTTGGCTAATATTTTAAAGTTTCACAGGGCATAAACAGATTCATAGGGGGAAGAATATCTTAAATATCATAGTACAAGACGGGAAAATGAGAGATAATGCAAGAATGAATGTAGGAGTAGACTTTTAAAAGCTGTGAAGATTTTTTTCAAATTCATTCAACAAACATTTCCTGATTGGCCATTTTGCATAGTTTCTGTGTTGGGTCACTGGAGCTGTAGGTCCCTCCAAAGGGGCAAAACAAAGGGAGACTTGGGATTCCGCCATACTTTGTAGCAAAATAGAATTCAATTGAACACCTGCACTATGCATTAAACAGTGGGCGTTTATCAACCCCCCCTCTATGTACTGGATGCCCTAAAAGATGATAGATACACATTCTTATCCTCAAGGGCCTCCAAGGGTAAATCCACAGTTGAACAAATAATTGCAACACAATGCAATGAGTACTACCTAAAGGGGGCTTATAAACTAAACAACTGTTTGTACCAAGGGAGGATGTAAAATCCCAATTTGTCTACCTCTATTGAGTTCACTCAGAATAATTTTAGTAGTTTTCTGCCTTGGTTAATTAAAATGTTCATCTCTCTGTACTCCAAGGAGCAGATCAGGTGACCTCTTGAAGAACTTTGAAGCTCTAGGATTCTGTTTTTGCACTCCCCTAGCAACTGAGAAATCAGGACATCTTTCTCTACAGGCAAGAAGAGGAAAATAATACATGAGTGACAGAAGATTACATACAGTACTCAGCTTTGCCAAGCAGACCAGGTAATGTTCACTAAAGGTTAATGTTAATTTTTTAACATGCCATCAAAAATATTTATTCAGAAATAGGTCAATGTTCCAATTTTACAATAGTAAGGAAATATCTATGAGCTTTCATCTAATTGCTAAATTCTAGCATGTTAGTAGTGGTCCACTAAAAGTCAAATTTTATTAACTAGAAAAGGTAAATTCAAGCAGTAATGTCCGATCAGTTTGTTAGAAGTATAAAATTTTTAAAAAATTAAAATTCAGAAAGTTCAATTGCATGTATTAAGAAAAACAATTTCAAACCACTGCTCAATGATTACACAGGAAGGATTATAATAGTGAAGACATTTTTTTTCCATTAAAATTACTAAAAGAAGAATATAATCTCAGGATATAACTTACTTGTTTGTGTGACACGCCAATCACTTACTCTTTCTGGGCCTCAGTTTTCTCATCTATAAAATAAGGAGGTTGAACTAAAGGCTTCATCTTTATCCTTAGCGATTTAGAATTGTAGACACAGCAATTTAGAATTGTTGTCTAGGGATGGCAAATATTTGAACCTTGAATAACACCTTCAGTGAATTGATATTTATGAGCTGCCTGGAGGATGGAGGAAGATTCTGTGGCTTAGTCCAGGCTCAGCAGGAAACATCCGAAAACGTTTAGCAATATTTCTGGATGGGGTAAATGAGACAAGGGGCACACAAGAGCCATGTTTGTTCTAGTTGTTATGTTTGTTCTAGTTGAATCCTCACATTTTAAAATTAGGGTTCAGAATGTGGTTATTTGGGTTCACGCTATGTTTACAAAGAAAAGTGATAAGTAACACAATTCTAAGTTGAATTTGTATTACCTCTCATCTTTACTCTCTTTAAAAAAAATAACAATTATTGTATCATCTTGTATCTTGTCTCCAAAAGAAGTTAAAGTGGCTTATAATAGTGTTTATAATGCAGTGAGATTAATGAATACAAAAAAAATGAGCCAAAAGGAAATCTATTGTTTCATTTCATTATACTTAATGTTGTCAGATTAACTTGTCCAAAGCATAGTTCAGATTACATTACTATCCTCAATGATTCTCCCCAAAGTCTTTCATTATCTTTTCTTAGCTGCCCTTCCAAACTTGTATTCTAGTTGCACTGTGCCACCATTCTTGCACAGCACAGTAGACACTTTTCAGGGTACATCTGACCAGCATACAAGTCATCTCCCCGTATCTAGGAACATCTGGATCTTCTTCCCCTGGAAGCAGTGTTTATTTGTGACTTCACTCTCCTAGTAATAGTTCATAAAATTGACATAATGTGGGGCAAGTAGATTCTCCTTGCTGCCTTTCAATTAGTTGGGGTAATCTTAGTCAACTATGTGAATGGAAAAGCAGAGAAAGCAAGTCTGCAGAGAGAAAGAATGAAGCTGAAGCAGAAGGACAATACCCGGGTTCCTGATTGTATACCAGTCTTGCTTCCAATTACTTCCTAAGGGCTGGCTGTATGTCTGCCTGTAAGTTTCCCTCGAACACCCTAAATGCTAACAGTAATTTCCCCTTCTCTTAGGCACACTCTTTTTGGGTTACCAACAAGTCTTAATGAATCTGCATCGCTTTCTGTGTCTTTGCCTCATCCCACAGCCTGCCTTCAAGTTTGTGCCGACGGTAACTTTCTCCAGAAAGCTCTTTCTGATTCCAGGAAGTAATGTCTTCATCTTACGAATTCCTGCAGTACTTTATCTGTATATTTCTTATGATATCTCAGCCTTAGATCACACCTTTATCATTGCACATTTGGGTTTTTTTTTTTTCCCCCGTAGTTCTAAGCTTCTTGTGGGGAAGAATCAAGGCCTTATTCATTATTGTAAATTCCACATACTGAGCAGAGTAGAAGTGGGTAGGTTGTCAACCTTTATTTGTTTAAAAAAAAAAAATGGATGAACAAATGAACACCTTTTATTCATTCTCTACTATTGCGTGAATTCGTAAGCCTCTCTCCTTCAGTCTGGTATTACAGAAGTGGAGATTTGATCAGCCAATTTACCCAGTTAATGTGAGCAATGTAGGCAGACAAATAGGATAATTGTGGCCCAGAAATCTACTCCTGGGCCGGAATGATGCCGTTTAGTTGTCAATATTGATCACATTTAATTAGAAAATTGCCAGATCTCTGCCATTCTTAGTGCTGTGTGGGCATCACCTAAAAGCAAAGGGATGACAAGCTGTTCCAAGCATCTGTAGTCTTTATGTAATAAACAAGTTTTCATTTGAGAAAATTGGTGCCTGTTTCTGAGCAAGATCAAAGCCTTTTAGAATTTCATACCTTGTCCCCATACAAACTTTCTTCAGTGGTTATGATGAGGGAACTATTACTGTATAATTTCTAGAGTTATTAAAATAGTTAAGAGTTATTAAAATAATTAAATCGCACCATGTGAAGGAGTACTTGCAGAGTGGATTTAGAGTAGGGTTAAAAATCAAGATTAGGGTTTAAGAAATAATCACCTCAGGAAAAGAATGGAGTTGCTGGAGATGCATTTTGACTTCGTGAAGTGGGTTATTAACCTGTCAGGTACCCATGTCCCTTCCAAGCACTCCTTTGGTCTTTTATGCCCCTATCAGAGTTCTTTCCAGATGAAAGCATAGCTATAATCACTGTGTTTTATGCCATCCACTCAGTTTCTCAAATAGCAGGTGACACTCCTGGTGTGACTTGCTATTTGAGCTGTCTATACCTATGTCGATCCACCAACAGAACTGAAAAAAACCTGTCACTCTGAAGTAATAGTTAATAGAAGGTGAGGATAGCAAAAAATGTAACTCTTTATTTTGCCAGTACTTATCATTTGAAATGGTCATTTAGCAGTAACCAATTTGCTCATCTTAGTATTCAGGCTTAAGCATGTTACATTTGCCTACAGTTACCAGTAAGTAAACCTCAGGTGTGAATCAGTAAATCATCAAGAATAAACCAAGGATTAAGATTATTTATATCTATGGCATTTTCTTATCTGTACTTATTGACTAAGTAGGCTTAAATTATGAACCTGCAATAATTCATCCATGTTTTGAAAAGACATATTGTAAAGGCATAATTAACTATCTTGAACAGAAATAATTGATTATTATATCTTCTGTAATTTGAAAGTCTTTTTTTTTCACCTAAAAGGAACGAGTCTCGTAAGATTGTTGAGAGAGAAATTTGAAAGGAAAATCTTTCCTTAACACGTTAAATTCCTTTTAGCCACTTAGGATAGAATAAAAGAAAAATGCAGAAAACCAAAAAAAATTTTAAAAATCACCCTTAATACTGCTGTCCTGAAAAAAAGTAGTTAAAATTTTGGTTTTATATTACTTCAGTCATTTTATTATGCATATACATATGAGTATGATTAAAACATGTTTAAAATTAAAATGATACATACCATTTATAGTGTTTTGTCATATGCTTTCTTTCACTTAACAATATAGCACAGATATTTTTCTGATCCAGATGTGGGCAAATTTTCTGTAAAGGGCCCGGTAGTGAGTATTTTAGGCTTTGTAAGTCACACAGTCTTTGTCACAACGGCTTAACTCTGATATTACAATGGGAAAGCAACCATAAATATATGCAATATAAACAATATATAAATAATTGGACATGGCTGTGTTCCAATAGCCCTTTATTTATTTAAAAAAACAGGTAGCAGACATATTGTGTTCATGGATTGAAAGTCTCAACATAATAAAGATACTAATTCTCCTCAAATTTATGTACAGGCTTAACATAACTCATATTAATTCCCAGCAAAATTTTTTTTGCAGATACAGATAAGATTATCCTAAAATTGATATGGAAATGCAAAGGGACTAGAAGAGCTAAAACAATGTTTATAGATAAAAACTAAAGAGGAAAGAATCAATGTATCTAATTTTAAGATAAATTTAAAGCTATAGTAATTAAGTTTGTGTGGTCTTTTTTACTGATACAAATATTTGTACATAATTATAAGGTATGTGTGAGTTTTTTATATGTATGGACTGCATAATGTTCAAGTCAGGGTATTTGAGGTGTCCATCCCTTCAAGTGTGTGTCATTTTCATGTGTTGAAAATATTTGAAGTTCTTTCTTCTAGTGATTTTGAAATATTCAATACATTGTCATTAACTACATTCATTCTACTCTGCTATTGAACATTTTATATATATATATATATATATTTTTTTTTTTTTTTTTTTGAGACAGAGTCTTGCTCTGTCACCCAGGCTGGAGTGCAGTGGCACTATCTCGGCTCACTGCAAGCTCCGCCTCCCAGGTTCACACCATTCTCCTGCCTCTGCCTCCCAAGTAGCTGGGACTACAGGCGCCTGCCACCATGCCCAGCTAATTTTTTGTATTTTTAGTAGAGATAGGGTTTCACTGTGTTAGCCAGGATGGTCTCGATCTCCTGACCTCATGATCCTGGGATTACAGGCGTGAGCCACCACACCCAGCCTGAACATTATATTTTATTCCTTCTATCTAACTGTGTGTTTCCACCCATTAACCAACTTCTCTTTATCTTCCTACCCTCATCACCCAACACACTCTTCTCTGCCTCTGGTAGCCATCATTCTACTCTCTATCTCCATGAGATCAACTTTTTAAACCTTCTACATATGAGTGAGAACATGAGATATTTGTCTTTCTGCCGGGCCTATTTCACTTAATATAATAACCTCTACTTCCATCCAAGTTGCTGCAAATGACATCATTTCATTTTTTTTTATGGCCAAATAGTATTCTGTTGTGTATATGTGCCACATTTTCTTTATTTATTCATCCATTGTTGTGCAGTTAGGTTGATTCCATACCTTTGCTTTGTAAATAGAGCTGCAACATGGGAATGTAGGTATTCCTTTAATACATGGATTTTTTTTTTTTTTTTTCCTTTGGATAAACATCCAGTAGTGGGATTGCTGGATTGTATGGTAGTTCTACTTTGAGTTTTTTGAGAAATCGTCATACTCTTTTCCAGGCTGGCTGTACTAGTACATTACCAGCAAGAGTGTATGTGTTCCCTTTTCTCTGCATCCTCACCAGCATCTGTTATTTTTTGTCTTTTTAGTAATAGCCACTCTAACTGGGGTAAGATGAGATCTCATGGTAGTTTTGATTTGCTTTTTCCAGAAGATTAATTATTTTGAGCATTATTTCACATAGCATTGGCCATTTGAATGTGTTCCTTTGAGAAATGTCTATTCATGTCCTTTGCTAGCTTTTTAATGGGATTATTTGTTTCTTTTCTTTATTTTATTTTATTTTATTTTATTTTATTTTATTTTTTTTTACTATTCAGGTATTTGAATTCCTTCTGTAGTCTGGATAATAGTCCTTGTCAAATGATTAGTTTGCAAATATTTTCTCCCATTCAACAGTCTGTCTCTTCACTCTGTTGATTGTTTCCTTTGCTGTGAAGAAGCTTCTTAGTTGAATAACTCCCAATTGTCTATATCTGTTTTTGTTGCCTGCGCTTTTGAGGTCTTAGCCATAACATATCTGCCTAGACCAATGTCCTGAAGTGTTTTCTCTATGCTTTTATCTAGTCGTTTTATACATTATAAAGTCTTATATTTAAGTTTTTAATCCATCTTGAGTTTATTTTTGTCACTGTTGAGAAATAGGGGTCCAGTTATAGTCTTCTTCTATAAATATTAAATTTTCCCAGCATCATTTATTGAAGACGATGTCCTTCCCCAAATGTATGCTCTTGGCACCTTTGTAAAAAATGAGTTGGCCACACATGCATGGCTTTGTTTTGGGGTTTTCTCTTCTGTTCCATTGGTCTATGTGTTCATTTTTATGCCAGTATAATGCTGTTTCAGTTTCTATAGTTTTTGTATTATAGTTTGAAGTCAGGTAATGTTATGCCACCAGCTTTGCTATGCTCAGGATTGCTTTGGCTACTGGGGGTCTTTTGTTGTTCATACAAATTTTAGGGGTTTTTTTCTATTTCAGTGAAGTATGTCATTGATATTTTGATAGGGATTACATTGATTCTGTAGATTCCTTTGGTTAGTATGAAAATGTTAACAATATTACTTCTTCCTATCCATGAACATGGCAATCTTTCCTCTTTGGCATATCCTCTTCCATTTTTTAAATCAGTGTTTTACAGTTTTCATTGTAGAGATTTTTCACTTCTTTAGGAAAACTTATTCCTAGCTGTGTCATTTTATTTTATTTCATTAGCATTGTAAGTGGGATTGCTTTCTTGGTTTCTTTTTCAGATTTTTTTCTGTTGGCATATAGAAATGCTACTAATTTTTGTATGTTAATTTTGTATACTGAAACTTTACCAAATTCATTTATCACTTCTAACAGTGTTTGGTAGAGTCTTTAGATTTTTCAAGATATAAGATTATATCATCTGCAAATAGGGACAATTTTATTCTCTCTTTTCCAACCTGGATGCCTTTTATTTCTCACTCTTGACTGATGCTCTGGCTAAGACTTCCAGTACTATGTTGAATAAGAGTGGTCA
Organism: Piliocolobus tephrosceles; assembly: GCF_002776525.5. Taxonomy (NCBI): domain Eukaryota; kingdom Metazoa; phylum Chordata; class Mammalia; order Primates; family Cercopithecidae; genus Piliocolobus; species Piliocolobus tephrosceles. Next base: position 52,411,923 of record NC_045447.1, read on the forward strand.
AAGTGTGCATCTGTGTTTTGTTCCAATTCTTAGAGAAAAGGCTTTCAGCTTTTCCTTATTTAGTATGATGTTAGTTGTGGGTTTATCATATATAGCTTTTATTACATTGTGTGGTATGTTCCTTCTATTCCTAATTTGTTGAGAATTTTTATTAAGAAGGGATATTGAATTTTATCAAATGCTTTCTCTGAATTTATTGAGATGATCAAATGGTTTTGGTCCTTCATTCTGTTAATGTGATGGATCACATTTATTGACTTATTAAACCATTGTTACATTCCTGGGATAAATCCCACTTGAACATGTTGTGGGTTTTCTTGTTGTTTTGTTTTGTTTTTGATGTGCTGTTGGATTCTGTTTGATAATAATTTGTTGAAGATTTATACATCTATGTTCATCAGAGATATTGGCCTATAGTTGTCTTTTTGATGTGGCATCCTTATCTGTTTTGATAGCAGGATAAAGCAGGATAATCCTTGTGTATTTTGATAGCAGGGTAACACAAAAATTAGCTGGGCATGGTGGCACATGCCTGTAGTCCCAGCTACTCAAGAGGCTGAGGCAAGAGAATTGCTTGAACCCAAAAGGCAGAGGATGCAGCGAGCTGAGATGGTGCCACTGCACTCCAACCTGGGTGACAGAGTGAAACACCATCTCAAAAAAAAAAAAAGAGAGAAAGAAAAGAAAAATAAAGTTTATAGTACCAAATGCCTATATCAGAAAAGTAGCAAGATTACAAATACACCATCCAAAGTTGCACCTCAAGGAATTAGAAAAGCCAGAACAAATCAAACCCAAAATTAGTAGAAGAAATAATAAAGATCAGAACAGAACTAAACAAAATAGAGACTAAAAAATTATACAAGGGGCCAAAGAAGTGAAAACTTGGTTCTTTGAATAGATTTTAAAAATTGATAAACTGCTAGCTAGACTAACCAAGGAAAAAAGAAGAGGTGGGTATGACTATAAAAGGGTAGCACAGGGGAGATTTGTGTGGTGATGGAAGAGCTAGTATCTTGATTGTACTTGTGATTACAAGAATCTACACACACATTGTACTAATGTCAATTTTATGGTTTGATATTGCACTGTAGTAAGATTTAACCAGTAGAGGAAACTAGGTGAGGGGTACATGGTACCTTTCTTCCTGTGAATCTATAGTTGTTTCAAAATAAAAACTTAAAAAACAAAGCAGATTGCAGGCCATTTTGCCATAGTTTGGTAATAGTTTGCTATCCCCAAGATCTAGGTCATTAAGTGTTTTGATAATAATACTTTTATTAGCTGCATAATATGTTTTTCATTAAATATAAGAATTTATTGAACCCATTTTCCAGTTTCCAGTTTTTCTCTTTATAAAGTCAAGATCTCATATGTTTTATATCACTTTATACATCCACAATTATTTCTTCAGAACAAATATCTAAAATTACAGTGTCAAGTTTACAGAGTTTATACCTTTAAACTTCTGAAATAACCTTTAAAATATGTATAACAATTTACATTCCTATCAGTGGACAAAAGGGGTTACCTAGTTTCAGTTTTCTGCATATGGCTAGTCTGTTTTCCCAGCACCATTTATTAAATTGGGAATCCTTTCCCCGTTGCTTGTTTTTGTCAGGTTTGTCAAAGATCAGGTGGTTGTAGATGTGTTGTGTTATTTCTAAGGTCTCTGTCTGTTCCGTTGGTCTATATATCTGTTTTGGTAACAATACCATGCTGTTTTGCTTACTGTAGCCTTGTGGTATAGTTTAAGGCCAGGTAGTGTGATACCTCCAGTTTTGTTCTTTTTGCTGAGGATTTTCTTGGCTATACAGGCTTCTTTTTGGTTCCATATGAAATTTAAAGTAGTTTTTTCTAATTCTGTGAAGAATGTCAATGGTAGTTTGATGGGAATAGCATTGAATCTAGAAATTACTTTGGGCAGTATGGCCATTTTCATAATATTGTTTCTTCCTATCCATGAGGATGGAATGGTTTGCATTTGTTTGTGTCCTCTCTGATTTCCTTGAGCAGTAGTGGTAGCTCTCCTTGAAGAGGTTTTTCAAGTCCCTTGTTAGCTGTATTCCTAGATATTTTATTCTCTGTGTAGCAATTGTGAATGGGCATTCATTCATGATTTGGCTCTCTGCTTGTCTACTGTTGGTATAAAGAAATGCTTGTGATTTTTGCACATTGATTTTATATCCTGAGATTTTGCTGAATTTGCTTATCAGCTTAAGGAGTTTTGGGGCTGAGACAATGGGGTTTTCTAAATATACAATAATGTCATCTGCAAGCAGACAATTTGACTTCCTCTTTTCCTATTTGAATACACTTTATTTCTTTCTCTTGCCTGATTGCCCTGGCCAGAACTTCCAATAATATGCTGACTAGGAGTGGTAAGAGAGGGCATTCTTGTCTTGTGCTGATTTTTAAGGGGAATGCTTCCAGCTTTTCCCCATTCAGTATGATATTGGCTATGTGTTTGTCATGAATAGCTCTTATTATTTTGAGATATGATCCATCAATACCTAGTTTTTTGAGAGTGTTTAACATGAAGAGATGTTGAATTTTATTGAAGGCCTTTTCTGCATCTATTGAGATAATCATGTGGTTTTTTTGTCACTAGTTTTGTTTATGTAATGGATTACATTTATTGATTTGCATATGTTGAATCAACCTTGCATCCCAGGGATGAAGCCAACTTGATCATGGTGGATAAACTTTTTGATGTGCTGCTGGATTCAGTTTGCTAGTATTTTATTTATTTTTTGCATCAGTGTTGTTCATCAGGGATATTGGCCTGAAGTTTTCTTTTCTTATTGTATCTCTGACAAGTTTTGGTATCAGGGTGATGCTGGCCTCATAAAATGAGTTAGGGAGGAGTCCTTTCTTTTCAACTGTTTGGAGTAGTTTCAGAAGGATGGGTACCAGCTCCTCTTTGTACTTCTGGTAGAATTCGTCTGTGAATCCATCTGGTCCTGGGTTTTTTTGTTTGATAGGCTATTAATTACTGCCCCAATTTTAGAACTTGTTATAGACCTATTCAGGGATTCAACTTCTTCCTAGTTTAGTCTTGGGAGTCTGTATGTGCTCAGGAATTTATTCATTTCTTCCAGATTTTCTAGTTTAATTGTGGAGAGGTGTTTATAGTATTCTCTGGTGGTAGTTTGTATTTCTGTGGGGTCTGTGGTGATATCCCCTTTATCATTTTTATTGTGGTATTTGCGTCTTCTCTCTTTTCTTCTTTATTAGTCTAGCTGGAGGTGTATGTAATTACAGTGCTTAAAACCCAAGTCCCTGGATAATCCACTCCAATTTCTCACATTAATCCAGGAGCTATGACTGCAGGACTTCCCAAAATTTCACTCCTACTCAAATCTCCTTGTCCTCGTTTTGTCTTCTTTGTCTATGGGATACTCTAAGTCCCCACCCCTAACCTCTGGCAATTGAGTCCCCTTTGTCAACCTCAAACATCACCTCTTAAATCAGTCACACTCCCGTCTTTCTTCCAACTGTTAAATTTGTTGTTCACACAAATCCAGCAGTTCACAGCCCATCCTGCTAACCTGACTGCATAAGCCCAGTCCAAATAAACCTGCATCTCATGTACTTGGCCAATCCATTCCCAAAACCTGTTTATAATCTTGCTTGGCTAAACACCTTTCCTGCAATCTATTGAATCCACTCACATCATCACACAGGGCTGTCACCCTCCTTCGCCTCATGGCCTCTAAGCTGGATTCTATAAAACATCCCTTACTAACCTTCCCCTCTCTGCTGGCACCCCTCTCCATGTAGTCAACTTAAGGGCGTTCCCTGGAGAAACTGCGCAAAAAATTTCCTCAACTGCAACCTATATCCTTCTGCCCCATCAGGATCTCAGTGGCTTAGTTATGAAAACCCATTTATCTCTCTCTCTCCAAAACCAAACAGCCTTCACCTCCTCTCCCACCAGCATTCCCTATCAGGCCCTTACAGGGGCTACCCTTGCTGGCAGCTATTCAACTTGGAAAAACAAAAAAAAAGATGGGACAAAAAGTTCATTCAAGAGTCAACCCCCACCTTCTCATGGCTTTCCACCATAACTGATAACTTTTGTCTGTCCACCTGCAGTGTCTTCTTCCTTTGCAGTGCAAACACTTAACTCTGTCTACCGGTCAATTGGTCAGGAACATGAGCCCTGGTGTTTCAATCTCCAAACATTAACATTTTGCCTAACAACCAAACTATTCAGGTTCCTTCAGTAATCCCTATTTCCTCCTCCTCCACACACACCAAGCAGGCTGTACACTTCATTCTCATTAGAAGAACTAAACATCTCTGTGCACTTAGCACCGGGATAGCAGGTTGCCCCTTTCTTATGGCCCCTAATTTTCTTCCTCAGAATACTAACAACTGGCCCATATGTATTCACCTTCATATCCCACTTTACCTCCCAAAGGCTAAACTCCCTTATCCAGACAACCACCCAGAAACACATTAATACCATCCTCCTCCTCCACCAAGTTCAGTATGTGCCTCAAGGAAAACAACTCTGAAGTCGAACACCCACTACTGCAAAACCCAAACCCTGAGTACAGTGCCCCTACTCAGGAAGCAGCCAGACAATCCACAATGCCTCTCTTCCTTTTATATTAAAGTAAAAGGCAAGAATGTTAGTCCAGACTGCACTGTGTTGTAAGCTTCCTGCTATTTTGCAGACCTTGGTCAAAGTGAAACATTTTACAGGGGTTTGGGCCATGAGAAACATCCTTCCTAACCACATGACCACAAGGCAGACAAAGGCCCAGCTAAAGAAACATCCCTATCATATCTTGCTGGACAAAGTTCCATGGAACACCACAATGACATCCCTCTGGAACAAGAGCCAGAACTGCCTTGTCATGGGTACGTCTTATCAATATCCTGCCAGGCAGCAAGCCATACTGCCCAGACCCCTCCCACCCATACCTATATATTGCCACAGCCTGTAGGCAGTGGTGGGCTCTGGCATTAGGCTGGTCCCCCACTTCTGTAGGTTTTATGCTGGACATAAAGCCTGCATTTGCTGTTGAGCCGCCCTCTTTCTGTGTGTGTGTCTTTAATCCTCACCTTCCCTTCAAAACCTAACAACTAACAAACCTCTGTATTTTTTCTGATTTAGCCAGAATCTATTTTTGATTGTAATTGAATTTGATCTAAACTTGCGGAGGTATTTTAATGTTCCTACTCCTGATCAGGCTGTCATGGTCCCTCTTTCACAAGGAGTTTGTAATGTGATTCTATCCTTCATCAAAACTCCTTTTTTTTTAATGTAAATTTGCTACTCATGTGTAAGAGGTTATTGCTTTTAACAAACCACTAATTTATTTAAAGTAGTTAGGTTTATTGTATGTACTGGTTTTTAGAAAAGATCAGAAGATATGTTTAGTGGATGAGAGTTTAGTATATGTGAAACAGAATTTCTTGAGAATGTACATTCTAGGCCATGAACGTTATAACCAGTCGCTAAGGGAGACTCTGAAATGAAAAGCAGTCTGACCTGGAAATAAGGGGAGAGTTCAGAAGAGTAGGCAATATACATAGGAAACATACCAGAAGTAGTCCCATTACTAACTTGCTAAGAAACTTTGTACTGGTCACCTAACCTCTCTGAACCTCAGTTTCCTCATCTATAAACCAAGGGAAGTGAATGAGAAGAAAGATAAATTCTCTTCCAGCTTGGAGGTTCTGTGATTCCATGACAAAATTTGTCTGTCTTTTTAATATCCAGTCTCGATTAGTGAAATTTATCTTGGAAACAGCCCTACAATCTACTTAGGATCCCCTCCATTAGACATCAATCTGTGATGTTCCTTTTTTTAGTCCAGATTCTTTTCACTGTTCTCTGTGCTTAGTAATATAAAGAAGCCCTCACTAGACTTGACTTCAGTTGGTTCATGTTAGCTCCCCCTCCCATCTCTAGCTTTCCTCTTCCCGTTCCTTGCCTAGCCTGACCAGCTCTCATTCTTATGTTTTCTGGGCCAGCTCTCTACTTCTATCTAAAGCAATCTTTAGACCCAGAAGGAGGTCCAAGGCAGCACTCAGAATCTCCTTACCAAATGTTATTATTACCTGTTCACAAAAGCTCTTCCTTTTTATTCTAACCTGAAGGAGGGACCTTACTTGAAGAAAGAGGGAAAGAAAACTTAGATTTGTTAAATACCTACTGCGCATCACCCTTATACATAATACTCATTACAGCTTTTTCTTGACATATATCCTATTTCTCTTTATTTTTTTTGAAGTTGAAAAAACTGATCTTCAGGGATATTAAATAAATTGCTGAAATCAAGAGGTATTATCAGGACAGCTGGGATTCAAACTCCTAGACTGCATGACTTCAGCATTTTTCCTTTTTCTACCAGATCATACAGTCTCCTATATTCCGCGAAGCCTCAGAGTTCCGGAGTCTTATTTCAGGGCCCTCCAAGAAGACAGAATAAGAGTTAAGGTCCAGCTCTGTCTTTATTTAGAGGTTATCCAGAACATGTCCAGTGGTATTTGTTTTATAATTCTTACTAGTATTTTATTTGAGGATAAACGATCCCACTGATTTTAAAATGTTTGTATAGCACTTGCTAAAGAAACACCTTAATCTAGAGCATCATCTTTTTCTACTCATACACATTTATTTTCATAGACACTTGAGGTAATAGTCTCAGATTGAATAACCAAATCTCATCATTTATGTGTACTCAGGTACCATCTGAGAGGTAATGAAACCATAGTAGATAACTCAACAAATCTTACTCTGTGCCATTACTTCTAGAGCTATCTAAATTTAGCTATATCAAAGATGTCTTCAGGGTGGTATATTAGGATCCCAAGACACTTATGATTTGTAAAAATTCTACAGCTGCTGTAGATGTACAATTTTAATTTTATGTTAAATATGCTTAGAGCTACATCAAGTCACATAACCATCTTTTAAAAAAAAGAAATTTCCTGTACCTGAATCTGCCCTCTTCTTTTCTTTGAGCCAATGAGTCATAATGTGTGAAAATAAAGATCTTTATTGAGGAAGAATGGATGTGCTGCAGGCTGCATGTGTGAAGAATGGTAGATAACCAAACATGCTCCTGGCCAGTGCTCTTTGAAGTAGAACATTTGGCAATTTTGCATTCGGAGGAGGGATAATAACATCTGAAGTTAGCTACAGGGCTTAGAAGTGTCTAGCATCAGAATGGTCAATATGTGACTAGGTAAGGAGGGAGCCAGAAGAAACAGCAGCTTCTTCTGGGGAAATAGATAAGGAGCAAAAACTATCAAACAGCCTCTGACTTGGAAAATGGCCTCTAGGTGTTTGCTGGGCTGGAATCCCGAAGTACTGAGTTTTACTATTTCTGACCCTTTTATAATTGTGTTGTTCATCAAATAAGCCACACTGGAAATGGAGAGCTAGATTGAGTGATTTGTCTGCTGACTGAAAGTTATTTACAATTTGTCCAGCAATGGCATAGGGACAGAGATGAAGGCCTCCTATTTCCTCCATGGGACTGCTTCACAAAGCTGGAAGATGGCCAGTAGTCACCATTTTGATCCAAGCAATCGCTACAAAGGCAGTGCACCACTGAAGGAACATCCCAAGATTCTTAACTGAGGCGTTTTCTTACCCCATGAATATTTACTGCCAGAACCAGTGCCTCTACAGGGGCATAACAAGATATCTCAGACATGGAATGAAGTCAAATAAGATTGTATACATAGACATCCTCAGCATTGCAAGGGATGCGTAATAAGTATTCACAACAAATTGGTAACTTTAATCTCTGAATTCATTTCAATTTTCTTCTCTGCAAAGTTGCGATGCCTAGGAGACTATTACATGGACATGTCAGTATTCAGTGGGATCGTACTGAAGATATGGCTCAAGTTCAAAACTGAGAAGCAGGTTTATACAAGTGGGAAGGGATGGAAGCAGAAGAAAGCCAATAGTAACTGTACACTTAGAGGTCATATGTCCTTTCCAGGGGCTGAGAATCACCCTGCAAGCCCTTAGCCTTCTCACTTACATTTCAGTCACCAGTTGGTCAGTGACCTGACTATGGACCATGTTTATTATATACATTTTATGATAAAATAGGCAGCTAAAAACTTAAGTCACTGGGCCCAGTGTTAGGAAAAGGAGATTTCTTTGAGGACTTCTTTCTCTCATAAGTGCCAATGTGCTTTTCCACACATCCCAGACCTGAAATCTAAGCTCTAGTAATTGCCTCAATATCTTCCATTCTCTATCAACAGAAGTGCTAGTGGTTCAGGTCGTGGCCTCTTCTCTTCCCTTTTGCTTGTAAAGAAGAAAAAACACACATTTTAGACTTCAATTATGAGCTTTCCTGCTTGACCCTGCTGGCTTTGAAACCATGAAACGATGTCTTTCTGTGTTTCATAGTTCTCCTTTTAGAAAAAGCAAGTGAGATTCAATTGGAAAGAGCATTATGGAAAAAAAAAATTGGAACGAAAACTGAAACGGCTTCAAACACCAGATGCCAAAACAACAAAACTGGTTAATGATCTAACTTTTAAATATATTGTGCTCTTTCTAGCAAAGAAAACAGAAGTAGGAAAACAGGCAACATAAATATGTCATGATGCCCACCAACTTAAAAAAACATTGCATTCTAATGGGGCTGGGAGTGAAAGGAATAGGGAAAAAATACAAGTAATGTTATTTGAATGCCTACTATGTGCCAGGTACCTTGACATATATTTTAAATATTACTTCCTTATATGTAACCTCCTCATATAACCTCCCATAACATTCGAGGTTTGGGTGGAATTTAAGTCTGTCTCAGTTTGAGCATTGGGATTATTAGCTGCCCATAATAAAAGTCATTTTACTATTCCTTTACAAATAAAAACGAAAATTCTGTTCAAGAGGATGTGTCGAGCCCCCATGTTTAGAGATTCACTAAAAGGATTCATGGACTCAGATATAGTTGTACTCATCACTAAGATTTATTACAGCAAAGTACTAAGGATAAACAGTCAGATCAGAAGGGGACATATGCATTCAGAGTACTCCATAAGCAGGTTTGCTTAGGTTCTTCCTTCCTGTGAGGGGTCATACAGAGTACTTTGCGCAGCAATGAAAATGCAATATGCACATTATGTGTCCGCTCAAGCAAGCCCATAGAGACTCAGTGCCCAAGATTTTTACTGGGGGCTGTCACATGGGCACCCTCTGCCTAATACATACCAAAATTCCAGTCTCCCAGAAGGAACATAGGTATTTAGCATAATCATATTGTTAGTACAGTCTAGGCACAGTCCACCAACCTTATCAGTTAACTGTTGATGGGCACTGCTCTGACAGCCAAGTTCCCAGATGCCAGCCAAAAATCACCTTACAAGCAGGACTCTAAAGATAGCTATTGCAGGAGTGCTATGTTAACTATTCTCTGAACAGATGGTGTAGTGAGTTAATGCTTTCGTGTATATTCCTGCCCACTACCACCATCCTTTTCCAAACACATGGCAATGATAGATAAAAATATGAAAAGGTAAAGTAAAAAAGATAGCTGGGCTTGAAAAATAATCTTTATGAACCAGAAACAAAATTGTAGAGATACAGCAATGTAGAGCTGTAAGTGAAACTGAAGCACAGTATGTAACTACAATGAATCAAGAAGAATGCAACAGTATTGGAATAGACTAGAGTATAAAGACACAAATTTATTTATGGAATATTAGACCTATATAGGAAATTTGTCGATTTGCAAGTGGCCTTGCAAATGGATAAGTTGGTATTATTCAAGTTGAAAGTACTCTTTAGAGTAGCTCACACCCATTATGGCTATTTACTCTGAACGAACCTAAACAGGATTAAAGTACAATTTTAAAACTTAACCAAATGAACCAGATCTGCTTGATCTCAGAAAACTTGATTTCAGAATCATTTGTTTAGTCTTCAAATGATATCAAATGTCCCAGAAGTAACTTTACATGTAGCCCTGTCTAATAGAACATTCTAAGATAATGAAAATGTTCTTGCTGTGCAATATAGTAGCTACTAACCACATGTGACTATTGAACATTTGAAATGTGGTTAGTATGACTGAGAAATTGGATCTTTATTTTGTTTTAATTTAATTAGTTATATGTAGCTAGTGAGCGCTATATTGTGAACACATTTTCTAATGGGTTCACTGCCTTGTTTACTCCTTTCAAAGTAGCTTCTTTCCAAATGTTTTTGACAGAGCTGTTGATTTTGAGAGATTAAGAGAGAAAGGGAGTGTGTGTCTTGGGCAGAGACAGCAACACCATTTACAAATGTATATACCCAATTATCAGAAAGAGAAATCTCAGCACTATTTTTGATCATCCTAACTTAGCTCACCCATCATCTCTTCACATTTGTAACTTGAATCATTGAAAAAATCTATAACCACATCTCATCCATTTAAGTGGAGGAGCCAAATGAAATTTGTTGAGTATCTAACTTCTTGATAATCTCACTAAGTTAACTTTTTCCTTAAAAAGAAAAAGGAGGAGGAGGTAGTGGTGGTGGCAATATCTAGCAGAATCTGTATTATGTACGAAGAATGGCTCAAGTTATAGTTTTACTTACTGGATTTCACTTTTAAAAAAACAGGATGGACTATTTTCCATTTTTGCCTGTGAATTTATATTGTTGTGAAACTAAAGACTCATCAGCACACCATCTGAATTCTAAAAACGGTGCTGACATGCTGAAACATTAGGCTAGGTCATGATGAGTAAGCTTCAGGCAGTGACACTCGTTTGCTCATGAACTTCATGATATGTACTGAATGTCTCCATTGTGCAAGTCACTGGGCTAAGTCCAATGGATAGTATAACAGTAAATCCCTGACCTCAAATAATTCTGATCAAGAACCAGCACTGGGAGTGAGCCAACCTTTAAAGAGATGTTAACACAGCATACTCCTAACTGGATTTTGTAAGTCTAAAATTATTTTTTTTTAAATAACAGTTTGTTAATAACAGGTATTGAAGGATAAGCAGGATTGTCTAAAGCCCCTGACAGTTCTCTCTAGGTTGACTGGCAATCAGTTAACTGAGATTAGGGGCTGCCCTCCCCACAGAAGAAAGGTTTGCACCTGACTTCAATGTCTCCCAAAGACTCTAGTAATTCCTAGAAGCAGCTGGCACTCGAGGCCAGACTATTTGGCAGTCTATCTCAAAACATTTGTCTCCAGTGGCAAGGCTACTCTAACACTTGCGCCATAAAAATATACAGCAAAGGGGTGGGAACCCCCTTCTAGATACAATCCTATCCCCAGGATGTGTCCAGCTGTGATCAGGAACACTATTTTGAGAGGCCAGGAGACCTGTGCATGTTCTGGCCCTTCCTTTTGTGAATTCCAGTCTGTACTATGCTCATACAAGCCATTTCAAAAAAATACTGCCATGGAAATGGCTTCATACTTTATTTTTTAATTTTCCTTTTTGGATATCTCCATTTTTGTTTTACTAACAGATAAAAGTTTGAACTGTCTACCTTTTCAAAGCTGAAAATTAAAGGAAGTGGGGAGGAAGGGGGTAGACAAGGAACCGAATAGAACATAGATTTTTATATGGAAAGATAAATCTAAAAGTATAGATCAGTTAGTGTTTCAATTCCAAAAACAGTTTTTAAATTGTCATTCTAATTTTAATGTGCAAACAAGTGAGTATAAATATTTAGACATGCTTATTTTAAAAGCATTTACTTATATAAATAAATTTCAACAACATCCTCAATAATTTCAAATGCCTAACTGTATTTTTATAAGCAAATATCATAATTATAGATTTAAAAGATCCATTAATTTGTGTGCATAAACTTAGGCGTTAGGGTAAAATCACTTGAAATACAGAAAAGTTCAAATTTTGGAAAATGTCTGTAGAAAATTGTCACTTTCCAGATAGTAGTCTGTATACTTAATGAGGAACATAGCTTGCCTTCACAATTTTAAAGGCAACCTGAGGTTTTTACACACTGGTATAGACAAGCCTATGCAAGACCTCCTCACATTGAGAACAGGTTTTTAAATAATGTGTGAAAATTCTGATGTTGTAATATAGTTAGTACTCTCACATGACAAATAAGAGAAGAAAAATCAATTCCCACCCTAAGAATGAAAGAGTAGTCCTGCAGGGGCAATATACCAACTGAATGAACAATTTCAAATTTGGACAATAGACTTTTTGGAAGGACAAATTTATATCCTTTGTGAAAATGCAGGGCTCAGAGTTTCTTCAAATAGCTTCACAGGCAAAAATCAGTAAATTTCTTTGGACGGGGGAAAAGAAATAGGAAAAGCAGTCAAAGGCAAAGCTGTGCCTGAATCTTTTATATTCCCCCTTCTCTAAGGCTTCCCAGAGCCCATATGACAGTTATTTTCCTCCTCCATCCTCTCCAAATCAGGAAGCCTTCTCCATTTTCTTGGTAATCAGACAACAAAAGGTATTTTTCAGCTTGCCCCCAGATATTTTTCAAAAGGAAGTAGAGATTACCTCCCAGCATTGAAGGAAAACCCCACTGTGGCCTATATTATTCTCTGATTATAAGAAAAACTACCTGACGAAATATAAAAAGCAACTATCTAAAAAGTAAAAAAAAAAAAAAAAAAAAAAAAGTTTGATACTGTGTAGTTATGTGAGTTGTATTGTCATGCTATTATACTAGGTCTTAGTCCTGTGAATTCTGGCTGCATTGAGATCTACTGAAGCTTGTTGTCAGAACTATGAGTGAGCTGACAGCACTGTTTAGTCTCAGTGACAGTATATAGTACCCTCACACCGTGCAGCCCGGAGGGCTTGGTCAAGTGTGACATCCACCCACACTGTGCCCTAGAATGTAGTATGTGGAACATTTCCCTTCATTTGTACCTGCACATTTCTCACTTTGATTTCATAGCCTATGATATGCTGCTTTTTAAAATAAAGAGATATTTGCAAATTGTATTTTCAACACAGGCTGTCTTAAATTTTGAGGAAATTTTTTAAAATTTAGATGTAACATTCTTATGACTTTTGGTCAATACATTTTCTAAAATCCTTTCAAAAAATGAGTATGTTTATCAGGATGGAATTTATATGACATGTGAACTATTCACTAGCTTACACAGTCAATGAACTTTCTATGGAAGGATAACATATGTATATTAGCACCTTAAATTTCTAGAAAAAATTTACTGGTTTTTTTTTTTTTTTTGAAATTTTATGGCATGAGGCTTTAAGATCATGTGAAATAGGCTTTGTTGAATCCAGTCATCTCTTTCAACATATACAAATCTTTCCCCCATCTCTATTCATGTAGAAACTTTCCCTCATACTCTGTCTTCTTTAAGGGACATCATCATCAACATTCCTTATACTCCATTCTGCTATTCATTACTGGAGCACCCTGAAGTGCTCCTTTTGTAAAATACATCTTTGTTATAATTACGTTTAAATGTCTATATTCCCATTTTACACTAAATTCTATAAGGGCATCAAATATGTTTGTTTTGTTTACCCTTATTTTTTATTATCTAGCATAGTGTCTGGTATATAGGAGGAAATCAATAAATATGCTTCAATGGATGAAAAACTAAATGTGCTATTGCCACCAAGGGAAAACTGCCTCCAAATTACATGTATCATGAAGTAAAAATATCCAATAAGATGAAGAGATTGGTCACATCCCTTGAGGTAACAGCAATAGTTTTCATAAGATATATTTTCTAGAAAAGTATTTTCAACAAAAATGAATGTAATCATCTTCATTTTTATTAATGAATACATGATAATATATCACCATTTTTTGAGTTTTTGAGTTAAAAAATATTTTATGGCCATACTGCCCAGAGTAATTTATAGATTCAATGCTATCTCCATCAAGTTGTCATTGACTTTCTTCAAAGGATTAGAAAAAAGTACTTTAAATTTAATATGGAACTAAAACAGAGCCCATATAGCCAAGACAATCCTAAGAAAAAAGATGAAAGCTGGAGGCATCACACTACCTGACTTCAAACTATACTACAAGACTATAGTAACCAAAACAGCATAGTACTGATACCAAAACAGATATAGAGACCAACAGAAGAGAAAACAGACCTCAGAAATAACACCACTTATCTACAACCATCTGATCTTCTACAAACCTGACAAAAACAAGCAATGGGAAAAAAAAAAAATCCCTATTTAATAAATGGTGCTGGGAAAACTGACTAGCCATATGCAGAAAACTAAAACTGGATCCCTCCCTTACACCTTATATAAAAATTAACTCAAGATGAATTAAAGACTTAAATGTAAAACCCAAAACCATAAAAACCCTAGAAGGAAACTTAGGCAATACCATTCAGAACATAGACATGGGCAAAGACTTCATGGCTAGAACACCAAAAGCAATGGCAACAAAAGCCAAAATTGACAAATGGGATCATATTAAACTAAAGAGCTTCTGCACAGCAAAGAAACTATCATCAGAGTGAACAGGCAACCTACAGAATGGGAGAAAAGTTTTGCAATCTACCCATCTGACAAAAGTCTAATATCCAGAATCTACAAGGAACTTAAACAAATTTACAAGAAAAAAAGAACCCTTTCAAAAAGTGGGCAAAGGATATGAACAGACAATTCTCAAAAGAAGACATTTATGCAGCCAACAAACATAGGAAAAAAAGCTCCTCATCACTGATCATTAGAGAAATGCAAATCAAAACCACAATGAGATACCATCTCATACCAGTCAGAATGCCAATTATTAAAAAGTCAGGAAATAATCGATGCTGACAAGGCTGTGGAGACACAGGAACACTCTTATACTGTTGGTGAGAGTGTAAATTAGTTCAACCATTGTGGAAGACAGTATGGCAATTCCTCAAGGATCCGAAACCAGAAATACCATTTGACCCAGCAATCCCATTACTGGGTATATACCCAAAGGACTATAAACCATTCTACTATAAAGACACATGCACACTTATGTTTATTGCAGCACTATTAACAATTGCAAAGACTTGGAACTGACCCAAATGTCCATCAATGATAGACTGGATAAAGAAAATGTGGCACATATACACCATGGAATACTATGCAGCCACAAACAAGAATGAGACAATGTCCTTTGTAGGGACGTGGATGAAGCTGGAAACCATCATTCTCAGCAAACTAACACAGGAACAGAAAACCAAACAGTACATGTTCTCACTTGTAAGTGGGAATTAAGCAATAAGAACACGTGGACACAGGAAGGGGAACACCACACCCGGGGCCTGTCAGGAAATGGAGGTCAAGGGGAGGAAGAGCATTAGGACAAATACCTAAATTCATGTGGGGCTTAAAACCTAGATGATGGGTTGATAGGTGCAGCAAACCATCATGGCACAGTAGTTTTTTCTAATTCTGTGAAGAAAGCCAGTGGTAGCTTGATGGGAATAGCATTAAATCTACAAATTACTTTGGGTAGTATGGCCATTTTCACAATATTGATTCTTCCTATCCATGAGCATGAAATGTTTTTCCATTTGTTTGTGTTCTCTCTTATTTCCTTGAGCAGTAGTTTCATGTCCCTTATAAGTTGTATTCCTAGGTATTTTATTCTGTTTGTAGCAATTGTGAAGGGGAGTTCATTCATGATTTGGCTATTTGTCTATTGGTGTAAAGGAATGCTTGTGATTTTTGCACATTGATTTTGTATCCTGAGACTTTCCTGAAGTTGCTTATCAGCTTAAGGAGTTTTGGGGCTCAGATGATGGGGTTTTCTAAATATAGAATCACATCATCTGCTAACAGAGACAATTTGACTTCCTCTCTTTCTATTTGAATATGCTTTATTTCTTTCTCTTGACTGATTGCCCTGGCCAGAACTTCCGACAGTATGTTGAATAGGAGGGGTGAGAGAGGAAATCCTTGTCTTGTGCCAGTTTTCAAAGGGAGTGCTTCCAGCTTTTGCCCATTCAGTATGATATTGGCTATAGGTTTGTCACAAATAGCTCTTATCATTTTGAGATATGTTCCATCAATACCTAGTTTACTGAGAGTTTTTTACATAAAATATCTATTTGATTTTTTTATATATATATCAATTCTTTAATGAGTTCTTCCATCTTTCTCTTTTTTTTTTTTTTTTTTTTTTGGAGACAGGGTCTTTCTCTGTGCTAGAGTGCAATGGCGTGACTTTGGCTTACTGCAACCTCCACCTCCTGGGTTCAAGTGATTCTCCTGCCTCAGCCTCCCAAGTAGCTGGGACTACAGGTGTGTGCCACCACACTCAGCTAATTTTTGTTTTTTTGTTTTTTTAGTAGAGATGGGGTTTCACCATGTTGGCCAGGATGGCAGGATGGTCTTGATCCCTTGACCTCATGATCTGCCCACCTTGGTATCCCAAAGTGCTGGAATTACAGGTGTGAGCCACCGTGCCCGGCCCTTCCATCTCTTCAACTATTTTGCCCATCTTTCCCCCATCTTGGCGGCATATGATAAAGTCCTTCTAATTCCAATAACTAAATCACCTGTGCATCTCTTTCTGTTGTTGTGTGTTGATTTTTATTGTTGTTTTTTAATCTCAGCTTTTAGGCTATAGTCCTGTATCTTGGCATGCCTAGGAATATTTTATTAAATGTTAGGTATTATCTTTTAAAAGAGAGAGAGAGAGATAGTCTACATGAATTATTTTCCTTTCCTCTACTAGAGACTGAGTTGAATCAGAACTGGTTGGCAATTCTGATAAGGTTTCATTTTCCTTTAGTTCACCTCTGTTCTTAAGGTGTGAGCTTCCCAGGTTTCAGACTTGAGATTAGTGCATTTACCAGGGCTGTTTGACCTGGTAGTTCCTAAACTCTAATCTTGCCACATCAATGCCTTGAAGCTACTAACGTAACTTGCTTTGTTTTTCAGAGGATTTCAGCTTGCCTTCATGGCCTCCTGCCTCTTGTAGTTTCAAAATTCAACAAATATATTAAAACAGAAATGAGCCTTTATCAGGCTCAGTTCTCCACACCTCCCTTCTCTTTGGGATCTTGGACCCCAAAGTCTCCAATTTTGCCTCTCCAGCCCCACAAGATTTGTTGAAACTCCACTGGTTACTTCAACCCTCAACACAGTCCCTCTACCTAGGAAAATCAAGAGTTCTCAGCCTCTTGCCCTGTACCCCCAATAAGCAAATGTCCCCAGGAAGCAAATGTGGCTGCAAAAGGTTAGATCACCTGTCTGCAGTTCCCCTTTCTCCACAATCTTGGCCCTTATAGACCTGGTTACTTTAACAGCTCTCTAGTGTCTTTAAACAGATTTTTAAATTAGCATTTTTAATTATCCTCAGTGATAGCAATGATCTGCAATAAGCTACTCCACCAAAACTACCACCAGAAATCTTTCTTGAATTTTTCCCACTATATCTTTAATTCATTACAAAGACAAAAATATATGAGTTTAAAACATTTTTAAACAAATAATAAATTATGTATAATGAAAAATAAGATGTAAAGGACTTCTATCAATTAATTTTTATATTGTTTATATGTATTTTTGATTACTAAGTTATATCAAGTTCTGTTATATTTATCAAAACTGTCAGCAATTACAGTTGTTACTCAGAACCACAAAGCTACAGGTAGTTGTTTTTCCTTCCTATTGCACTAGTCTTTGCAACTGAAAAGTGTGGATTTTCTTAATTTTCTACCTTTTGGAATAATTCCATGAGACTCTTTATATTTGCTTTTTCTTGGCTCCCTTAGATCTCTCTAATTTTGTGATACTTTATTCACTGATTTCATTACGTGAATAATTTTGTTTGAACTTGAATGGTTTTCACTGAAATTGCATCAATGTCCTTTTTCAGTTTACCAGTAAAAGAATAATTGATTATTGAAACAATAAAACAATGAAATACCACATGTACCATTATGAGTTCATAAAAATAATTAGGTATTTCTTTAGGTACTTATTACATTAGTAGGTACTTATTTTGAAGTACATGGCATTATTCTGCTTACATGGTTTATGCTGTGCAATAAATGTAAGTGCAGTCTATTTAAATTCTTCACTGACAATTTAATGTAGAACTTGAGCTTGAATAGAACTTTAATAATGTTACTTTCTTTTTAATATTGGCTTTTGGGCAATAATAACTAACTTTTTTGCTTATAATCATTTGCAAACCAATAATAGTTTAAATATTAAGAATTGACATATATTGTTGGTTAATAATTAACTCAAAACTCACATAACATTCTTCAGAACATAAATAGATTAATATGCTGAAAAGATTCACATAGAAGCTAATTATTTTTCTTTATCGCCCATTTAACATGCATGAGCTTAAAGATACAGGTAGAAAAAGTCTTTCATCAAGGAAAGAAAGCAACAGCTCTTAACCTCATGTAACTTCTCATTTATAGAACCATAAATACCAATATAAATGGACTTTTTCCCCTTTGAAGAACTTTCCAACCCCTAAGACCATCCCTATCTCCCCTAACAAACACACAAACACATACACTTTTGGGAAGAGCAGTACCAACTAACAATTTTTACTAGACTGGCTAAAACCAGGACAAACTTAAGTGTTTTCTTAAATTATTGAAAGAAATCAGAGAAAATTGGTGTATTTTCCAAGTAATATTTCTCCCTGGTTTTTCATTTACCTGAGTCTTTGGGAAGATGGACAGAAAACTTTGTTCAAAAAGGCTGTGGAAAGACTTACATTTTTAAAACGGCTAGTGCTTACACTCAAGTGAAGTATTAGTTGGGGGACAGTATTGTCCTTCATTCAACCAAAGAAATCTCAGGTTACAAGAGATCTTATGAGTCATCTATTCTAATCACCCATCTGAGGCTGAAATGCCCTCCTCAGCTTGTTCAACATGTTACCCAGCTGTCGCTTCCAGTGAGTAGAAATGTTTGTCTCCCAAAGCAGTTTTGGACATCCTTAGATCATAATCTGAAATCTCCCAGAAGCCTTTAACTGGCCTTCACTAAAACCCTTCCAACAATATAAAATAAGACTCTCCCACATGCAATGTTTTAGTTAATTGAAGACCTCCATACTCTCAGACCTAAGCTTTCTCCTCCCCAACTATTACCCATTTGACATAGTTTTAAGTTTTTCCTCAAATAAATATTTAAGTGTCACTGGATTGGAAAGTACTATGTTTGGAGCAGAGAGATATTCAAATAATTTTTCAACATACTTCCTACAAAAAGAACTTTGAGGAAGCCTCCATAGAGGAAAATAAGTCTTGATGAGAGTATTAGCGTACTCCAGAGGGACAGAACTAATACGATATATGTATATATGAAGGGGAGTTTATTAACGAGTACTGACTCACACGATCACAAGGTGAAGTCCCACAAGAGGCCATCTGCAAGCTGAGGAGCAAGGAAGCCAGTCTGAGTCGCAAAATCTCAAAAGTGGGGAAGCTGACAGTGTAGCCTTCGGTTTGTGGCCAAAGGCCCAAGAGTCCCTGGCAAACCACTAGTGTAAGTCCAAGAGTCAAAAAGCTGAAAAACCTTGAGTCTGATGTTTGAGGGCAGGAAGCATCCAGCATAGGAGAAAGATGAAGGCCAGAAGACTCAGCAAGTAGACTTCTCCCATCTTCTTCTGCCTACTTTATTCTAGCCATGCTGGCTGCTGATTAGATGGTACCCACCCAGATTGAGGGTGGGTCTGCCTCTCCCGGCCAGTGACTCAAATGTTAATCTCCTTTGGCAGCACCCTCACAGACACACCCAGGAACAATACTTTGCATCCTTCAATCCAATCAAGTTGATGTTTAATATTAACCATCACATTGAGTGACTAGTAATTGTTCATTCATTCATATGTTGAACAACACAGGAGAGCACCTATTATGTGCAAGACTCTGTGCAAGGTGCTGAGAATTCAGAAATAAGATGAAACAATTATTTGTTGGCTGGATAAGTGAAAGAAAATTTGGATGGATAAGACATAGCACATGCCCTCAAAAAACTCGCAGTCTAGGAAATGTCAGTTCAAAAATTTCTGAATACCTTTTCCACTTATCTATTAGTTCATTCTTACACTGCTATAAAAACATATCTGAGACTGGGTCATTTCTAAAGAAAAGAGGTTTAATCATTTCACAGTTCCACAGGTTGTACAAGTTTCTGCTTCTGGGGAGGCTTCAGGAAACTTATAATCATGGTAGAAGGGCAAAGGGGAAGCAAGTTTCTCTTCCATGGCCAGTAGGAGGAAGAGAGTGAATGTGGAGTTGATACACACTTTCACACAATCAGATTTTGTGAGAACTCTATCATGAGATAGCAATAGGGAAGTGGTGATTAAGAATTAGAAACTGCCCCCATGATCCAGTCACCTCCCACCAGTCCCCGCCTCCAACACTAGGGATAACAATTCAATATGAGATTTGGGTGGGGACACAGAGCCAAATCATATCATTCCACCCCTGGTCCCTCCAAATCTCAAGTCCCCCTCACATTTCAAAACACAATCATGCCTTCGCAACAGTACCTCAAAGTCTTATTCCAGGATTAACTTAAAAGTTCACAGGCCAAAATCTCATCTGAAACAAGGCAAATCCCTTCTGCCTATAAGCCTGTAAAATCAAAAACAAGTTAGTTACTTCCAAGATACAATAGAAGTACAGGCATTGGATAAGTGTTCCTGTCCCAAAAGGAGCTCCATTGACCAAAACAAAGGGGCTACAGGCCCCATGAAAGTCCAAAACCCTGTCATTAAATTTTTAAGCTTCAAAATAATCTCCTTTGACTCCATGACTCACATTCAGGACACACTGATGCAAGGGGTAGCTCCCAAGTCCTTGGGCAGCTCTACCCCAGGGGCTTTGCAGGGTACAGCCCCTGCGGCTGCTTTCATGAACTGGCATTGAGTGCCTGCAGCTTTTCCAGGCACATTGTGCAAGCTGTTAGTGATCTACCATTCTGGGGTCTGGAGGATGGTGGCCTTCTTCTCACAACTCCACCAGGCAGTGTCCTAGTGGGGACTCTGTGTAGGGGCTCCAACCCTGTGTTTCCTTTCCACATTACCCTTGTAAAGCTTCTCCATGAGAGCTCCACCCCTGCAGCAGACTCTGTCTGGACATCCAAGTGTTGCATACATCCTCTAAATTCTAGGTGGAGGCTCCCAAGCCTCAGCTCTTGCCCTCTGCACACCTGTAGGCTTAACATCACATGGAAGCTGCCAAGGCTTGCAGCTTACACCCTGTGGAGCAGCAGCCTGAGATGTATCTGAATCCCTTCTAGCCACAGCTGGAGCTAAAGCAGCTGGGATGCAGGGCCATGTCCTGAGGCTGCACAGAGCAGCAGAGCCGTGGGCCTGACCCACAAACCATTTTTCCTTCCTAGGCCACCAGCCTGTGATGGGAATGGTTGCTTCAAAGGTCTCTGAAATGCCTTGGAGTAATTTTTCCATTGTCTTGGCTATCACTCTTCAGCTACTATTTACTTATGCCAATTTCTGCAATGGGCTTGAATTCCTCCCCAGAAAATAAGGTTTTCTTTTCTACAACATGGTCAGGCTCAAATTTTCCAAACTTCCATGTTCTGCTTCTGTTTTAAATATAAGTTCCAATTTCAGGTAGTCTCTTTGCATACGCATATGAGAGGGCACTGTTAAAGGCAGCCAGGTAACGTCTTGAATGCTTTTCTGTTTAAAAATGTCTCCCACCAGATACCCTAAATCATTTATCTCAGGCTCAAAGCTCCACACATATCTAGGGTAGGGGCAGAATGCTTCCAGTCTCTTTGCTAAGGCATAGCAAAAGTGACATTTACTCCAGTTCTCAAAAGTTTCTTATCTCCATCTGAGACCACCTCAACCTGGATTTCATTGTCCATATAACTATCAGCATTTTGGTTACAACCATTCAACAAGTCTCTAGAAAGTTCCACACTTTCCCTCATCTTCCTGTCTTCTTCTGAGACCTCCAAACTGTTCCAGCTTCTGCTCTTTACCCATTGCCAAAGTTTCTTCCACCTTTTTAGATATCTCTGACAATGCTTCCTTCTCTGGTACCAATTTTCTGTATTAGTTTGTTCTTACACTGCTACAAAGACATACCTGAGACTGGCTAATTTATAAAGAAAAGAGGTTTGATTGGCTCATAGTTCTATGGGCTGTACAGGTTTCTGCTTCTGGGGAGGCCTCAGGAAACTTACGACCCTGGTGGAAGGGTGAAGGGGAAGCAAATTTGTTTTACATGGCCAGCAGGAGGAAGAGAGCAAAGGGAGAGGTGCTACATACTTTCAAACAACCAGATCTTGTGAGAACTCTATCACAAGACAGCAGTAGGAGGATAGTGCTAAGCCATTAGAAACTTCCCCCATGATCCAATCACCTCCCACTAGTCCCCACCTCCAACACTGGGGATAACAATTCAACATGAGATTTGGGTGGAGACACAGAGCCAAAAACTTAAAATATTCTAAAATATTCTGAATTACCACCCAAGGGTTTACAAAATTTTACATTTAGTAAGCATACTTACGTTTTATGATTTAGGAATATTTCCACAGTACGATTCAGAAAAAGAAATGTTCAGATTAATCTTCTGGTAACCAGTTTACTGAATTATGCAAATCACTAATGTAGCCTCAGAAAATATTAAAAGCTATTTATTGGCACCATATTTGGAATACAGCACTGAGCACTTCCCAGAAATTCCATCCCCTGTGAACAGAACCTGTGTGTTTGCTTTCTATATTTGGCATCAGTGAGTTTCAGAAAAAGATCTTCCACAAAATCAATGAGAAAACATTTTGTTTTAAGTTATAACTTCTTAATTTTGTCAATTATATTTCACTAAAGCTGAGAAAAAGTAACAAGAGAAGTCACTTTGAAAGCAGTCTAGGAGCTCTTCAAATAGTTATATATAGAAATCACATGACCCAGCAATTCTAGTTTTAGGTATATTATAGAGATACTGGTATATATAGAGAGATATTAAAATATATGTCCACATGAAAACATATACATGTTTATAGCAGCACTATTCATAATAGCCAAAAGCTGAAAACAAACCAAATGCCTATCAACAGATGAATGGTTTAAAAAATGTGGTATAGTCATACAATGGAATATTATTTGGCCATAAAAAATAATGAAGCACTGATATGTGCTATAGCATGCATGAACTTTGAAAACATAATGCTAAGTGAATGAAGCCAGTCACAAAAGACTGCCTATCACATATTATGTCACTCCATTTATATGAAATGTCCAGAACAGGCAAATCTACAGAGAAAGGAAGCATAAATTAATGATGTCTTAGGGTTGGCGGTATAGAAGATAGGGTATGATAGCTAAAGGGTATGGAGATGTTTTATGAGGTGATGAAAATGCTTTAAAATGAACTGTGGTGTTGGTTGCACACATCCGCAAATATACTAAAATACATTGAATTGTACAGCTTAAATGAGTGAATTGTGTAGTATTTGAATTACATATCAAAGGAATTATTACAAAAATGAAAAAAAAAATCATTGAAAACCAGACATTTTCCATGTTGCGATGTGATAACTTGGTCAACAAGATCCTTCATTTTTCCCAGGATTTTTCTTTCTTTTTTTTTTTTGGAGGGGAGGGTTGTTTGTTTTTGCTATGGTTTGTAGCTGTTTGTTTGCTTAGTAATAACTCTAAATGATTTTTAAGACAGTATTTTTTTTGTCATGTGTGGTTGTGAATATTCTGTTACTTTTTGTAGCTTTTAAAAAATTTGTTATTAAAAATTTTTGGATATATAATAGTTGTGCCTATTATAGCATACATGTGATATTTTGATATGAGCATACTACATAAAATGATCAGGTTGGGGTGACTGGGATATCCTCACATTGGACATTTGTCATTTCTTTGTGTTGAGAACATTCCAGATTTTCTAAGTATTTTGAAATATACAGTATGTTATTATTAGCTATAGACTCCCTATTTTGCTACCAAACACTGGATCTTATTCCTTTTATCCAGCTGTATTTTTGTACCCATTAACAAACCCTTTTTTATCTACTCCTTCCAACTACCTTTCCCAGCCTTCATTTAGATGTCATGATCTAATTTTCTTCTTTAGAGTTGAAAACATATGTTATGTAAATATGTAATAGAAATGACAGTCCTTGGCCGGGCGCGGTGGCTCAAGCCTATAATCTCAGCACTTTGGGAGGCTGAGACGGGTGGATCACGAGGTCAGGAGTTTGAGACCAGCCTGGCCAACGTGGTGAAACCCTGTCTCTACTAAAAATACGAAAATTAGCCCGGTGTGATGGCAGGCGCCTGTAATCCCAGCTACTTGGGAGGCTGAGGCAGATAATTGCTTGAACCTGGGAGGCAGAGGTTGCAGTGAGCCAAGATCGCGCCACTGCACTCCAGCCTGTGTGAAAGAGCAAGACTCTGTCTCAAAAAAAAAAAAAAAAGGATATTTATACATCCTAATTCAAAGGGGGAAGTGTACCTTTACAGCAGAAAAAAAAAAAAAGAAATGACAGTCCTTGATTATTAAAAGGCTTTGTTGTCACTAATCTCTCTGATTATGCCAGATTTATATTGCTGCTTTTGTTTTAATATCTTGATATACAGGACCACTGTCAGGACATATTCCTTGGCAGTTCCCTCTATAATTGCCCTCATTCACATACCATAAAACCAATGTGTGTGTTATGTTAATTTCCAAGTATGTCTTATTTATATATGCATTTCAGATATTAGGAAATACTATAACAGTATACTTAAGATTCCTCTGTATTCTTTGTGAGACAGAGTAAAAGAAATGATTCATTCATCACTTGACTCCAAAGCCACCACTTTGATTTGTAAACCACAGGGGATTTTTGTATTAGTGTTTGCTCATAGCCAGTTTCCAGTTTTCAAAACAATTGATCTAGATACTTGCTTTTACTTAATTCACACTTTTCAAGGGAACAGGCCACAGTTCCCTTTGAGCACTAATATTCTGAAAAAAATGTTTAACCAGCTATTGCTTTAAAATATGTTAAAAAGGTACAGTAAAGCAAGAAACAAATGAAGGAATATTAGAGAAAGGGAAGAAAGAATGAATGAAAGATAAAAAGACATGGGGTGGCTGAATAGGAACAGCTGTGGTCTGCAGCTCTTAGCGAGCTCAACACAGAAGGTGAGTGATTTCTGCATTTCCAACTGAGATACATGGCTCATCTCACTTGAAATGGTTAGACAGTGGATGCAGCCCAGAGAGGGTGAGCCAAAGCACGATGGGTTGTTGCCTCACCTGGGAAGCCCAAGGGATCAGGGAACTCCCTCCCCTAGCCAAGAGAAGCTATGAGGGTCTGTGCCTTGAGGAATGGTGCACTCTGGCCCAGATACTACTCTTTTCCCACAGTCTTCACAACCCACAGATCAGGAGATTCCCTCAGGTGCTTACACCACCAGGGCCCTGGGTTTCAAGCACAAAACTGGACAGCTGTATGGGCAGACACCGAGCTAGCTGCAGGACTTTCTTTTCATACCCAACTGTCCCCTGGAACACCAGTTAGACAGAACTGCTCACTCCCCTGGAAAGGTAGCTGAAGCCAGGGAGCCAAGTGGTCTAGCTCAGCAAATCCCACCCCCAAGGAGCCCATCAAGATAAGATCCACTGGCTACCAGCACAGCAGTCTGAAGTCATGCTCAAACTTGGTGGGGGGAGGGGCATCCGCCATTACTGAGGCTTGAGTAGACAGTTTTCCCTTTGCAGTGTAAACAAATCCTCTAGGAAGTTCAAACTGAGCAGAGCCCACCGCAGTTCAGCAAAGCTTCTGTAGCCAGACTACCTCTCTAGATTCCTCCTCTCTGGGCAGGGCATCTCTGAAAGAAAGGCTGGGGGCTTATAGATAAAACTCCCATCTCCCTGGGACAGAGTACCTGGGGGAAGGAGCACCTGTGGGCACAGTTTCAGCAGACTTAAACATTCCTGCCTGCCGACTTTGAAGAGAGCAGTGGATCTCCCAGCATAGCGCTTAAGCTCTGCTAAGCGGCAGACGACCTCCTCAATTGGGTCCCTGACCCCAATGCCTCCTGACTGGGAGACACCTCCCTGCAGGAGTCGACAGACACATCATACAGGAGAGCTCTGGTTGGCATCTGGCAGGTGCCCCTCTGGGATGAAGCTTCCAGAAGAAGGGACAGGCAGCAATCTTTACTGTTCTGCAGCCTTTGCTAGTGATACCCAGGCAAACAGGGTCTGGAGTGAACCTACAGCCAACTCCAGCAGACCTGCAGCAGAGGAGCTTGACTGTTAGAAGGAAAACTAACAAACAAAAAGGAATAGCATCAACATCAACAAAAAGGACATCCACATAGAAACCTCATCCAAAGGTCACCAACATCAAAAACCAAAGGTAGATAAATCCACAAAGATGAGGAAAAGCCAGGGCAGAAAGGCTGAAAATTCCAAAAACCAGAACACTTCTTCTACTCCAAAGGATCACAACTCCTTGCCAGCAAGGGAACAAAACTAGATGAAGAATGAGTTTGATGAATTGACAGAAGTAGGCTTCAGAAGGTGGGTAATAACAAGCTCCTCTGAGCTAAAGGAGCATGTTCTAACCCAACGCAAGGAAGTTAAGAACCTTGAAAAAAGGTTAGATGAATTGCTAACTAGAATAATCAGTTTAGATATGAACATAAATGACCTGATAGAGCTTAAAAACACAGCACAAGAACCTCGTGAAGTATACACAAGTACCAATAGCCAAACTGACGAAGTAGAAGAAAGGATATCAGAGATTGAAGATCAACTTAATGAAATAAAGCGTGTAGTGAAGATTAGAGAAAAAAGAATGAAAAAGAATGAACAAAGCCTCCAAGAAATATGGGACTATGTGAAAAGACCAAACCTACATTTGATTGGGGTACCTAAAAGTGACAGGGAGAATGGAACCAAGTCAGAAAACACTCTTCAGGATATTATACAGGAGAACTTCCTCAACCTAGCAAGACAGGCCAACATTCAAATTTAGGTAATACAAAGAATACCACAAAAATATTCCTCAAGAAGAACAACCCCAAAACATATAATCATCAGAATCATCAAGGTTGAATGAAGGAAAAAATTATTAAGGGCAGCCAGAGAGAAAGGTAGGGTTACACACAAAGGTAAGCCCATCAGACTAACAGCAGATCTCCCTGCAGAAAACCTACAAGCCAGAAGAGAGTGGGGGCCAATATTCAACACTCTTAAAGAAAAGAATTTTCAAGCCAGAATTTCATGTCCAGTCAAACTAAGCTTCATAAGTGAAAGAGAAATAAAAGCCTTTATAGACAAGCAAATACTGAGGGATTTTGTCACCACCAGGCCTGCCTTACAAGACCTCCTGTAGGAAGCACTAAACATGGAAAGGAAAAACCAGTACCAGCTACTGCAAAAACATACTAAATTGTAAAGACCATCAACACTATGAAGAAACTGCATCAACTAATGGGCAAACTAACCAGCTAGCATCATAATGACAGGCTAAATTCACATATGGCAATATTAACCTTAAATGTAAATGGGCTAAATTCCCAAATTAAAAGACACAGACTGGCAAATTGGATAGAGTCAAGACCCATCGCTGTACTGTATTCAGGAGACCCATCTCATGTGCAAAGATACACATAGACTCAAAATAAAAGGATGGAGGAATATTTACCAAGCAAATGGAAAGAACAAAAAAAGGAGGGGGTGCCATCCTTGTCTCTGATAAAACAGACTTTAAGCCAACAAAGATCAAAAAAGATAGAGAATTCCATAATGGTAAAGGGATCAATGCAACAAGAAGAGCTAACTATCCTAAATATATAAGAACCCAATCAGGAGCACCCAGATCTATAAAGCAAATTCTTAGAGACCTACAAAGAGATGTAGACTCCAACACAGTAATAGTGGGAGACTTTAACACCCCATTGTCAATATTAGATCAATGAGACAGAAAATTAATGAGGATATTCAGGACTTCATCTCAGCTTTGGACCAAGCAGACCTAATAGACATCTACAGAACTCTCCACCCAAAATCAATGGAATATACATTCTTCTCAGCACCACCACATCGCACTTATTCTAAAATTGACCACATAATTGGAAGTAAAATACTCCTCAGTGAATGCAAAAGAATGGAAATCATAACAGTCTCTCAGACCACAGTGCAATCAAATTAGAACTCAGTATTAAGAAACTCACTCAAAACTGCACAACTGCAGGGAAACTGAACAACCTGCTTCTTAATGACTACTGGGTAAATAACAAAATTAAAGCAGAAATAAGAAGTTCTTTAAAACCAATGAAAACAAAGACACAATATGCCATATTCTCTGGGGCACAGCTAAAGCAATGTTAACAGGCAAATTTATAGCACTAAATGCCCACAGGAGAAAACAGGAAAGATCTAAAATCAACACCCTAACATCACAATTAAAAGAACTAGAGAAGCAAGAGCAAATAAATTCAAGAGCTAGCAGAAGACAAGAAACTTCAGTTATGCTTCAGCACAAAAAAACCTTTCAAAAAACCAATGAATCTAAGTGCTGTATTTTTGAAAGGATTAACCAAACAGACCACTAACCAGACTAATAAACAGGAAAAGAGAGAAGAATCAAATAGACACCATAAAAAATGATAAAGGGGAGATCACCACTGAGTCCACAGTAATACAAACTACCATCAGAAAATACTATAAACAACTCTACACAAATAAACTAGAAAATCTGGAAAAAAATTGATAAATTCCTAGATACATACACCCTCCCAAGACTAAACTAGGAAGAAGTTGAATCCCTGAATAGACCACTAAAACGTTCTGAAATTGAGGCAGTAATATATAGCCTACCAACCAAAAAAAAAAAGCGCAGGACCAGATGGATTCACATCTGAATTCTACCAGAGGTACAAAGAGGAGCTGGTACCATTCCTTCTGAAACTATTCCAATTAATAGAAAAAGAGGGAATCCTCCCTAACTCATTTTGAGGCCAGCATCATCCTGATACCAAAACCGGGCAGAGACACAACAAAAAAAGAGAAAATTTCAGGCCAATATCCCTGATGAACATCGATGTGAAAATCCTCAATAAAATACTGACAAACTGAATCGAGCAGCAGATCAAAAACCTTATCCACCATGATCAAATCGGCTTCATCCCTGGGATGTGAAAGCTGGTTCAACATACACAAATCAATAAACGTAATCCATCACATAAACAGAACCACTGACAAAAACCACATGATTATCTCCATAGATGCAGAAAAGGCCTTCAATAAAATTCAACACCCCTTCATGCTAAAAACTCTCATTAAGCTAGGTATTGATGGAACGTATCTCAAAATAATTAGAGCTATTTATGACAAACCCACAACCAATATCATACTGAATGGGGAAAAGCTGGAAGCATTCCCTTTGAAAACTGGCACAAGACAAGGATGTCCTCTCTTACCACTTCTATTCAACATAGTATTGGAAGTTCCGGCCAGGGCAATTAGGCAAGAGAAAGAAATAAATGGTATTCAAATAGGAGGACAGGAAGTCAAATTGTCTCTGTTTGCAGATGATATGATTGTATATTTAGAAAACCCCATCGTCTCAGCCCAAAATTTCCTCAAGCTCATAAGCAATTTCAGCAAAGTCTCAGGATACAAAATCACTGTGCAGAAATTACAAGCATTCCTATACACCAATAACAGACAAACGGAGAGCCAAATCATGGGTGAACTCCTATTCACAATTGCTACAAAGAGAGTAAAATACCTAGGAATTCAACTTACAAGGATGTGAAGGACCTCTTCAAGTAGAACTACAAATAACTGCTCAAGGGAATAAGAAAGGACCCAAACACATGGAAAAACATTCCATACTTGCCTTAAAAAAGGATGAGTTCATGATCTTTGCAGGGACATGGATGAAGCT
Organism: Piliocolobus tephrosceles; assembly: GCF_002776525.5. NCBI lineage: Eukaryota > Metazoa > Chordata > Mammalia > Primates > Cercopithecidae > Piliocolobus > Piliocolobus tephrosceles. The sequence continues at coordinate 52,441,767 of NC_045447.1, forward strand.
GGAAACCATCATTCTCAGCAAACTAACACAAGAAAAGAAAACCAAACACTGCATGCTCTCACTCCTAAGTGGGAGTTGAACAATGAGAACACATGGACACAGGGAGGGGAACATCACACTGGGGCCTGTCGGGGGTTGGAGGCCTAGGGGAGGGATAGTATTAGGAGAAATACCTAATGTAGATGATGAGTTGATGGGTGCAGCAAACCAGTATGGCGTGTGTATACCTATGTGACAAAACTGTACATTCTGCACATGTACCCCAGAACTTAAAGTATAATAATTTTAAAAAACCTTCTAAAAAAATTCCTTGCTCATGGATAGGAAGAATCAATATCATGAAAATGGCTATACTGCCCAAAGTAATTTACAGATTCAATGCTATCCCCATTAAGCTACCATTGACTTTCTTCACAGAATTAGAAAAAACTACTTTAAATTTTATATGGAACCAAAAAAGAGCACATATAGCCAAGAAAATCCTAAGCAAAAAGACAAAAGCTGGAGGCATCCCACTACCTGACTTCAAAGTATACTACAAGGCTACAGTAACCAAAACAGCATGGCACTGATACCAAAACAAATATATAGACCAATGGAAGAGAACAGAGGCTTCAGAAACAATGCCACACATCCACAACCATCTGATCTTCTACAAACCTGACAAAAACAAACAATAAGGACAAAATTCCCTATTTAATAAATGGTGTTGGGAAAACTGGCTAGCCATATGCAGAAATCTAAAACTGGACCCCTTCCTTACACCTTATACAAAGATTAACTCAAGATGGATTAAACACTTAAACATAAGACCTAAAACCGTAAAAAACCTGGAAGAAAACATAGGCAGTACCATTCAGAACACAGGCATGGGCAAAGACTTCATGACTAAAACACCAAAAGCAATGGCAACAAAAGCCCAAATTGACAAATGGGATCTAATTAAACTAAAGAGCTTCTGCACAGCAAAAGAAACTATCATCAGAGTAAATGGGCAACCTACAGAATGGGAGAAAAGTTTTGCAACCTATCCATCTGACAAAGGGCTAATATCCAGAATCTATAAAGAACTTAAATTTACAAGACAAAAACAATCCCACCAAAAAGTGGGCAAAGGATATGAACAAACACTTCTCGAAAGAAGACATTTATGTGACCAAGAAACATGAAAAAAAAAGCTCATCACTGTTCATTAGAGAAATGCAAATCAAAACCACAATGAGATACCATCTCGTGCCAGTTAGAATGGCGATCATTAAAAAGTCAGGAAACAATAGATGCTGGAGAGAATGTAGAGAAATAGGAATGCTTTTACACTGTTGGTGAGAGTGTAAATTAGTTCAACCATTGTGGAAGACAGTGTGGCAATTCCTCAAGGATCTAGAACCAGAAATACCATTTGCCCCATCAATCCCTTTACTGGATATCTACCCAAAGGATTATAAATCATTCTATAAAGACACATGCACACATATGTTTATTGCAACACTGTTCACAATAGCAAAGACTTGGAACCAATTCAAACGCCCATCAATGATAGACTGGATAAAGAAAATGTGGCACATATACACCATGGAATACTATGCAGCCATAAAAAAGGATGAGTTCATGTCCTTTGCAGGGACATGGATGAAGTTGGGAACCATCATTCTCAGCAAACTAATACAGGAACAGAAAACCAAGCAACACATGTTCTCACTCATAAGTGGGAGTTGAACAATGAGAACACATGGATACAGGGAGGGGAATATCATACACCGGGGCCTGTCAGCGGGTGGGGGGGGCTATGGGAGGGAGAGCATTAGGAGACATGCCTAATGGAGACGACATGTTGATAGGTGCAGCAAACCACCATGGCACATGTATACCTATTTAACAAACCTGCACATTCTGCACATGTATCACAGAACGTAAAATAGAATTTTCAAAAAAGAAAGATAATAGGACAAAAAGAGATAGAAAAGTGTTTATTTGTAGTATTCACCAATTTCTTTCATATAAACACTTTCCATGGCCAATATCAGGCTGCCATTGCAACATCACTGAAGAGGAAACGGGGCAAGCATATGCAAACTTGGCCCTCAAGAGACATTTGAACTAAATTCATCATATCACTTCCTTTGGGTAAGTGTATTAGTCTGTTCTCACACTGCTAATAAAGACATAGCAGAGACTGGGTAATTTATAAAGGAAAGAGGTTTAATTGACTCACGGTTCCACATGTTTGGGGAGGTCTCACAATCACGGTGTAAGAGCAAGGCACATCTCACATTGTAGCAGGCAAGAGAGAGCTTGTGCAGGGGAACTCTCCTTTATAAAATCTTCAGAACTCGTAAGACTTATTCACTGTCACGAAAACAGTATGGGAAAGACCTGCACCATTATTCAATTACCTCCCATGATACGTGGGAATTGTGGGAGCTACAATTCAAGATGAGATTTGGGTGGGGACACAACCAAATCATATCAGTAAGCTGAGGAGGAAAATATAGAACATAAATATGTGGCAGCTTTGCAGTCCACTCTCAAGAGTATCTGCCCTTATCATTTGAGAATATTGGTTAGTGAATAGTCTCAGGCCTGAGAATCAAGTGAGAGATTGTGATTCCATTCTGGCAACATAAGACAAGTTTCTTTCTACTGGAACCAAGGGATTTTTTTTTTTTAATGCAGATTTAGAGAACTTAAAAAGATGAATATCTTTTTTCAGATTTATTGATGTAAATTAACAATTAAAAACTATATACATTCAGGGTGTATAATGTGATGTTTTGATATCTGTATGCATTGCAAAATGATAAACACAATCAAGCTAATGAACATATCCATCAAAATATCAAGTATTCTATACAAGCTTAAAAAATAATATGGATAACAATTAGCTATAATTAGCTAATTATAGTTAGCTTTTCCTTTTATTCAAAGAAAAAAAAAAAGAAATGTTTCCTCTCCCTATTTGCAAACCCACCATCCAGATAAATTCACTGTTGACAATCTGGATTTATTCTTTAATTCTTCCCGATCTTATTTTAATGCTTACACAAACACATACAATATGACATTTAAATATACCAAGTTATAACATAAATATGCCTAATGAGTTTTAAAAAAAAACCTTAGTGATGAACTCAAAATCCAAGATTCTTAAGCCTTCATACATCATTCAACTTATCATTCTTGCTCCAACATTTTCTTTTCTGCTAGTATCTTAGAAAGACTTGAAATTAGTATGGATTGTTTTATATTTGGGGAAAATATGTAAGTAGTGAGTACTTTATCTTAGGGTTATTTGGAGTTTTCAAAGTGAAATTTTGTCAACTATCATGTTGGACTCAATAACTCTGTAAGAAGCAGGGTGCCAAGCAGTTAATACACAGAATTTAATTTGTTTACTTCTTCTGAGTTTTGCCATTGAGCTTTCTGTGGGAAAGCTCTCCCTAAAAACAAACTTTATTGGCTCTAATTAAGAATGCATCTAGTAGTGTTCTCTCAGGCTTTGGATGCCTGCTGGCTTAATTTTTAAGCTTCTCCATTCTCGATAAAAGTGCTGAATTGAATTTAAAAGTCTATTCCTACAGAATTACCCCTTAGTGTGCACACGACTCACACTTCTACAGAAAAGATTAAAATACTATTTACTACACATGGCAGACACTGTTTTTAAAAGATGAATGGAAAATGAGTCTATAGTTTAACAATAATTTTGAAATGAAGGGTTGTTTCAAACATATGGTTTTTGTTTTCTGGTTTGTTGTTACCCAAAACTAAGATAGACGTTATCCACGAAGCCACAGAATTTAAGAAAATAACTGTTATAAGTCAGCAGATTCATATATTTTAATTTCAAAGGACAAAAATGTTACAGTAGTTTCTTTCTAGCCAAAGTGTATATGAGAAACATTAGATTTTCTCATTAGGTAGATTTGGCTACAATACCTTTGATTAGACATGAGTACTTTTCCTTTATCAATTCTTTTAATTGACTATTGACGAGATGGCAACCTTTGCTCCCCTTAGGACTGTTTTTGTTTTTTTGGAACCTATTCAATATCATGCTAACTGATTATGTTCTTTCTACAATAGAAGAAATTTGTTTGCCAAATTATATATTTAATTATTCGTTACATGTATATTGTCTCCTATCATGTGTCAGTTACCATGCTACACTATGAGGATATAAGAGCTAAAAGTCCAATCGAAGAAACTTACTCATAAAAATAATTTAGAAAATAGACTGGCAGATCCACAAAGAAGTGAAAACTATGTACACTATGTATGATAAGGTACAAATGATCCCAAAACTAACATTGCTTGGGAGAATCTTATTAGACTTAGAGAAGGAGGTATTTCCTTTTTAGTTTTAATGTCTTCTATTTATCTATCATTGATTTAGTAACCTACTTATATGAATAAGAGTTACAGGGACAAGGAAAATATTTTTAAGGTTTCTTAAAAAGGCATACAGTGAAAAGTAAGATTCCTTCAACTCTTCTCTGATGTCTTCCCAGTTCCCCTCATCAAAGGCTGGTAGGAGTATAGCGAAAAAGCTACACATAAGCATATAAACACACATGGGTGTACATACATACAGCCCTTTTTCTTTTGTTACACAAATGACAGTGTTGATATTTCTTGACAGGAGTCTGAGAGGTGAAAGAAGAATCAGGTGAAGGTTGAACGGGTTTGGCAGTGGAAAAAGTCTTCTGGGGCTTCAAGGACAGAATATGCATTGTGCTAATATATGAGAAGAAAGGAATTATGAAAAGATCAATGTAAACTTTTGTTAAATGTAATATTGTTCTCCTTCAACTAGACTGAAGTGTTTATTTGGCATGATTACAGTGATCCCTGTTGGGCCATAAAGTGATATGAGACAAAATTACTCTCTGTTATGTGGAGAATAAGCAGTAATGAAGGTAAAAGTGAGAAGGGGAAGAACATTGAAGATTCTATGTGAGGACACAGGATTTTTGCAGTAGTCCAGGAGACAAATGATGATGTCTCTCAGCAGTGCTGGATGCTAGCAGTGGTGACAGCTAGAAAGAGTCAGATTTAGGATATAATTTGAAAGTTGAACCAACAGGATTTACCAACAGAGTATGAGAATGTGGTTTGTGAAGAAAAGAGGGGAATTAAGCATGACTCCTAGGCCTAGGACCTAGGCAGCTGGAGAGATGTAGCCATTTCCTAAGTGGAGAAAAAACGCAGGAAGCATGTGTGTGGGGTTGGGGGTGGGGTGGGGTTTGTGCATGCATGTTTGTGTGTTGTGTGTGCATGGGCACATGTATGCACAAAAGTTAAAGTGAAGAAAAAGCAAAGATGCTGTTAGGCTTGGTAAGTTTCAGCTGTATTTAGTGAAGTTGTCATTAGGCAGTTGTATGTAGAGTGTGATAATCAGTGGAGAGTCCAAGTTTAAGATATATAGAGGGTATTAAAGTCTTGGAACTAAGGCGGGCATGGTGGTTCACGCCTGTAATCCCAGCACTTTGGAAGGCCGAGGTGGGCGAATCACTTGAGATCAGGAGTTCGACACCAACCTGGCCAATATGGTAAAACACTATCTCTACTAAAAATACAAAAGTCAGCTGGTCATGGTGGTGAGTGTCTGTAATCCCAGCTACTCAGGAGGCTGAGGCAGGAGAACTGCTTGAACCCGGGAGGCGGAGCTTGTAGTGAGCTGAGATTGTGCCACTGTACTCCAGCCTGGATGACACAGTGAGACTCCCTCTGTCTCAAAAAAAAAAAAAAAAAAAAAAAAGTCTTGGAACTAGATGAGAACAGCCACAATGTCAGTGTGATCTGAGAAATATGAGAGCCAAGAGCTGAACCCCAAGGCATAGTAACACTTAAAGACCAAAAAGCAGGATAAGGAGCCAGCAAAGGCAAGTAAGCAGGAAGAGTCAATAAGTATGGTGCTTATGAACCTGAGAGAAGAAAATTTTGCAAAGAAAAGAGGATAGTAAACTGGAAAAAATTTTTCTAAGGAGCTCAGCAAGATAAGGAAGTCATCAATGAATCTGGCAACATGGAGACTCTTGGTGACCTTGAAAAGTAAGTATTAGTGAGTAGGGAAGCACAGGAGATGAAATTCTAATCGGATGGGCTGTGGAGATGAAAAGATGTGAGGACATAAAGACATAAATGAGATATTTTGCTTTGAAGGGGAGCAGAGAAATAGGGTGAAAGGAAAAATGTGAGTCAAGACAGGGATTTTATCTTAGGATGGGAAATATTTATTTTAATATTACTGCTTATGTAATTAAGGTGAGAAATATAACAGCTGATTGGAATAATCCAGTGGTAATTGGGCACATGTGAAATACTGAAGACATGCAACAATTTTAAGAGTCATTTCCATGAGTAGATGAGAGGGAAAATGATACAGTGGCAACTGAAGATGTTGTCCTTTGTTAGCAACAGGAACAATTCATCCAATGGAGAAGCCAGAGTATTTGATAGACAAGCTACATAAATGATAAAGTTGCCAAAAATAATAACAGAGGCGGGGCGTGGTGGTTCAAGCCTATAATCCCAGCACTTTGGGAGGCCGAGGCGGGGGGATCACGAAGTCAAGGGATTGAGACCATCCTGGCTAACACAGTGAAACCCCGTCTCTACTAAAAATACAAAAAAATTAGCCAGGCATGGTGGCCGGCACCTGTTGTCCCAGCTACTCAGGAGGCTGAGGCAGGAGAATGGCATGAACCCAGGAGGTAGAGCTTGCAGTGAGCCGAGATTACGCCACTGCACTCCAGCCTGGGCAACAGAGCGAGACTCCATCTCAAAAAACAAAACAAAACAAAAAACAGAAGTAGTGGTATAAGGAAGATAGTGCTACATCTTCAATGAATGAGGAGTGATGAAGAGGTTGAAAGATGATTACAATGAGGAAGGTTTGCAGAGTATATATTCTAATGGGTTATTTAAAGGAGATGCTTTTTGACAATGGAAGACAGGGAAATGTATTGGAAGTAGGAATAGGGGTAAACAGGACACTTTATTCTCCTTTATATTATTTATATACATACTATATACATATGGGACAAAAAATAACCATCCCTTGAGAAACAAGTAGAGTCCTTAGCGTGAGCCAGGTTTATAGTTAGAATTAGATGAAGGGAACCTTCAGAGAAGAGTTGAGGATGTGGACAGTTTTGCTTGTGACAATGTAAGAGTTCAAGAGAGCAAGTGGAAGGGCTGCAGTGAGTTTGGAGTGGTATAAGGTAGAGTGCCATTGGCAAATTTGGAATACCACATGGGTTTTATGTTTTGGAAAATAAGAGATGACCAGGGAGTCTTGACCTTTTGATGTTGAATGAGGTAAACAGGAACGTAAGGCCCGGTTAAGATTAGGTCTGATGGTCTCCAAGGGGAAAGTGGAAAGTTGGTTCTGGCAATACAGTAGTGTTCTTCTTAGGAACAGTATGCCATAGTTGGTAGTGAAGTGATGGATGGTCATGGTGTGGTAGCATAGGAGTGCTCTGTGTTGATACCCTTGCAAAACAGAACGTTGTGTTTAGCTCACAGCCTCCCAGTGCCTCACCTTAGCAAAATCCACTACTGTGCTCACCCCAAGGCCACATTCTTCCAGGTCTACTTCCAGCCAGACTAAGCGTGGGAGAGTACTAAAAACAGGCCATTCCTGCCCAAAGTAAGACTCCTCTTTGCTCTGGGCCTCCCTATTGGCCCAGTCAAGACTTTCTTAGGGCTGCCCTATAATCTGAGGCTCTTCCTACCAAATCATCTTTCCATCTCCCCCTCTTTTCACAGATGTCAAAAGTATTTCTAGGTCAGTGGTTTTTCTTACCTATAGCTGCCTCCTTTCCCTATTACCTTCCATAGGCACTTCCCATAATAAACATCTTACACTTCTAACTCTGTCTTGGCATCTGCTTCCAAAAGAACATGAACTAACACACTTGTGGACCGAAGGAGAGGCTGTAGAACTGGAGGTAAAGTATGGTGGATTTCACTAGGAAACACAGAACTCCAAGGTCTTCTTTTGGCTCTCATAGACATGTTATGATCGGGAATGAACTAGTTTACCAGAAATAATGATTTTCTGTAATCCTGCTATAGATGGCATCACAGCCAGGATAAGGCATAACTGTTCTATTACTATGCATATTATTATCCTCCTTGTATGCCAAGTTAGAAATGCTATAAAGTAGCAATCAAGAAAGTCAGGAAAAATGTTTTGAGGGCTTACTCTGTATCACTCATTTGGTGACTTTCTTATTCATTCAGAGTACTTTTACTGAGTATCAAGGTTCACAGGACACCAACATGAGACAAAATCAGGGCTGACACTTACTTTTAAAAAATAATTTACATCTTGCCTTATAGCAAGGTGCTTATAACACCACTGTGTCTGTCTTAAACATGTTCACAGTCTGTCACCTGATATAAATTCTTCTTACTGTCTTGCTGACTGGATGTTTCCTGCTTCTCCCAGCTGCATCTCAATTTTCCTCCTTGAATGGAGCTAACAACGGGTCTCTTTCTTGCTATTGCATGTTGCGAATGTTTCAAAACTGGTAACATACCTCCAGGACACTAGAACACATGAAAACCGGCGCCCTCATGAAAGGAACTGCTTGTGTTGCCTACTTCAGGAGTTCTTGCCTAACAGGTATTTCTGCAGTTTCCCAGTAGACCGCCCAGCCTGAGTGAAGCTAAGAAAATGTGAGCCCTCAACTCATGAGACACAGCACTGTGGGGTTCAGGTTCCTTTGAACTATTGGATTACTTATTTGATGTTTTTTTCCTGCCCTTTTCTGGAATGATGGCTGCTTAAAATCTCAAACCTCCTACACCTTTTTATTCTTATCCTTAGTGAAAGGCTTAATTAGGAGCAAAATGTGTTTTTGCATCATAAACACATTTTAGAAGTTAACAGGGGTCCCTGGCCCCTGCTAAATGCTAGCCAAATGTGTTAAAATCAGTAGTTTGATATTGCCCATAGAGATAGCTGGAGGAGTGGGGAGGGGGAGATCCAGGGAGGGTCTCACAGCTGGAGAACCCAGCAGGAAATGACACTACTGGAGACTTGTGACTAAGCAAACAACTAAATAGGAAAACAGAGAGAATGTGAATGAGAAAGAATGTATATGAAACCAGCCAACCACTTCATAAAACTGGTAATGGGGTACAGCTCTCTAGGTAGATAAAATTAAAAATAGTTATCTGAGAATTATCTAATCAGTAAATTCCATTTACTGAAAGTGAATACAAAAATCCACTAAGGGCATACTATTCTAACTTCTGTGCATGTGTGCTATGGTATTATTCAAAAGTTTAATGAACTCACTTCTAGAAACTTAGAAGCCATTTGCTATGGACTTTAGCTGTAAAATTGCAAGAGCTGGACAATTTTTAATGCCCTTTAACCTACACATGCCACTCCTGAGAATAGACCACAAGAAAATAGCATATGAATGAAGGGGGAAGTATTCCTATTATTAACTCTAAGGACAAAAGATTTTCAACATAACGGAAATTGTTTTATAAATTATATAATACCAACACACACAAACTATTAAGATTATTTGCATTTAAGAATTAATTTTTGTGTGTTACACAATGTTAACTGAATCATTCCCTGCTGTCTTCAGAACATCAATAGATGGGAAATAACTCTAAAGAAGAATGTTAGTTTCATCCATATTAAGAATAATAGAACTGTCCCAGTGATTATTAACTTCATTGTTACCGGAAAGGGGTCCCGATCCACACCCCAAGAGAGGGTTCTTGGATCTTGTGCGAGAAAAAATTCAGGACAAGTCCATAAAGTGAAAGCAAGTTTATTAGGAAAGTAAAGGAATAAAAGAATGGCTACTCCATAGGCAGAGCAGCCCCGAGGGCTGTGGGTTGCCCATGATTTTTGTGATTATTTCTTGATTATCTGCTGAACAAGGAGTGGACTATTCATGCCTCCCCTTTTTAGAGCATATAGGATTACTTCCTGACATTGCCATGGCATTTGTAAACTGTCATGGTGCTGGTAGGAGTGCAGCGGTGAGGACAACCGGAGGTCACTCTCATCTCCATCTTGGTTTTGGTGGGTTTTAGCAGGCTTCTTTACCACAGCCTGTTTTATCAGCAAGGTCTTTAGAACCTGTATTTTGTGCTGACCTCCTATCTCATCCCGTGACTAAGAATGCCTTAACCTCCTGGGCATGCAGCCCAGTAGATCTCAGCCTTATTTTACCCAGCCCCTATTCCAGATGGAGTTGTTGTGGTTCACACGCCTCTGACACCATCACTTACAAAACAGCCTCAGTCAGGGAAAACTAGAAATTCCAAAAGGTGATAGAAGAGAATTGGTAGGAGTGTTTTCTGAGGTGGAAAATATAATGACTTTTTTCCCATTTCTCCTTGAGAAGACTATTGGGGCTCAGAAACCAGAACCCCAAAATATGACACTTTGTACATGCTGAGCCAGAAAAGGAGCTTCTCCCCACCCTTCCTTACCACCTCTGCTAAAGCACAGGCTGAAGTTGTTCTCTGAAGTCCCCTTATCTTCCTAAAGTCCAGACCTTCCAAAGAAGAAATTACCTCCCATGAGTTTTCATTAACTGAACCCATATCACAGGAAAGAAAATTAAATTCTGTTAACAAACCTGGACAGACTTTTGTCACAAACCATTGTCTGCTCTGCAGGCCCAGCAGACTTTGTCTAAGACCATTGTATGTTCTTCAAGCCCACTGAATTCTCCCTAGTAATCATTTATTGTCCCTCAACAGATCTCCTCTTCTCCCTTCTCCCATAACATGTTTTGCCAGAATCCAAGCCCCCATTTTTTCTGTAACCTCAAGATGGTATATAAGTTTCTTCACCCTACTGGGAATTGGGTCTTCATTCTGAAGACTCCTGTGGATACATGTTAAATAAATGTGTGTGCCTTTTCTCCAATTAACCTGCTTTTCGTTGCTTCTACAAGAGGGAGTGCTTCCCCTCACAATTTGGTTGAGAGAGGTTCAAAAACATACCCACAGAATGATGTCCCTCTTTACATAGGGAGGCTATAAAATTGATATTTTAGGATAAAGCTGAGCTGTAAGGCAACAGAACAACACAACAAACTGCTAGTTGAAAATTGTGTACCTATGTGAATAAAAGATAAAAGAAGATTAACAAGTAATCCTATCAAGATGTCATCCTGAAGCATTGCCAATTCTGATATTTTCTAGAATTCTGATATGCAGATAGGGATGTGAATAAGAAGATGACTCAAAAAAGTAACTTTGAACACCTCATTTATCAAATCAGCAATATATATAGCATTGTGTATTTCAATAATTTTCAAACAAGCTTACTGTGTAGGCTATGCTTTCTGTCCTTTCGTAAGTTGATGTTTTTCTTAGCCATCAGAAGGCTCATGGTTTGAGCCCAAAGGAAGGAGATTTGATTTGAAAATATCAAGAATATAGAGCTTTAAGGAGAATTTGGAATATGATAAGTGGAATATCCTAAAACATTGCTTCCCAAAATGCACTGCACTAAACACTATAAGACGATCCATTGCAAAAAGGAGGGATATGCCATGATGAGTTTGAGAAATTCATATGTTATCTTTATTCTTAGATATTCACAATTCACATTAGCATGTTTAAAAGTTTGAGAAATGCTTCAATTTTTAAAAGTTGCTAATGTTTAGACTAGCATATCTGATATACCTCCCAATACCCAATCCTAATTCCATGACAAAATCCAATTAGCATCTGTGGAATAAATCTTTGGTAGAAGTTTCTGAATCTATGAATTCTGTCTGAGCACAGAGATGGGAAACACTGCTTTTTCTTTCCTCCTCACCTTGTAGACGGTGACTGCAGTTCATAGAAAAGTGAGAAAGGAAAGAGGCTAAAAGAAAAGGATGTAACAGAAATTGGACAGGATGCAAATGGGGAGAGAGAGTACAAAGTAGCTAGAAAACCAGTATAGTGCTGTTTCCTGGAGGCCAAAAATGGTGCCTCAAAAGGCAAACATGCAAGTGAAACCATCACATCAAAGGACAGACTTGTGACCCAGCCCAGCTGCTCACAAAGCTTATTTACCGAAAAGATTTTGGCTAAAAGGCCCAATGGTTAGAGCATGGAAGATGAGTAGAAGGCAAAGATTCATTCAGACAAGATGGGGACATTGTTCAGGTCTGGCTATGGGCTAGGAGAGGGAGAAGAATCTTAAAATTTTACAGAAAAAAAAAAATTCTTAGTTTTTTCTCTGGGAAGATAATCAATGGCCTTGGTTGCAGGTAGTATGAAAAGTAAGGGTCTAAAATAGAACCAAGGAAGGAAACAGGAAATACTCCCAGGTGGGTTGAAAAACTGCCTTGCCAAGCTCCACAGAGCATCAGTATATCAAATGAGCATTCAAGGTCCAGCCTGTCAATCCCACTCCCTTTGGAAGCAATGGGTTTTTAAAAATGCATCTATGCTATATTTAAATGAGCGAACCTATCAGCCTCTCTTCAGAATTTACAGATGGAAAGCGGCTAAAGAATTTTCTTAGTGAAAATGACAAATAGCAGGGTTTGTCATTTGAGATATGTTATTACCTAAATCTGACTGAAAGGAAGATGATTTGCATCAATTAATTGACTACGTTTGAAGTCTGTTCTAATTTTCCCCACATGACAAGAACCTCCAGCCTGCTCTATAAATGGGCTGCAGGTGAGAGAAAAGATGAAGGCTTCCTTCAGGGTCTTCAGAGTAGCTGTGCTCCATTCTTTTCTCCTTCCATAGTGAGCTGAGAGAGAGCTTGTTTCAGATGAGGTGGGATTGTAGTTATTAATCTGCTTGTGGGGACAGGAATTTAAACAATACAGGTGGCTTTCACTGAGAACTTAAGCTTAAAGTAATCTTTGAGCACCAAAAATTGTCCTTGGGATTTGGTATCCATTGCCCCATTTCATCCTCAAAACAACTGTATCTGAAGACGGGCACTTTTCTTTTTTTCTTTAAGTTCTGGGATACGTGTGCACAAATGTGCAAGTTTGTTACATAGGTATACATGTGCCATGGTGTTTTGCTGTACCTATCAACACATCATCTAGGTTTTAAGCCTTGCATGCATTAGGTATTTGTCCTAATGCTCTCCCTCCCCTTTCCCCCAACCCCAACAGGCCCCAGTGTGTAATGTTCCCCTCCCTGTGCCCATGTGTTCTTATTGTTCAACTCCCACCTATGAATGAGAACATGTGGTGTTTGGTTTTCTGTACCTGTGTTAGTTTGCTGAGAGTCATGGTTCCCAGCTTCATCCATGTCCCTGCAAAGGACATGAGCTCATTCTTTTGTAATGGCTGCATAGTATTCCATGGTGTATATGTACCACATTTTCTTTATCCAGTCTATCATTGATGAGCATTTGGGTTGGTTCCAAGTCTTCGCTATTGCAAACAGTGCTGCAGTAAACATACGTGTACATGTGTCTTTATAGCAGAATGATTTATAATCCTTTGGGTATTTACCCAGTAATGGGATTGCTGGGTCAAATGGTATTTCTGGTTCTGGATCCTTGAGGAATTGCCACACCGTCTTCCACAATGATTGAACAAATTAACACTCCTAGAAGGTGGGCTCTTTTGTTATCCCTAATCTATGGATGGGTAAACTAAAGAAAAGGAATAAAAATGTAAGAGGAAAGAAGAGCTGAGAGAAGGAAACCAAGCAGGCACACATTGAACGGTAGACAGTTCAATCTAGAAAGTATCATGGAAACTTTTTTAGGCCAAGGGTTCTCAAACCAGAAGTAATTTTGTCCCCCAAGGGACATTTGGCAAAGATTAGTGACATTTTTATTTGTCCCAGGTGGGTGAAGGGAGGTGCTGTTAGTATCACAAACCAAGAATGCTGCTAACTATCCTATAATGCACAGGGCAGCTCCCAACACCAAAGACTTATCTAGCCCCTAATATTAATAGTGCTGAAGTTGAGAAGCTAATTTAAATGAATCCTTTTATTTTACATAGGAGGACACTGAGAACCAGAGAGGGTAATGTGTAGTATAATGATTTAGAACTTGGACAAGTGCCTTAACATTTCCAAGTTTTCATTGCAATGTTAGTAAAGTAGGGATAACTACGGTAAGCACTTCATAGGGTTGTTGGACCAATTAAAATGTTGCACATAAACCAGGTAGCACCCGAGCTGGTTCACTGTCACACCTAGTCAGTGGTGACCTGCCCACTAGTTAGCTTACAACTTAGATCCCCTACATCTTTAGAAGACTTGGGAAGCATTACCAACAAATGCTACTCTAAGACAACCACACCTTCTTCTGGTTTAGTCTGACCTTTTTTCCTCCATCAAGAAAGAGTACAAAATAACACCTAGCCTGCTGACTGATGACACTCAAGCAAAATATGAAATCCAAGCAAGACCAGTCAAGATCAAGAGAAATGGTGGGAGGAGAAAGGTTACAAAAGATCACTGAAAGAAAAATAAAGGGAAATGTGGCATCCCCAAGGAATTAGAGATAAATACTTTTTTAAAAAAGCCACCAGCTGAACCTGGTGGAAATCTAGTTGAGGGCAGGGCACAGGGGGCACTAACCCCACTAGGTCAATCATTGGCTTGGTTCTCTTAGAGTTGGCACAGCTCCAGGTATAATAGAAGGAGGCTCTGTGCATTTAGAGAGACAAAGCTGGGGACATCATGTAAATATACACTCTCCCAAGGGAACAAAGTGCTAGTTACCATCCTTCCTGGAAAGAAAAAAAAAAAAATCACTGAGGCCCCTGGTGGGTGTGCTAAAGCAAATATCTGAGCAACTAACTGTTCAAAAGAACAGTTTTGCTTTGATCACAGGATGAGGCTGGAGACTCCATTTTTTTTATTACACTGCATTTTATCCATTCCCTTGTTGATGCCAGACCACATTTATTCTCTATTAGAATAGAAGCCATTTTTTATTCTAAGCAGCTTTTCTAAAGGAGTTTTTTTTTCTTTTTCCTAACTAGTGCTCAGTCTGAGTAGAAAGTTTTCTAATATAAACTCTGAAATTAATGTCAGGCCTTCTACAGCTGGTAATCCTATGCTTTCCCCCTGAAGCTATACTGAGCACAGCAATTTGAGCTAAGAGAAAACTCCTTCCCTGTAGTATTATGAATGTGATAAGTTATTCAGGGGAGTCCACCCAGAAAACAAGAACAAAAGTCCCTAAACCAAACCTCTGCAATCATTCAATGTAACACTTGTCATTATATTTATTTTCTTAGTGGGATTATGGACACAGTGAGCAGTTAATAGACGTGTATTTCTTTGAGTTATCAACAGTTATTTAGAATGCCATTTTATGCAGAAGGCAGGGTAGGTACTGCAGTGAAAAAGTGATGGCTGAGCATTTGCAGTACAATTGATTTTTCAGAAGTAAGCCAAGCTATAAGGGCAGAGGACAGCACAAACAACCAGGAGCTGAAATCTCTGTCCCTGTATGAATAAGAGATGAAAGATTAGTAAGAAATTCTACTAAGATGTCATCCCTGAAGCATGCCAGCTGTGGTTTCTTCGGGAGTTTTGATTCACAGTAGGAATGTGATTGAAAAGATGGCTCCAAGCAAGTAACTCTATGTATTTACAAGTAACACCAGCTAATACTTACACGGCATTCACAATGAGTTAGGCACTACGCCAAAGCACTTTACATATATCATCAGATTTAATCCCCATAACAGGTAAGTACCGTTGTTATCTTCATGTTAAAGAAAGGGAAACTGAGGCAGAAAGAGGCTAAGTCATATGCCTCACATTGTACCACTATAGGAGATTATGAAAATCTTAAAAGTTGTAAAATAAATATGTCAGGTCTCTTCTGAGGATAGAATTATACTTCCACCCCATTTGAAATTTAGCCTGGTGTTGTGATTTGTGTTAACCAAGGAAATATGTAGGTAAGTCACTGAATCACCTCTAGGTAGAATCTGGAAGAGCCAGCATTTTGTTCACTATGTTCTCTTTGCCCTGGTTTGGTGATCACTGAAGTATGTGTGGGGAAGGAGACTCCATCAACCTCCGTTTCTGCATAACTTGATGGTCATAGGCCTCCTGCCAGCCTGTCTGGGACATTTAGCATGAGCAAAAACCTCACCTTTGCTATACTAAGCCTCTGCAAATTCTGTGTAACAATGGAGTATACTCCAGGCTATACTGGCTAATACAGTGATACCTGATAGATTTAGAAAATGAATAGCGCAGACTAAGTGAATGGAAGTTCAGAGAATTGGAATATCAGTATAGCCAGGTGTCTTGATCCAAGCCCATTGGGTGGGAAGGATGAGAAACCCATTTGAATTAGCCTTGGTTAATTAAAAAGAGAAACTTGATGTTAAGTTATAAAACTTTTAAAATTTAAAGCAGAGACCTAAGAACAACTGAGCCCCAGTAACCCAGAAGTAACTCTGAAAGCCAACAATTTCAGTTGTTTTCTAAGAAGTTGCACACACTCTTGTGTTTGTGTCTCTCAGCTTTCTTATTTTCTCTACTTCTCAACTCCTTGGCTTGGAACAACATTACTGTCAATCTCACATAGCAGATCCATCTCTCCTGCCATTTGAAATGTTCTGTGTCACTTAGTTCCATTATTGAAAGACAGAATCTGCTTGGCTCAAATGGTTTCCCTTTGGACAGACATAAACCTCTGGTCCAATGAACTGACAAGGAGAAGATCCTATGGAACATAGGGTTGTCTAAGGCCAATCTTTTCAGTAGAAATGGGATGAAAGGGCAAGTCCAAAGGAAAAAAGTATGTGGATAGTGAAGAAGTTTAAAATGATTTATGAAAGAGTTGAGGATGTGATGTAGACAGTCACAGAGAAGTGTGGCCAAAGAATTGCAGGAAGAAATGCCAGCATGTGTTAAGATAGGCAGCTGCTCCTGCTTGTTTGTAACCTACAATGGCTAAAGAAAGAACACTCAGGTTTCTCAGAGGTGTGAGGTTAGAAAAGCGGGATGAGTTATCAACCGATATTCATCAGTGACCTTTGCCTTTACGCAAAATTTATTTTCTCAGTCTGCTGTGCTCAGCTCAGCACCTGCTCTTGTAATTGTTTTCAAAGCCTGTGCTGTGATCTCCAAGTCAGAGTGTGTGTCCCTTCTCTAAACTAGACCATTTCTTTCATCTCAACATTTCTTAGTCCCTTTCAATTTTCTCTTAAGTTTTATAAAAATTAATAAGCATTTTTATATCCTCTACAAGACTGTAAGCCACCTTGAAGGAAAGACCTATGTTTTATATCTATTCCTAGCACCTAGTTCAGTTCTCTTTGCATAACAAAGCTTCATAATTATTTGTTGAATAATTATAAATAAATAAACCTTGCTTTAGGAAGAATGAAGGGTAACACTGACTTAGATAGGCAACACCACACAGACTCAGAGTTGTTTGAGGAGCAAATCGCTTATAAGAGGAAGAACAGAACTTTCAGTCACTATCATGAGCAGCTCCCCAGCCCAAGCACTTCTTTTGCCTACTGACTACTCTTGAAGTGGTACTGGGGCTCACTCTCTGCTCCCTAAAAGTAGCAAGCCATTTTTTAAAATAATGTTTTCCGTTTTAAATCTTGGAAGAGAGTTCATAACACAGTAATGACTCTGTGAGATTATTAGGTCATATGTCAATATATTAGCTGGATGTGCTAAGAGTCTTTAAAGCCATGATCTGAATCTTCCAGCTCAACCTAATCTTAGGCAAGTTACTTTGCTTCCTTTAGTGAAAGCTGGATAGAACAATACCTCATAGGTTTGGTGCAAAGAGTATATGAAAACCACACATAAAGTAGTTAGCACACAGTAGGCTTCAAGAAATATTAGGTCTCTTCCTATTCTGTTGTTCCTTTGATGGGAACTGCCTTTTGCTAAGCTGAGTGATGCTACATAATGGTGTGTCATATTGTGCTTTGGATAGACAGACCAACTGCAATTTAGACTGCTGAATAGAACCCCCAGAGTGAAATTGTACAGCCACTCAGGCCCAATGGCCTTTGATCTCTCCAGAGTGCTTCATCTTCTCTGGTCAGTGGCTATGCCTCCTTGTCACTCTGGAATAACAGAAGGTCAGAGCAGATCTCCACACTATTCCAAGTGATAAGACTATCCAAAGCATTGCAATTTGGCTCATTCCCTATTATGACAATGAGAGTAACAAGAACTGAAAATGGCACAACACAAATCCATTCTTGGAACCAACATTTTAATAAAACTGGGAAATTTTACAAAAGCTGTTATTCTCAGAATAGGTTTCTCATTGTAATTGTGTGAATTGGTATTTTTCTTATTTCTTGCTTTTTTTATAATCTTATGTTCAGATCTTGATACTGGCTTTCAGTGAAATTTGCTTGGGCAGTAAGGAAAAAAATAATGTCCAACTAGTAACAAGGTTGTAAAATTTGAATAGACTGAGGCAACACATGCTAAAGATATTTTCCTTTGCAAAACTAACTCTTCTACATTCTACTTTTGACATATTAAGGAAAAAATAATAAAAACATCAAACCAAGATGCTAGTGAATAAAATTTGCCTCTTGCGAGACAGACATTCTGTTACAGCAGTGGTTCTGAAATGGAAGCAGCCTTGCATCTCCTGGCCCATCCCCAAAAGACAGTTGGCAATAACTGAAGATATTTTTTCATTGTCACAATTAGGGGGAGGGTGCTACTGGCAATGAGTGGGTAGAGGCCAGGAATGCTGATAAGTGCCCTACAATGTACAAGTCAGGCTTCTACAACAAAAAATTATTCTACCCAAAAATGTCAGTGGTGACAAAGTTGAGAAACTTGTCTTAAAGGAACTTAAAAAGTTTTTAGTTGCTTGAATCCAATGCCTTAACATTTAATTATTAAAAGATTTTGCATCTAATGTCCGCGGGGCTTATTAAAGGAAAGCAAAAAAGGAAAACAGATAAAATGAAAATTTGTAAAATAGGAACTAAGCAATTAAGTATCAAACTTTTCAGAAGTCAATATAAGCCATTTAAGTAAACATTTTATTAGTCATCTTAATTCCTAACACTCATATTCCACCTTAAATAATATATTCAATTTAAATTATTTTCATCTGACCCTCACAAAAGCCCTCTAAGGTAGATACATTTAAGACTCAGGGAGGTTAAGTACTTGTCCAGTGAAACATGAATAATAAGAACAGTCTGGGACAACAGGAAAAGCAAATTACTGAGATCAGGAGAACTGAGCTTCCTTAAGTCTACCATGTGCCAGTCATGCATCATTGTTTTACCCTGCTAAACCTTGGCTTCCCCAGCTATCTAATCGGCGTAATTGCTAGCTCAGAGAATCACTACAAGGACTGAACAAGGTGAAGAATTTCAAATAAATTACCTCACATGGTGTGAAATAGACATAGAGGTGTCAGACCACCAGGGCCTGAGCCAAATATTTGCATTTCAAATCCAATGCACTTTCTTCCATCCCATGAGGACCCACAATGTGTTTAGAACACCACAGGCATTTGAGGTCACTGATTTCAGTAGCAAATGTGTATAGCGTGCCTGAGGAAAGAAAAAAGGAAAAAGAAACACCTTAAAATCACTTAAAATTCCTTTACTCTCAACAGTATTGTTCAAAATTGCCAAGAGATTTCTTTCTCAGCCAGGACAAGATAAGCAGAAACTTTCCATTTTCCATGATTGAATAGTGTGCGTTTTTGTATGTGTTGGGGAGTGGAGGGCAGGGAAAGAAGAGCATCTCAAAACATTCTAAAGCAAAAAGGGACTTGATCATCTTCCCTGAAATGAGGAGAACACACTTCTATTTGTCAGAGCAATCTCAGACCAAGGGAGTGTATTTTTCTCAAGCTTCCAGCAAATCATTTTGGGCCTGAATCAAAAAAAGTGAAAATTTAAGAAGAAACATTGACCCAGTAATTCCACTTCAGGGAATTAATCAGAAAAAAATACATATATACATACATATAATTTTAACATGCAATACAGAAATTTAGTGTCATGAATACAATTCTATAAATTATGGAATCTTTTATAAACATGAAAAATTGAAACCAAATAAAATACCTAGCAAGAGGAGAATGGTTAAGCAATTATTGAAAATTATGGTAAAGGATAGGTATAACAACATGATGAATGTCTGCTACAATAGCAGGAAAAATAGTAGAAAGAATTACGGATACAGAATCAACTCAGTTTTATTTTTTAAGTCTAAATAAGCTGGTAGGAAACAGTCTAAAATGTTACAGTGGTGAGATTAGAAACAATTTTTCATCTTTCTTGTTTTCTATTTTCTAGCATTCTAAAGTGAGCATATATTCATGTTGTAATAAAAAATATATGTAATGATTAAGTTAAGAGGACTTGGAAAAAAAGGAGCTAGGTTGGAAGAATACATAGAATTTTATGTAGAGAATTTGCTCTGCAAATATAATAGTTCAGTAAGGCAGGGGAAAGAAAAACTTTATTGTTACACCATTCCAAAGCCCTTAAGACCAAATTCCTCTTAGCCCATTGATTTCATCTTGACATGTAACATAACCCACAGTTCTACAATAAAAGAAACCATGAAATACCGATGGTGATTTCCAGGGTGCACATATACACATGTTGATTGAAGATTAATTTCTCAGCAGGGTGGCTCATCATTGATATCCCGCCTTTTATGTGACATAGGTTGCATGACCTTAATAATTATTAAGGGGTTACCTGCTTTGAATTGGCTCTAAGTTTCTAGAGAATATGAGTTAGACTGCAGTAAAGGTATAAAAGATGCTTAGGCTGGATCACATACTTTATTATGGAGCATCAAAATCGGAGTAAGAGATAATTTGATGGTCTGAAATAGCCTTGAGGGCTACCAGTTGTTGGCTTGAACTATGTCCCATGTAATAATATTTTGTTTTTCCCTCTTTTCCTTTTCCTTCTTGCATAACTGCCCAACAAAACTTCTAATAGCACATGGCCTTTAGGGAACAGGTATTCAAGAGCTTGTTTAACTAAATTATCCTCAGGGCTCCACCTAAAGAGGCATATAAACAGCTCTAAACTGAAGATTCAGTTTAAAAAGAGTATAGATTCATAGCAACAGAACATGACAACCACCATGAGAACTACAGGCTTAAAAGCCATCTTTTGATCAATTTAATGAAAACAATCATTTCACTCCAAATACATAACCTCTGTCATGGTTGTGTAGAAGACTGCTTTGGGGGGTCATAACCACTCACTTTCTGATAATTATTTCCCCACCTAAAAAGTTCATTTCTAAAATATGCGAAGTAAATGTGGAAATAAGAGAGATGTGCTGGAGTTTGAGAAAGCCCAATATGAAGATCTCTCTTCCCTCCCCAAGTTTTAAACCCATTGAAAAACACAGTACACAGACTGAGATCTCATTTCCTAGTGGAATTAATCTGTGACAGTTCAGATGTCAGAAATAAATAATATCTAGAGCACCATAGGCCTATAGAACTTTCTGCAAAATGGACACATTTCATAGCTGTTGTGTTCAATATGGTAGCCACTAACCACTTGAAGTGGGTCTAGTGTGATCGAAGAACTGAAATTTTAATTTTGTGTAATTAATTTAAATTTAAACAGCTATATTTAGTTAGTGGCTACTGTACTGGACAGTGCAAATCCAGGATGTCAGGACAAGAGCTAGGAATTCAGTGACATGCCATGGTCCTGCCAACAATGTGTGGAAAAGCAGTCAAACACAATAGGAAAGGATAACTAGGTGTCGGTCACAAAGGAAGACAAAGATCCAGGTTTTGAAGGGAGGAAGGGAGATAATAATAAGCATAATAATAACTACTGTACCTATGGTAGGTAATATTATCCCCATTTTTCATTTGAGGCTAGTGTGGCTCAGAACTTGTCCAAGGTCATACATTTAACAAGTAGGAAAGCCAGAATCTGAAACTGACTCTAAAGTTTATCTTCTTTCTAGTGTGCTCAAAATGGGATTCCTAAGAGCAAAATCATCAAATCAAGCCAAATAGTGAGCATCAAATATCTTCACATATCCTTAGTCCTTAAGCCTTCTGATCTCTTTTATGATTCACCTTATGCATCACTGTGTAGGAGGTATATAGGAGAAACTACAGTCATTCAGCAGCTTCCTTCAACCACCATCTGTTGAATACCTACCAAGTTCAGGGTGCCGGATGCTGCAGATGCTGAAATGAATAGGAGATTAAGATATGATTGTAAGTTAAATGATGGTAAATTGTGGCTGGATTGTATCCTTTCAGCTAACTGTCCCCACTGCCAAGCCCTAAGGCATAGTCACCACTCAAAGACCCCGCAGGGAGGAGCAAACACAGCACAGGCTGTGGTTCTAAATTCCCATGCCCTCTCTTAGCCTGCAGAATTGGCTGCTCCTTTGCACAGAAGTGACCACGGAGGAGGAAAGAGTTCACAGAAGCATCTCTAGGGTACACAATTCACATTATATTCTATGTGAATGGTGCCCCCGACACTAAAACTGGTGGCCTTCTATGAACCTCTCTTCATACATGATTTTCCCAGGACCTACTCTGGTTCCTGTTTGACTTTTTTAAAGGATAGAGTGGGGAGAACTCCTGGGCATATCTCAGCAAATTAGCAGCACAAAAGATGTGATTAAAATAGAAATTTCCTTTAAATTTGGAGCAACCCCAAAAGAGAAAGTGGAAATCAAAGTTCCATACTTGCTTTCTCCCAAGGAAAACTTCAGCTTCTAGCATTATGGCTCTGAGCTCCCCCTGCAGGTGATTCTGGGCCACCTATGCTAACAGCAGTCTGGATCCTCAAGGAGCTCACAGCCAAGTGAAGGAGACAGCAATAAATTATTGCTGTTCAATGATAGCTTCTATAGGAGAGGGATGTATAGATGCCAGTGGTAGCTCCAAGAAGGTATTATCAGAGTTTCGCAGATGCCTTCTACAAGAGCTCTGTTTTCAATAAGATAATAGCGAATTAGACCTGAGAGCTATTGTCTACATGCATGACCTATGGTGTTTTGTGAGATGCGCCCAGCAGTCAACCTCAATGCAGAGAGCCAGTACTTCCTAAGAGGTACCCAGCTTGACTGATGAGTTTTTTACTGTGAACCAACATAAACCAACTATCAATCAAGGGAAAAGAAAACATGAGACGCAGGTTTCAGGTTTCCAGGCCATATCTAGGTCCATACTGAAGGCCTATACTCTTCTTTCTTTCAGAAGATTAAGAATATGCCTCCCCCCGCCACCCCCAAAAAAAGGGATGGTCAAAAAAGGTGTGTAAGCTTTTTTAAAGCCATTAATTAATCACGAACTTGAGCAATTCTGAATCTGCCCTGAGAGTGTCTGAGTTCAGTGGTTAATTTTCCAGATCATCTGCATGTAAGATCCACAAGGAAAGACTTCAGTATAGGCTCCTCAGGGCAGAGACAGTTCCATTCATCACTGATTACTCAGTGCCTAGCATGCCTGGTACCCAGTGGGTGCTTACTATGTATTAGTCCTCCTTTTTCATGTAGTAGTTCAGTTACGTTCATCACACATTTATGGAGTACCTGCGTCCCTAGCATTATTCTAAGTGTTGAGAATAAATGGAAATATAAGACATTCTGGTCCTTTGCTCTCTGATGGCTTACAGAGAATACTCAGTAAATGTTCTTTGAATTGAATTGTTGACTGAGTGGTTCAACAGGATAGGCTCGGAACTACAAACTGACTCTCAACAGAATTCTCCAATCAACCGAGTAGAAAAAAAAAACTGGTTTGAGATCTATCCAAATGATATTGATCAGGAATATGGCTTGAAATTCTTAACTATGCCTGTGTTCACTATCATAATACTGATGCTGATTTATTCCTTTCCATCCCCATCCCCAAGACCAGCTCCTTTCTGAGCAGTAAAGTTCAGGAGGAAGCCTACTATCCCTGATCAGAGAAACACATAGGTCTACACAGGATTTGAACCGATGTCCTTCATTGGCATCATCCTTTTACCAGCTGGCCCCACATACTGCAGATGTGCCAAAATGGATTCGCTATCATGTTGACACAGCTTTATTGTATCTTCTCCAAAACAACCTAGAATTTTCCTTCCAAGGTGTAGCATTGAGATGGACAACTTAACTTCTGTATTTCCTGACTTTGTGAGTGTATTTCCAGATTAGCATTATGGAGGTTACACAGTGTTTGCTTTTTCACACTTTGGCACTTTGGTCTATAAATCATGCGATTTATATTTGTTTGCCCCTAATTGTCCAAAGGAGACTGTCCTGTCCTTGTCACTGGAAAATAAGGATGAGTAGCCATACAGTGGCAGAACACAGGCAATCACAAATGATCAGGGAAACAAAAACTAGCAGCAAGATGAATGTACTGAAAGCAAGTATAACAAAGAGAGGTGACGGTGAGCACGGTCCATTGCTCTAGCCACACAGCCAGTGGCTCTGTGCATAAATGCTCAGCAGGCTTCAGTGCGGGAGCTGGAAATCAGTTTATACCCAAGGCAAAACAGACTGTCATGTCAACTTGAGGCCTATTAGAAGAACAGGGGAGAGAAGGGTGGAAGTGATTGACAAGAGCCACATGACACTTCTTACATAATATCCCAGCCTGTCTAGCCTCCTCAAGGAACACAGATTTGACCATGAGCCAGTGTGAAAGGTCTTTCTGGCTTGTCTCTCTCCTACACCTCCCATGTTCTAGACTAAATGAAGGGATCACATGTAAAATAGATGTGTGAAGACTCAGAGCTTAGTTATACACGGGACACACAATGTGGTCATCCTTGTTCTCTTGTCATTAGTTCACTTGCCAGAGAGGTGAAGGGAGTTCCCCATACTGCCCTCAAATTGCAGCTTCCAAAATTTAGCTGGTTTTGAAGCTGGAGCAACTTTGATGTTTTCTTAATACAGGCAGGCACTTCATTAAAGCACTATGGAGTATACCAGCTATGTTTTCCCTGGAGTGAGCTGGATGAGATCCAAGCTGGGATCGAGACACACACAGGCAAAAATTATATAGGCAGGGAAATAAACCTCATTACCTTTCCAAGACATAATCTTACCTGCTTTAGTTAATTGCTATGTTTTTGTAGGGAAGGGAGCTGCTTTATCAAAGACATGTTTTCAAGAGACATGTGGTAGTCCATAGTCTATTGACTATTGTCCACATCGAAGGCATGCAGTCTAACTGTGGGTCCAAGCAAACATCCAGGAGCAGTATTTCCTCCAGTGTGATGAAGGAGGTGGAGCAAATTCCAGGTCAATTCAGGGAAAACCTTTGTTCCTGCTAAATGGATCTTGTAATGGGTTTTTAAAATTTTATTTTATTTTAAGTTATGGGATACATATATGCAGGATATGCATGTTTGTTATACAGGTAAACATGTGCCCTGGTGGTCTGCTGCAACTATCATCCTATCACATAGGTATTAAGCTCAGCATGCATTAGCTATTTATCCTGATACTCTCCCTTCCCCCGCCCCCGTGGACAGGCTCAGTGTGTGTTGTTCCCCTCCCTGTGTCCATGTGTTCTCATTGTTCAGCTCCCACTTACAAGTGAAAACATGCGGTGTTTGGTTTTCTGTTCCTGTGTTAGTTTGCTAAGGATAATGGCTTCCAGCACCATCCATGTTCCTGCAAAGGACATGATCTCATTCCTTTGTATGGCTGCATAGTAGTGCATGCTGTATAGACCGACATTTTCTTTATCCAATCTATCATTGATGGGCATTTGGGTTGATTCCATGTCATTGCTATTGTGAATAGTGCTGCAATGAACATATGCACGCATGTATCTTTACAATAGAATGATTTATATACCTTTGGATATATACCCAGTAATGGGATTGCTGGGTCAAATAGTATTTCTGTTTCTAGGACTTTGAGGAATCACCACACTATCTTCCACAATGGTTGAACTAATTTACATTCCTACCAACAATGGAAAAGCATTCTTATTTCTCCACAGCCTTGCTAGCATCTGTTGTTTCTTGACTTTGTATTAATTGTCATTCTGACTGGCATAAGATGGTATCTCATCGTGGTTTTGATCTGCATTTCTCTAATGATCAGTGATGTTGAGCTTTTTTCCATGTTTTTTGGCCACATGAATGTCTTCTTTTGAGAAGGATCTGTTCATATCCTTTGCCCACTTTTTTTTTTTTTTTTTTTTTAGACGGAGTCTTGCTCTGTCCCCCAGGCTGGAGTGCAGTGGCGCCATCTTGGCTCACTGCAAGCTCCGCCTCCTGGGTTCATGCCATTCTTCTGCCTCAGCCTCCCAAGTAGCTGGGACTACAGGCGCATGCTGCCACGTCTGGCTAATTGTTTGTATTTTTAGTAGAGATGGGGTTTCACCGTGTTAACCAGGATGGTGTCGATCTCCTGACCTCATGATCCACCTGCCTCGGCCTCCCAAAGTGCTGGGATTACAGGCGTGAGCCACTGCACCTGGCTTCGTTTGCCCACTTTTTAATGGGGTCACTTGTTTTTTTCTTGTAAATTTGTTGAACCTCCTTGTAGATTCTGGATATTAGACCTTTGCCAGATGGGTAGATTGCAAAAATTTTCCCCCATTCTGGAAGTTGTCTGTTCACTCTGATGATAGTTTCTTTTGCTGTGCAGAAGCTCTTTAGTTTAATTAGATCCCGTTTGTCAATTTTTGCTTTTGTTGCCATTGCTTTTGACATTTTCTTTTCTTTTCTTTTCTTTCTTTCTTTTTTTTTTTTTTTTGAGACAGAGTTTCACTCTTGTCGCCCAGGCTGGAGTGCAATAGTGCGACCTTGGCTCACTGCAACCTCCGCCTGCTGGATTCAAGCGATTCTCCTGCCACAGCCTCCTGAGTAGCTAGGATTACAGGCGTGTACCACCATGCCCAGCTAATTTTTTGTATTTTTAATAGAGATAGGGTTTCTCCATGTTAGTCAGGCTAGTCTCAAACTCCTAACCTCAGGCGATGTGCCCGCCTCAGCCTCCCAAAGTGTTAGGATTACAGACATGAGCCACCATGTCTGGCCGCTTTTGGCGTTTTCATCATGAAATCTCTGCCCATGCCTATGTCCTGAATTGTATTGCCTAGATTTTCTTGTAGGGTTTTTATAGTTTGGGGTTTTACATTTAAGTCTTTAATCCATCTTGAGTTAATTTTTGTATAAGATGTAAGGAAGGGGTTCAGTTTCAATTTTCTGCATGTGGCTACCCAGTTTTCCCAGCACCATTTATTAATTAAAAAAATTTTCCCCATTGCTTGTTTTTGTCTGGGGTTTGTTAAAGATCAGATGGTTGTAGATGTGTGGTGTTATTTCTGAGATCTTTATTTTGTTCTGTTGGTTGATGTGTCTGTTTTTTTGTTGTTGATGTTACTAGTACCATGCTGTTTTGGTATAACTGATTCTTTTGGAAACTACAACTTGTCCTATGGAAATTAGGATTATTTGACATTGATTTTGTTTAAAACTGTGGGATAGCAGTCAGGGAAGGGCAGGAGGAATGCTTTGAAGTCTCTGACACACTCCCTAGGCTTTAAGCAGTATAACATTTACATGAAGAGTTCAGTCCTTTCAAAAACACTTGATTTCATGCAATAATTCCTGGTTCATTTTTCCATTGATTCATTGATTTATTCTTTCAACAAGAATTTGTTTTCTGTCTCCCACTCATTGTGGTAGGCCCCATGGATATGTTAATAAACAAGGCAAGTATGATTCATCTCCTTTTATGGCTTAACCTGTTAAACATGTTTAAAATGTGGTTTTTTTAAAAAATTTAAGAGTGTGCACTGGAAGCAATGCATACATATAGATGAGAGGCCTAAATTATTTAGGGCACTGTGGAGGCCTTCCCCTGAAAACTGCATGTCCTCAGGATATCCTGAATTTTTCTGTTAACTAAGAACCCAAAATCTCAGGGACTTAAGCCTTATTTTTTATTCACCTACATGTCCACTGCAGTTTGGCAGGAGCTTCTGCTAGTGATGGTTACTCAGGGACCCAGGCTGATGGAACAGCCATCAACTCCAATGACACCAATTACTAACCCGGAGGGATTAAAAGGACCCTGAGGATTTGGCACTAATGTTCAAATACTCCTCCCAAAAGTGGTACACCCTACTGTACTCACACCTCACTGGTCAGGACTATTTATGTGGTACGCCCAGCTAGGAAATACAATCCTTCCAGGTACTAGGTTATGACCTGCACAAGTACTGACTCCACTGCATCATGAAGGCAGGGTAGCAGTGAGTCCCACAAGTGGGAGAAATGGCCAGGGGCCTCAGGAAAAAAATTCCAGACTAAGGCAAAAACATGTGTGAAGGCCACACAGTTTCTTCCTGGAGTGGACCTCTATTCTGTAGATACAATTAAGTATATGTCTACCTCCAGTTAGACTGCAAATTCCAAAATCCATAGTTCTAGCACGAAGTGGGTGCTCAGCACATGTTTGGAAATAAGGAAATCAAGGTTGTCTCTGTGTTGGATATAATGAACCAGATCAGAAATACTCAAAGTTTCCTTATAGTGCCATAACCACCTCCAGGCCAAAGCAGGTCTTGCTTGAAGACTTTCCTAATCTGTGTCTGTCTCACTCCCTCTCTGATAGAACTAGTCTCTTCTTCCTTCTTTCTCCAACTATACATTGTACAGGGAACTTCAAAGTATGTGTAACACCTTTTTACCTGTGTTTATCCATTTCATCCTGCTAGATGCTGAGGGGAGACTCCTATGTTATTTGGCTTTATACCAATGTGTAGACCAGTGCCTGGGACATGGTAGTTGTCAGTATCGATTGAGAAAATAAATGCATCTGAAATTGTAAGTATCAAGAGAAGGGTAGTTGGAGAGCACTGGAAATATGGGAAAATTAGGTAAGTTAGATACTATCGATAGGAGACCAATTGACTAAAACACCGTTTCAGTGACATGTACGTCTCCCAAGAAGGATGCTGCAAGTTATAGTAGCCTGGTTTGAACTGGGTTTAAATCATACATTAACATTATGCTCGTACATGACATTACAAGCACAACATGCTATCAGCTTACATATACATTCTGGTCTCTCCAATAGTGTTTTCTTTGACATTTCTGTATGTTTAGACACTATCTGTCACAAGCCAATCCAGCGGTAACCATCCTAATCCAAGCTGGATAACAATAGCATCAACCTCGCATTTGTATGACACTTGAACTTCATAAAATGATTTAATGTCTTTTATCCCACCATCCAGAAAGGCAACTTTGTGATATCCACCATAAATAATGATTTGTTGTCATTATCAACCAGAGGAAGAGAAAAAATTCTGTGCAGTTTTTCACCTCTCTTTCAGGTTTCATTTTGCAGTGTAGCTGAGATGCTATTCAGTCTTCTCTCCCAGCTCTATTAGCCTCAGTAACTGCCTGAAACAGCAAGACTGCAGACAAATATTCAGACTTATAACCACAGAAATCCAAACAGAATGTCAATTTTCATGCATTTGAGGTGAATTGGGCTATTCTAATTTTCAGGAATTGGATGTTCTTCTAGAAGACCTGTCCCTGTGGCAGTAGAAGGGGCCTGTTGCTGTCAGCACAGTTGCTCAAGGAATGACTTGTGAGCTGCAATTTTTTCACACTACTAATGCATTGCCTTCACCAGGGAGCACAGCCAGTTGCTGTGGGGTTGCATTAGAGGTTTTGGTGAAAAGCCTGGAGACCTCACTATAAAGGAGGAAGTGAAAGGTGATCACTGGAACTCTACCAGTTAACTCTTCAGGGAACCTACCACCATTTATGTGTTTACCAGAGATGAGCTTCTGATTGTAATGGGACCCCTGACAAATTGAGGAGTTTTGCATTGCTGCACTTGAGTGAGACTAATAGAATGTCAGCATCAGCTTTCAATGCCCTTCCTGATGACCCATGCATAATAGCTTCCTGTGCATGGGCCTCAAGAGTCCGTGACTCACTGTGCCGCTGATACTTACAAGTTTCTGGAAATGCTAGTCATTGGAGAACCCTCTACACCCTAAATTTTTATTATAAACCCTATAGTATTTAATGGTTTAGAGCATTTACCTCCAATTATACTGCTTGGATTCACATCTCCATTCCTCCACTTTCTAATTGCGAAGCTTCAGATGAGTTGCTCTCTTTCAAAGGCTCTGTTTCCTCATCTTTAAAATAGGAATAATAATAATAGCAACTACTCATAGTGAAGATTAAGAAAATGAATGTATAGTGCCGAGCATGGAAAATTGTAGCAATTTCT
Source organism: Piliocolobus tephrosceles (assembly GCF_002776525.5). Taxonomy (NCBI): domain Eukaryota; kingdom Metazoa; phylum Chordata; class Mammalia; order Primates; family Cercopithecidae; genus Piliocolobus; species Piliocolobus tephrosceles. Next base: position 52,471,953 of record NC_045447.1, read on the forward strand.
CTCAATTACCTTTTTATATAGGGCCCAAGATAAGGTTTCACAAGATCAGAGAAAGATAAATCGGTTGAAATGATAAAAAGAGAGATTTTAGTAAGTTGTCTCTTACCAAGTATCAAGTACTGCCCTGGAAGAAAGGGCATACCTTCAATAAATATTTATTGAGGACCTAATAGATATGAAGCAGTAGGCTTCAGGTAGATAAGTTGTCTGCCACATGAATGTGTTTAAGTATGGGCCAGGCAGCCACTTGGTGAGAGCAGGAGTCAGCACAGGGCATCTTTTACCACAGAAAACCTCATACAGCCTGGTGGGCTATTCTAAGATTGTTTTAATAGGATTACAAGGCTGAATAATCAATTTACACCCACTTGAATCAACCCAAAGTTGTGTGTAGGCCACTTCATTCTGATAGATGCCCTATTAATAAAGAAGGATAAAAGAGAAGGGGGAGGGAGAACAGCAGGAAAATTACATAATTGCCTTTTCCAAATTGCTTAAAAGTCTTACCTGAAGAAAAATACATCATAATTAAGGCCCCTGGCTTCCATTTATGAAAACGCAAGAACAGCTCAATTGCTTTGCCCCCCAGCAATCTTAGAATTTTTTTTGTCACTGTCATTATTATATTATTGAAAAGTGTTCAACATTATTGTAGGCCCTTTAGTATCACAACATGCAGGATGCAGAGGTGCACCTTGAGCTTTCTTTTCCATTTATATTGACCCTGGAAAGGAGAGATAGGTACAGAAAAGAGGTGGGTAGACAGGGGCATTGTATAAATATATAAGGTGCAGTCATGTATTCAGCAATGCTTTAATCGAGCCAAATCCTTTCCATCTGACAAGTTCCCAAAGCTCTCCCTTGAGGACACAGAACCTGAGGAATGAGCAGCTGCTTGGCTAAGGAGGTGGCAAGGCAAGCTGACAGCAGGAACAGAGCATGCGGTTAGTGGGTGAGAATGTACCAGGAGAAGGAAACTGGCAAAGGAAAGGGAGACTGAAAAAGGCCCACAAGTTACATTCCCAGAAGGCAGCCCACCCCAGCGAGCATGATACAATAGGCTCCCAGATGTCTCCCTTGTGTTATTCATCTGCCACCACAGTTCTCAATCTTGCACATGCATGTGAGTCACCTGGAAATCTTGTTAAAATGCAGATACTGATTCAGTAGGTCTGGGGTGGAGCCTGAGATTCTGCATTTCTAACAGGCTCCCAGTTGATGCTAATACTCAGGGTCTGCAGACTGCACTTTAAGTAGCAAGGTACTAGGTCACGGGTGGACCCACTATGGCCTGTGGATCAAATTTTGCCAGTTGCTTCTTTGGTGAATAAGCATGATTGGAACACAGCTATGCCAAATTGTTCACATATTGTCTCTGGCTACTTTTGCACCCAGTTGTGTAGTTGCAACAGAGACTTTATGGTTCACAAAGCCTAAAATACATTTAATGTCTGACCTGTCCCTTTAGGATAGAGATCGGAATATTTCTCCTTTATTGAAGCTAAGAAAAAAGAAGAAATAGTGTTATGTTGAGCTGAAGGAACTTGTATTGTGAATTTCAGTAAATAAGAGGCAAACTCTGGCTTTGACAAAAAATAATGATTTCTATAAACATTTAGAGGAGATTAAGACTGTAAATAAATTGAAAGAGAAACATTCCAGAACTCCATGGTTCTAGAGAAACCTGGATCCTTGCAATCCTTCTACATTCTTTAACACTGAAAAGAACTAGCAAAATCTTGTGTGATATCCTATGTCAACTATAAATTATCTTCAGAACTACAAAATTTATAAATTCGTCTTACATCAGTTGAAAATAACATCCTTCTGCTCTTCACCACCTCATTATGGTTTTTTAGCTGTTAGAGAGTTCTTTTTATTCAGTGAGGAAACTATAACAGCAATAATTCAACCTTAACTTTGCATGACACAGCATCTTTTCCAAATTACTTTTCACACGCACTATCACATTTGATCTTCACATTAAGTCCTCCAATATAGGTAAACTAATTCCATTTGATGCAAAGAAGCAGTAATATAAAGTCTTCACTCAACAAGCTCACACTCTAATCAAAGAGACAGTGACAGACATAAACATCAACATGGTGTGACAAATGTTCATAGAGAGGTGAATGGGACACAGGTGCAGGTCAGAGGATGACATAGGCTGTGATGGGCTGTCATTTCAGAATTTACCTTACAGGTCTTTAAATTGGGGGAAGAGGTTGTAATGGATGAGAGGATTGTCACAGCAAAAATATTAATAAAAATTTGAAGAAAAAAAGGCAATGGTAGCATTTTACAGAGAATATCATTATGAGGTAGAAATTCTTGCATGGGAAATTAAAAAATTGAGATTCAGAATCAATACAGATTAATTAATCACTGAAGGTAGGATGCATACTGAAGACTTCTAACTCCAAACATTTTTTCCCCCTATGGCTATATTAACTTTTCAAGGATGATTTTTTTTCAGGGATGAGGATATTGTATGAGTTTATAATGACAGTTACGATAATGATGGCTAACATTCATAGAGTATGTTTTCTATGTCTTCCAAAGGACTAGCACCAATAGATGAAAGTTACCTGTTAGAAGATTTCAGTTCAGTGTAACTAAAATCTTGCTAATCTTTTCAGTTGTCCAGCAAAAGAATAAGCTATATCAGAAAAATAATGAGCTCTCTCTTTCTTAAAGGAAGTGTCTACACTGAAGCTGAATTCACAAGGGGTTTTACCAAAGAGAATGCTTTGTGTTGGCTGAAAAATCAGAATGAATGTGTCTCCTTCAAATAGAGCCAATGAATTTCCCAAGGCCGCACAGTTACAGTAACTCAGCCAAAGCTAGAACCTACATGTCCCAGTTTTTTCCTCTACTTCCTTCTTCTATTATGATTACTAATACCAGATGTAAGTGACAGGATGATTAATGAGGCACCCAGCATTGTATTTCAGTAGAATAATGTTCAGTATAGTCAGTGATATGTAAATAGCTGTAATTCCCAGTGAAACTTTGTAAAGGACTTAGCCTACATTAAGCAATTGGGAAATCTCCTCATTCTCGCAGTCATTAAGATAACGTTCTCCAATTACTTTTTTTGTTCTTATTAGAATTGTTCTTGGGCCTTATTTCAGGTACTACCCAAATGGCATACATTACAGTTTGGTCTTATTTGATTGCTACTTTTTAAAAACATGCAGATACCATCAAGCATAGCTTCCTACGGTACAGTAATTTAGCTAAAGAATATGTATGAGGAAGCTGAGTATGTATGAAACAAGATAGAGTCAAACTCCAGGGAATTATGTGGCCTTTTGTTTTACAGCATATTGCAATAATTTATGATACCATGAATTTAGTCACATGTTTACTTTATGGAAAGACCTATCAATCCAGTCCTCTTTCCAATATAATTCAAAAAACATTTACTAAACATCTCAACTCTGGGCCTAGTTTCTCACCAGGCACGTGAGTAAATGAAAAGTATTCCATAATGATGTTACTGTAATCTCAAGGGGTTTTATTCTCATGAAGATTTACAAGTATGCAACCAACTGCTAGAGTAACAGAGAACCAAAAGAAGTAGAATAGACAATAAGTGCCACAGAAGGGGATTCAATATTGAACAGGAATTTTAACAACATTAATTTTCATGTTTCAGCCACATTACAGGTTGACTAAAATACCCCCGATAATCAATTAATTTATTCTCTCTTGACAGCAATCCATTTGTGCATCCGTTGTTACGCTACAAAATCAGCACAAAGGAACCATGTCCCATTTGAGTGAGATCAGCCAGTCTACTGTGGCTACGTTATGATTTTAATCCTTGTTTCCTGTAATGCTTCTATAATGCAAAACCTAATGATTTTTCTCTAACCTGCATGGTCTCCAGAGATAATGCATCTGATTCGGTCTCTAAAGTAAGGTAAACAGTGTGGTTTGGGGGTCAGCACAGCAGGCTAGAAAGCAACAGAAACAGCTGTACAGCCAAAGAAAGTGCTTAAATTCTTTTCAAACTGAGTTTGGTTTTTAGTGGCAGAAAAAAAAAAGTGAAATCAAAGGTACCAGTATTCCTCACCCTTATGCTAAATATAGATTTTCATAAACTAGTCAAACACAGCTCTAAAAGATGGTTTATCTTGAGGTTAATCTCAGATGAGAAATTAATGTTTAATTAATTTTATCAAGTCAGGGGGTAGCAGATATGCCTCCTTTATTTTTGTTTAATTGGAATCTAATTACAATGAGGTCATTCATTCATTCATTTACTCAGCAAATTTTTTTAACTACATGAAGCTGAGTTTTTTAACTAAAGCAAAACTCAGTAGAAAGCTCTGTGCTGCACTTATTTTCCTAATTTTAGACATTTGTCTAACTTCCCAATGACATTACCCTTGCCTTGAGTAACATTTGAGGAAATGTAGATAAAAATTATTTGTTCCCCTTAACCACTATTTAATTAGCAAAAATGCCAAATCTCTGCCTTTAAAATTCTAAATGGCTTTGGCATAATGAAGCAGCATTATGGGTTAATTTAAGTAATACACTAGAAAAGTTTCATCAGCTAACAAATGCACTTGTCTTCAAATTGATCATTTAATCCTCATGATGCCATATTGTTATGTCTTTACTTCTCAAGATCAGTGGTTCTCAACCTTGCCAGTATATTGAAATCACAGAAAGAACTTTAATAGATACTGATGCCTAGTATTCACTCCCAGAGAGACTGATTTAACTAGTTTGGGGTCCTAGTCTGCTTAGCTACTATAACAAAATACCTATGGTAACTTATACTATGGGGTAATTTATAAATGATAGAGATTTATTGCTCGCAGTTCTGGAGGCTATAAAGTCCAAGATCAAGGTACCAGCAGATGCTCTCTGCTTTCAAGATGGTACCTTCTACCTTCTACCTTCTCCTCACATGGTGGAAGGAACAAGGAAGCTTCCCCTGGAATCCTTTTTGTAAGAGCACTAATCCCATTTATAAGGGTAAAGCTCTCATAGCCTAATTGCTTCCCAAAGCCCTCACCTCTTAATACTATCACAATGGGTCGGGCGCGGTGGCTCAAGCCTGTAATCCCAGCACTTTGGGAGGCGGAGACGGGCGGATCACAAGGTCAGGAGATCAAGACCATCCTGGCTAACCCGGTGAAACCTCGTCTCTACTTAAAAATACAAAAACCTAGCCGTGTGAGGTGGCGGGCGCCTGTGGTCCCAGCTACTCGGGAGGCTGAGGCAGGAGAAGGGCGTAAACCCGGGAGAAGGAGCTTGCAGTGAGCTGAGATCCGGCCACTGCACTCCAGCCTGGGCGACAGAGCAACTCCATCTCAAAAAAAAATACTATCACAATGGGTATTGGGCTCCAACATATGAATTTGGGGGTGGGGGGACACCGATATTCAGACCATACCAACAAGGTTTTGTTTATATATCCTAAGCGTTTCAAATGTGCACCCAGGATTAAGAACCACCATTCTAAACTATGAGAACATAAGCATATGATCATATTCCTCCTTTGCTAACAACCCTTCAATGATGCAACAGCCCTTACAAATGCTGGGGAAAATCCAGAATCCCGAGCACAGTTGTCAGTGCCTTCAGAGGTCCACCTCCTGCTCCTGTTTCTCCCCTTTTCCCAGCCCTCAGCAGTGTGCTTTCCATGCTGCAGCTCTTCCCACCCACCACTTCTCAAGTCTGACCCAACTCCAGTCCTTGGACAAACTATTCTCTTTGATGAGATGCTCTCTCTATTTCTTCATCCGAACAGTTTCTTCTGATCTTTAGTTTTGGTGGAAGTGTCACTTTCTTACGCAGAACATTTCTGTTCCTACCCATGATTCTCATCCCCAAAATGTTTCTCTACCATATCTAACACTTTACTTGTTTATTACATGGAAACTGTAGGGGTGTTGAGGATAGGAACCTTGTCTGTCTTCTTTACTGCTGCGTCTCTAGTACCTAACACAGTGTCTTCTACCTAACAGGAGCCCAATAGCTGTTGTTATTGAATCAGTCATGATCCAGTCAAGAAAAAGAAACCACACCAGGAATTTGAATGGGGAAAACTTTATAGAAAAAAATTATTAACTGGTAAAATGTGATTAACTACTAAGTAGACTAAAAAGCACTCACAGCAAATGCTGGAGGCAGTTATACTCCTAAGGTAAAAAAGAATACCCAAAGAAGGAGCTAAAGATTTGGAAAGCACCAGCTCATACCAGTGGCTGAGATTTTGACCCCCTTGGAGAGGGCAGAACTGCTACCTGCTGAATAGCAGAGAACTTCACTGGGTCCTGTGGGCCAGAGCTGGTCTACAGGACGTCACATGTTGGGATGTTGGTGACTTTTACTAGGGTGTCATGGGTTGAAGCTGGTCCATAGAAAGCTCCCCACTTGAGTGCCAAAAGATTATAGTTGGTCTGCAGGAAGCTTCCTGCTGAGATGCTGGAGACACTCAGTGTCCCTCAGTGGAGATTGAGGGCCACTCATCACTGCCAGATGTGCAGCTGAAGGAGAAAGAGAAAAGCACACAATAAAAGCCTCTTTGTTGTTGTTGTTGTTGCTATGTCTGCAGTGTCTGTCTAGGCTCTCTAGTGACAAAACCGAATGCTGAACCAACTCTCAAATGTGAAATGTTATAGGGCCCAGCCCCAAAATCACAAAACAGGGCAAACAGCAGTAGATTTAGAGGTGAGAGACAATCAGTTGATGTCCAGCACTGTTATCAATGATTGATAGATAGATACGTAGTTGGATGGATACATACCAGATAGATAGATATCCCCAGAAAAACAAAGAAAATATTAATCCCTTCACAAAGTAAAAACCAATAGCATATTCAAATGAAAAGATAAAATCTTGATCTTCACTTTCTCCTATATTTCTTTTTATGTCTTTTTAAACATTATTTTCATTTTAAAGAACAAATAATTATATTTATGGGATATGATATGATATTTGGATATTGTGAAATGAGCAAATCAGACTAATTAATATATCACCTCACATATTTATCATTTCTTTGTGGTAAAGACATTTAAAATCCACTCATTTAGCAATTTTCAAATATATAATACATTGTAATTAACTGCATTTTTTAATATTCTTTTTTCTATTCAGAGCTTGAAGCCTAAACCATATTGATGATAGCCATTTTACCTATCCCTATTAGAGTCGGACTTCTCTTATTATGGGCCTGAAAAGCCATGTAACTGGGATGAAGGCAAATCTTGAATTCGATATTTGGAGCTTTTGCTCAACTGTAAGATGGATATTAAATCCTTTCAATTTTGCTTTTCAGGATATTCTGGTAGCAATATTACAAGCAGTGAAAAAGCATCAACTAGAGGAAATAAATTAATCAGGATATTGCTCGTCATACTTTCATATCATTAAGAATGTTTTGAGTGCCAAATGAAAGCTTTGATGCAAAAATTAAAGCACAGAATGGCAAGATTCTTTTGATCCTTAATCAGTGCTTATAACTTCTGCAGAACATCAACTATAGCAAAGAATCATTCGTTTTCTGCTATATTTAAACTTCTGCTTTATTTAATAAGCAAATAGTGAAAATAAAATGTACATAGCAGGAAGCTGATCTTTAGCTGGTGTCAGGGATTGAAAAAATAAGCATCCATTCTAGCCTATCTCTTCACAAAATCATGCAATTGACTCAGAATGCAGTGGATTTCTTAAAGCAATTAAATTTGCTTTAAAACAGTCATGCATTTTTGACAGGTAAAATAAATGACACAGCCTTTTTATAATTTTTTCTAAAGAGCAATTAACAGTATCCATAAATAAGGAAATAGTCTGATATAAAAGAAAAGCTTTATTCCAAAGATATCTGCCAGGCAATATTGATAACACATTCCCATCCCATGAAAAGAAACTAAATAATAAGCAATAAGAGTACTGTGGAACCATCCCATGAGACATGCATACAGCCATTAAAAATGAAATGTGATAGACTTTAAAACAACAAAAGGAAATGACTATCTTATAACCATCTTCTGTTAAGTGAAAAAAAGCTGATGAAAATAGTATCTCTTGTACAATCATGATTAAAAATGAAAGGGAGAAAACCTGGAAGGCTTTTTTTTTTCTTTTCCACAGGATGATTTTGTAGAAATACAGATACAAGATAAAAAAGGGAAGCAAATTTTGGTAGATTACCAAATTGTCCTCCTAAAAGGTGTTGTACCACATGTACATATACTTTCCTACTAGCCATGCATTTTCCATATTTTTGCATATTCCATAATGTACATAGATAATGTTTATACCAGAGAAAACTAGCTAGTATATTTTGCTTCAAAACTTTCAAGGAGGGAGTGGCCAAGATGGCCAACTAGAAGCAGCTAGTGTGTGGCTCTCACAGGGAGGAATAGAAGGGGCAAGTAAATACAGCACCTTAAACTGAAACATCCAGGTACTTGCACTGGGATTAATCAAGGAAACAACTGGACCCACAGAGAATGGAGAAAAGCAAGGCAGGACAATGGCCCACCTGGGAGCAACATGGAGCCAGGGGATCCTCCCCTGCCCAGGGAATGGTGAGTGAATGTGTGACCCCAGGAAACCACGCTTCTCCCACAGATCTCTGCAACCCTTCAGTCAGGAGATCTCCTTGTGGACCCACTCCACCAGGGACTTCAGTCTTCAGTTTGACAGACAGATCTATGTGTAGTCTTGGCAGAGCAGCCACTCAGGCATGCATGGAGACCCTGGAGCCTTAGATACCTGGCCCTTCCAGCAAAAGTAGCTACAGCTCTGGCTAAGTGGGAGGTTAGACTCCTCTACATACCTCTAGGAAAGAGGCTGATTCCAGGGTTCTGAGCAGCAACAGCCTGCAGGCCCCATTTCCATGGCACCTCACAAAGTAAGATGCACAACCAGCTACCAGTAGTGGCACTGCACCCCCCGTAAGAAGGAGCTCCCAGGGGGTGGGGCAGCAAACATCTTTGCTGTTTGGGCACCTTAGGCATTCCAACCTTCAGGCTTTGGAGAGTCTGAGCCCGCCTGGGATAGAAGGGATCCCCCAGAACAGCACAACTGCTCTACCAAAACGTGGTCAGACTGCTGCTTTAATTGGGTGCCCGATCCTGTTCCTCCTCACTTGGCTGGACCTCCCAACTGGAGCCTCCAGCCATCCGACACAAGCTCTCTAGCTGACAGAGATAAAAAAATAAATAAATAACTTTGGTTATATGAAACTCTTGAAAATTCAAACAAGTCTATAGTGACAGAAAGCAGATGAGTGGTTTGAGGAAGCCAAGGTTGGATAGGGATCAGGGAAGGACTGTCAAGAGGGATTACAAAGAGCATAAGGAAACTTTGGGGGAGATAGATACATTCATTATCATGATTGTTAATGGTTTTATGGGTGTATTCACAAGTCAGAACATATCAGATTGTCCAATTTAAATATGTATGTCACTTACACCTCAGTAACTGTTAAAATGCAATTTGAAAAATATGACAGTATAGATAATTACAGGTTGCTGTGGAAGCTCAGAGGAAGAGCATCTACTCTTGACTCATGGGTCAGGGGAGAGTTCCCAAAAGAAGTGGCACCCAAGCCGAGCCTTGATAAAAAGGACAGGATAGGAAGGATGTACATGTCACCCTGTCCCATCCTGAGTACCAGCAGACCTCTTCACTACTCATAGCATTCTCTCCCCTTGAACTTACAGGTCACCTTGTTGTGTGTTTTCTTAGATTTCGTATTTATTTGGCATTCATTCATCACAGGGCCAATTGTATTAGCTATATTTCCTTATTTTCTGTGTTCTTGATGCTCTGACATCGGGAGCTTTACAAACCCCTGGGAGAGACCTCCACTCCTACAGATGGCTAAATCCTAAAGAGCCTAAGACTACTTGCCTAAGAGCATGCCTTTTATATACAAACCCAGTTATCCTGCACTGCTACCTCCAACTACCTCCTTATCTAACTCTCATACACTAAGCCAATATTTCCCTTACCTAAATCATTCAAGCACCAGACAGCTAGAGAGACCACTCCAATAGCCCAGAGGCCCTAGAATTATTCATACTAACTAATTCTAAATTGTTTACCCTGCCTTGCCTCCCGTTCCTGAAAAAAACCCAGTAAAGGCCATGGTTTAAGCACTCCTATTTCTGCTTCCTGACCAAAACTTGGTGTTCCTCTCATGGTGAGCTGCACCTTTCATTTCTAGGAACTGTAACATTAATTTTTTTTTTCAATGGCATCAACCTCTCCATGCTGTCACTCAGTCACCCTTATAAATTAAGAACCGGACACAAAACACACCTGAGAGTCATTCTCAACACTGTGCTCTAAGTAGGCGATACTAATGAGATAGTATTAAGATGAGAGTTGAAATTTGCTTGCCATCTCTGAAATAGGAATTATTCTGTTAAAGAAATGATCCAAGGATTTTAGAATATTCTGTTTCCAATTCTGGTTCCCATGTGTTCCACCATGAAATGGAAGCTGATAACTAAAAGATTGCAATCATTCCTAAGGTCTCCTCTAAACAAACAGCATCTTATCAGGATGGATTTCCTGAAAGGGCCCAATGTGGGAATTCTCATGCAAGAGATTGATTAGGGAGAGTGCCCTAATGATACAGGGAGCAAGGAAGCAGGGGAGGATAGGGGAGAGCAACTGAGCAAAGATGTCGTATCAGCTGGAGCCTTTGCTTAATCTGACCTCACTGGAAACTGGAAGAAAAACTGCACAACAAGGTTCCTCTCACTTTTGCATCCAGGGTTCATCAGTCATTGGCTGTGGGCTGTGGAGTGTGGCAGGGGGTGAGGAAGGGCAGTAACTGTTCTAGCAAAGTGGAAGAAATGAGAAGGGGAGCTGTGGGCTATTAGCAGCCAACACTCAAGGCACCTGGAGGATGAGAACCAGCCTGGAAAGGGGGATCTGGCCTGGAGAGCAGGGGCTTTGACCACGGTAGCCTCCCCTTTTCCCGTTTCTTCTTCTAATATTCTGATCTTAGGGTTTAGAACAATGATTCTATACTTAAATTTCTACAGGAAGAGGAATGCAAATGAATAAGATAACTGTAGGTACAGAAAATTATTTCTCTACTTTAAGGGGAAACAAATAAATGCAATAATAACACTCAAATGTGACCTTGGTATCAGACAGAGGCTGACTCACTTGGGAGCAAACTCAGCTCTGGCTTGTGTTTTCATGTAGGAATATGAATCCAGCATTGGTAGGTCTTCCAAATGTTGAAGAAAAGCCAACAATCTTAATGTGAGAGCTATTAATTTCTGACTGTAGTACCCAACTAAAAATAATCATTTTACAAACATCATTCATGAGTTGACCTATGGGTATCAATATGCAATCTCTACTTTAGGAAAGTAATAAAAAATATAGTTACTCTATACAAAAAGTTTCCCACAGTTTTAGAGTCCAAAATTTATAAGTAAAAAGTGACAGACAGGCATCCTTATTATACCACTGTGTTACAGAAATCTAAAAAAGTGATATGGAATATACAATAAAGATAAAATATTAGGAAAAGAAAAGACCCAAAGCATAAAAAAAATTGCGTGCTTATCCAAAAGAAATTCATAGAGCCATGCAACGTAACTTTGCCGTGGAATACATGAACTCTTTGAAAATCTGATTACAACCATAGATCCTTTTTTTCAGAAACACATGTGTATTAGTCCACTCTCGAACTGATATAAAAATACTATCTGAGACTGGATAATTTGTAAAGAAAGGAGGTTTAATTGACTCAAAGTTCTGCATGGCTGGAGAGGCCTCAAGAAACTTACAATCATGGAGGAAGGCAAAGGGGAAACAAGGCACAGCTTACATGGCAGCAGGAAAGAGAGAGAGAAGGGAGGAACTGACAAACACTTTTAAACCATCAGATCTCATGAGAACTCACTATCACAAGAAGAGCATGGAAGAAATGCCCCCATAATCCAATCACCTCCCACCAGGTCCCTCCCTTGACATGTGGGGATTAAAATTTGAGATAAGATTTGGGTGGGAACACAGAGCCAAACCATATCAATGTGCATAGTATATGGAAGTGCACACATACAAATTTACATGCCATTCCTGAGGATTTGTGGACCCTTGAAGCCCATTATGGACCCCAGCTTAAGAGCTCTTGCCATGGCCCAGAGGAGCAAGACAGAGCAGACAAAGTACAGTAAAGATGCATCACCCAGAGAAAAGGAATTACATTTTTTTCTCTTTCCTTCACTAAGAAGGGTATGAATAGCTAGCTTCAAAAAGTCTCCAGGAATCTAAGCACCTCTGAGAACATGTCACATAAGGTGAAGATGCTGTGGATGATGCTTTCAGGTAAGATCACCTGGGGAAGATGACTCCAAAGAGGCCCAACCTTTTCAATCTCATGAGTAAAATACTTCATGGAATTTTAGTGGCATGGGGCATGCAGCTTCCTTATGAAGTGATTGATTTGATGTTTATTTCCAAAAGTTAAGTCATTTCAAATAAATTCTTTGTTAAGATATACTGTTAGGAGTGAGGAAAAAAGAAACTAGGCCAGCACTAGCTGTGACTGTAATATGAATTGCCTATGGCAGGGGCTGGACACTGGTGCAGCACTGAGATATTACGTGACCACCCTGCTAGAGTCACTAATCAACAGAGAACAAAAAGTGTCCCTATGCCTGATTTTACAATCTAGAGCTTATGCACACCTCCCCTGAAGGTGAGCAGCCAAGTACATCCTGATACCCACCCCTCCACTCATGAGCCATGACTCTGAGCATGTTGATTTTTCTCTACCTTGATTTTCTACTCTGTAAAATGCAGCTATAGTGATCATTGAACAACAAATATTGAATGCAAGGCACAGAACCTTGGAATAAATGAGTCGCCTTCCTTCCATGGCAAGGAATGTGCCAACATTTGGTTGAATCTATTGTTTTTATTTGTCATGAAACTGAGAACTCAATTCTCAGCAACCTCTCAGGGTCTCTTAGAGGCTATTTCATAAAATTAAAGTTTTTCTCCTACAAAAACTTTTTCTTCCAAAGTATACTACAAGGGTTTGAGTCAAACCCAGCTTAGTAATTGACTGAGAGGCATTAGGCTACATACATTCTGACTGTTCAATGAGACGGTGAAGATAAAATCACACTTCCTAAGCATTTATTATGTAAAAGTCCCTGTTCAAGGGGCTTTATGCAATCTTCTCCATTTTTATTCTCAAAACCAACTTCAGAAAAAGGTGCTCCTATCAAGATCTTGCACCACAACAAAAACTCAGCATTCACCTAGTTAGAAAAACAAAAGTTTAAGGCAAGTTTAAACCTTTATTCTGCCTCTTATAAGCTATGCAACCTAAGGCTGAGAGTCAGTTTCCTCATGCTTAATATGGAAAAATGCAACATGCATGTAGTAGGATTAGTTTAGCGAATGAGTGAAGAAGCATTTAGCACAGTATCAGGCAACAAAAGGCAGTTCCTTTCTCAGTGATCTCTCTCTTTAAAGCTCGTGATGTGCATGTGTGTGTTTGTAGTACATGTGAGTTTGAAACCATTGGTTAAAAAATACTCATGCATGATTCATCTAAAAACATAAGACCTCATCAGACTCTTCTTTGGGCTATTTTTCATTCTCTACTTCCACTTAACAATACATGTGCCTCTCCCTCTTTTCAGTATTCTTCCTTTGCCCTCCCTGGCCCTACCCCCAACCCACACCCACCACCTTCTCTGCTCTTCTACCTAGCTATTTGCCTCACAAAATGCTACTTCTTTCAAGACAGCCAATCCAATTCCCCGAGTAGGGAACTCTTTGTCCTCAAAACATCTATGTGACCTCCAAAGCACAAAAGCCTGAGGGGCCCCCTGGCATCAGGATACCCATATTGGGCCTTGTGGAAGGCTGAACCACTGTTGCATATACACTTACTGTAAAAACCCCTGGTATGATTTTGTTTCTCTAAAACCACTTCACTGTATGTGTATGTCCATTTAAAATGGACCCTACTGATTTGAGATGAAGGTATCCTATCTACACGGTCCCACCTAGTCTATTCAATGACTGTGAAGACAAGACCAGTACCAATATCCTAAGGGCAGCTGATAATCACACATGTGACTTCTTCTGGTTCTGCTCAATTACTGCAATCACCTTGTTTCTCTAAGTATTGACATGCAATTTTCCATGCCTGTTTTCTTTCTTGGTCTTTGTCTACATATTGGCTGGAAAATCAATGTATGTACTCTACTCTGCATCATGAATCTGAGAAAATTGAGGAAACTAACACTTCTGTGGCACAATTCCCTTAAATGCTACAAGGTGTAGTTACAGTCAAAGCTCATTGTTTACTATGCCCTTGTTTTTCATTTTTGGCTGAATGCCCCCTCACTAATGTTGGGCAGCATTAGTAGAGTGTTTTCTGTGTGTTAGGCCCTATACTAAGTCATTGTCACAACCCTGTGAGGCTGATAATGTTATCCTTATTCTAGGTAAGAAAACTGAGATTAGCCTTGTCAAAAGCAAATATGAATTGAAAAGAAATGAAATATTTTCTAAGGAACAAATATGTAATCTATTGTAATGGAAATGTCGTGGTTTTCAGACTGGATAACCCTTAGCTCAAATCCCAGGCATTCACCAATCTGAGTCCCCAAGGAAAGTTGCTTCATCTCATGAAGCCTCAGTTTTCTCACCTCTAAAATAGGAACAGTAATTCCTACTACACAGGGATAATTGTAGGAGTAAGTAAGCAAATATATAGATAGAGTGTGAACCATTAAATACCTCTCCAAGTGTTTATTACCTTCCTTCCCTTATGACTGCAATGGGCACACATAGAGAAAATGGGAGGCTATATATACAGTCAGACATTTTGGCTAAGTTATTACACAACCCAGCCTGCTGGCCTTTCAGAGTAATGCTCATCTCCATGAGCTAACCAATTTGGAAAATAATATGTATTTATTACCCAGACACTCTTTAGGGCCTCTTACAGTTTCATGGAGATCTATCTCAGTTCACAGACCATTGGTCCAAGTAATCATTAAAAGCTATTAAGAGCGTGTTTTTTCAATTTGGTTGTCATGCATGAGCACTAAGTCTTTACGCTACAAATCTTCTTGCAACATTTTTTTTAACTCATTACATATTTTGGCAGTGAATTGTAAGCTTACTTCTATTGTCTTTTTTGTTTAAGAATGAGAGTGAGTCAACTCCAATGACCCATTTCTCCTGCAGTGGTTTTGATTGTCTGTGTCAGCCCACTCAGACAACACATGTTCTGTATGTGTGATTCTGGGGCTGAATCTGTATGTACCAGGCAAACTCACATCCTTGAAAATAATGGCTTAAAATAGGAATGCTGACACCACCTTAACTCAAATGGCACAAATGCAGGGCTGTAATTTTCTATGCTACTTAATCTCCTAGTACAAAAACCTCTGTTGCTCAAGGGAATTCTTCATCCTATCCGGGGGTGGGGGGAATTCTCTCAAGGATGTAATAAGTTAACAAACCAAATTAGTATGTAGTTGGGCTTTTATCATCCACATTAACCTCAGGGCTCTATGGGGCTAATATCTTTAGTTGTGCTGTTTTTGCTTGCTGTCTCCAGACCACTAACCTCATTTTCTCTATGGGGGAATTGAAAGCTCTGCTCTTTGCAAATCTCTCTCTGATTTTTGTTCTCTTTGGTGGAGCAAAGCCTTCAGTTTCCGAGGTCAAATGAGCTAAGCCCCTTCCAAGAAAAGCTTACTTTTAACTGACACCATCAGGGGCTACTTTTTTTAGCAGACCTTTGCATCAGCATCATTAAAACACTTTGCCATTTGAAAAGCAAGTTTCTTCTGCATGCACACTTGAAGACCTCAGAAGGAACACACGGAGCAGCAGCACCACCTACTGGTTTTCCCTTAGTAACCGAGTTATGTTTGCAGCAGTGTTGTCTTTGGGTCTCTGCTTTTGCATTCAAGAATGAGGTTGCTCGCTTTGGGATTCTGTTCTCTACATGAGGATCAACAACTGGACCATCTTTAATATACTTTCTTTATAGTACTCTGCATAACGAGATACTTTATCTTTAGGGTCTAAGTTTTGAGACAGTGTGAAATGGGAAAGACAAAATTGGAAATATACACTTTCTTGTTGACTCCTGATGGCATCTTCTGCAGGTCCCCATGGGTATTCCTGTTCAAGTTGATATGCATCATGGTGGCTCCCACTTGCAGAGTGAACACCATGTCATGTGTCAGCTTCTGCCTCTATCAGAGGGGGAAGACAATGGCCCAATATGTAGTTTTTGTTGTTGTTTGGTTGGTTGGTTGGTTTGGTTTGGTTTGGTTTGGTTTGGTTTCATTTCGTTTTTTGAGATGGAGTCTCACTCTGCTGCCCAGGCTGGAGTGCAGTGGCACAGTCTCAGCTCACTGCAACCTCTGCCTCCTGGGTTCAAGCAGTTCTCCTGCCTCAGCCTCCCAAGTAGCTGAGATTACTGGTGTCCGCCACCACACCTGGCTAGTTTTTGTATTTTTAGTAGAGATGGGGTTTTACCATGTTGGCCAGGCTGGTCTCAAACTCCTGACCTCAGGTGATCTGCCCACCTAGCCTCCCAAAGTGCTGGGATTACAGGCGTGAGCCACCGCACCCAGCCATATGTGATTTTTACCTGATATAGACGAGTCTGCTTTCCCTCAAATTGTAGGAAAGCTGCCTGATAAACATAACATTATGACAAAAATGCCTCAGAATAGCAGTTGCATGTGATGTTATGGAAAGCTCAGTGACATATCCCAAAATGACATGCCAATAAATGATCATCTTGGAATTCAGTTCCACATCTGTCTGAAGTCCAACCTTGTGTTCTCAATACCACAAATATACTCTTACGCCTAGTTGGCGCTCTTGAATGTAGGTCCCCTCGTCACAAGAAGACACACATAAGAAATAGTGAAGGATATTTCAAAAGCCAAAACAACTCCCTGAGCCTGTTCCTAGGTAAGACTTCTTTATCAATGATAGGGGCAGGGTGCAGAAATACATTAAATATCAGGAACAACAAAGGAACTTACAATATGCCTTCCCTAGAGAAAAAATTACAATGAACTCAAAAATCTGCCAGAAGACCATTCTGCCCCCCATACCTCTCAGTGGATCGCATTATAATTTCCATATCCAGAAAAATAAAGAGATGGTCTGCATTCTCAATCTTTAGAAGATGATGTCAAGTATTTCCTGAAGACAATATAAATAAACCCATTTGAAAATCAGACTTGTCCTCACCACTGCATTGCAATAGCTTTTGCAAGGTCACCAGTGACCTCCATCCTTACAAATTCAGTGATCTGTTCTCTGTCCCCAACAGCTCAGAGAATAGAAATGATGTCCCACAATCACAAGGCAAGGATGAGGCCTCCCCTCTGCTGCCTGCTGGGGCAGTGAACTCTCTGTGACCCTAGGTGGGCTTTGGGATACCTCACTGTATCCTTACCATTATATTGTATGGCTTTTTATATTATTAAATAATACATATCTAGATGTTAAAATTACAGTGAAGGATCGGTACGAATGTAAATATTAGCCATAATCCCATTACTTAGATGACCATTGTTAACATTTTGGTGTATTTCCTACATGATGTGTACGTGTGTGTGTGTGTAAGAGAGAAATATATAATTTTTAAATTTTCTATTTAGAATATCCTTTACATATGTGTATGTATTTTGTACATATATGTATGTATCTATTCGGATGTATATGTGATATTTGCATTTAGCAACTCTGAAAATGTTTTAATCTTAATAGCTAACTCTATAATTAATGTCAAGGAAAGAAGAAGCCTTGAAAAAAACACTTTGTTAAGTGCTTGGGGTTAGAAATAAACCCTGGCCCGCCTCTCTACCCTCCCACCTCTCCCTACGCAATCTAAGAACTGAGGGTTGGCTGGCACTGAGGCTTAGAGGGAAGGAGAAAACTGTAAAACAAAAGAAAGAGTTTGTAGCTCCTAACAACAATTTAGGAGGCAGGCTATGGTGGGCAAGGGTGGGCCGGGTAAAGAAAACAGGAACTCAGTATAAGGGCAGAAAGCTATATAATGCATCAAGACCAACCAAAACTTTCCATCAATTCTAGTCAATTTGTTGTCACTTGTATGAGTTTATGTGGTAAAACTGGAAGGGGGAGCAGGGTTCCCAGGTAGAACAGGACAGAAGTAGTATACAAAGTAGCCAGAACCATAAGGGAAAACAGTCATGAGGTCAGGAAAACAGATACGCCTTGAGATATAACAGAAATTCAAACGACGCCTTCAGACTTCCACAGTCTATGGTGTTGGTAGACTGAAGGCAATTTAATTCAAATCTGAAAAGTTATACGACCCCAACTAATATCTGATTTCACATGTTTAAGATGATGCAGTTTGTGTGGATTTTCTGCGCTCTTGTCCCCCAGTGGCCAGTGGTTGAT
Organism: Piliocolobus tephrosceles; assembly: GCF_002776525.5. Classification (NCBI taxonomy): domain Eukaryota; kingdom Metazoa; phylum Chordata; class Mammalia; order Primates; family Cercopithecidae; genus Piliocolobus; species Piliocolobus tephrosceles. Next base: position 52,490,397 of record NC_045447.1, read on the forward strand.
TGCCAGTTGATACCTGCCTCTGCAAGCCTTCCCAGGAGATTCTACAAACAGTCTCACTTTGCTCTTCCTCCTGAATGGAGATCTGAAGGCTCTGATCCAGGGTAGGGACCTCTAGGGGACTGGGAGCAACTGTGGTTGGCTTGCATAGAACAGTAAAGTATGAAACAGAAAACTGTTGTTCACTAGAGTCCTCTGAGAGCTAAACTACCTTCAGCCTAGGTTACCAACAGGAGAGACTTCCCAAAATGTGGAAATATTTACTATGTTATGAGCAGTAAAATAGGTAATTCCTATGTGTAAAACTTGAAATCCAGAATTTTTTTAATCTATCGAAATCTCAAGAAAATTTATTTTCCCAGGTGCTAAATAATATCCAGTTTTCTCTATCTATTGTGTATGAGTTTGCACATCTGTGTCAGCAAGTTATTAATGAATATAAATTGATGTTAAGGGTCTTTTTTAAATATTTCAAATTCTAAGAGCTTGAGTTAGGAAGTTGAACAGAAAAGAAGAGGTGTATATAAAAGTTGTTGGAAATGAAAATAGAACCTTGAGAGTGACCATTTGTAGAATTATGGAAGAATGAGGAATAAAATATGATTTCACCTTTCCCAGCTTGGGAGTTGAGAACGAGGAACAGAAGTAGAGAAGGAGGCTGATTTGCCACTGACTTGGATATTGGCAGATAATAAGTTTGTTTTCTTGTTGTTGAAGTTCTCAACTAAGGCATGTTGGACCAGTGGAAATGGCCAATAGTCAAAGAGAAATGTGGGATGAAGCTGAGAAGATAAGTCGGGGCCACTGCTATAGGTTTGGGAAGCTTCCACATGAATCAACTGAAGTCGGCAGAGTGGTTAAGACCTCCAAAGAAGAGACTGAAAAGTCAATACACTTCATAACACACCATTTGCCTTACTTGAAAAATTAATGCTTTTCAAAAAGGATTGTCAGCAGAAGGCATGAATAAGTTTTGGGGGGTTTCCTTTCACTTTATGGGCACGTAGTCTAACTTTTATTCATGGATTCCTAGAGCACTTGATTCCAGGATGCAGACAATCTGATCAAAACAGTAGAAGGACAAAGAAAGAGATTTTTTAAAGTAGGGCCCTGGGCATGCTTTAGCACTTCTACAGAAAGGAAAAAAAAAAAAAAAAAAATCCCTTTAGCAGAAGCTAAAGACATCAGTCAGTGCCCTTGCTTCTGACCCTAACCTAAAGAAAGAAAATGTTTGGAATGCTAGAAGGAAGTCCCTTGTTCTTTAAACAAGTGGACTTTCCAGAACACCAGAGTCAGCTCTCTTTGACCAACAAAAAAAGAAGGTAAGCGAAAGCATGGGAAAGATGAAAATGCAGAAGGCCAAACATTATTGGAGGAAGGCTTTAGAGCTGAGTGTCACAAAGGAATCTGAGAATATAAATTCAGCGTTTGTGTGTGGAGTTTATGGGGCAAAAAGGAGCACATATCTAAAAACAACAGCATGAGCAATGGTGGCTGATTCCACCATTGATTCAATAATAATGTGTATCCGGGTCCTCATAATGAAATACGGCATTTACAAAAAGTTTACAAGTACGAGTGCCCTTCTTGAACTTTTTGTCCTTAAAAAAAAAAAAAAAAAAAAAATTACCCTGCACCCTTAAACTATGTTACTTATCATATTTCTCTAACTGTGGACTTCCTGAGTATTTCCAGAAAGCTTATTTAAAAAGTAGATTATTGTGCACCAGAGGGATCTACTCATTCTACATTTTCAACAAAAACTCAGGAGATCCTTTTGCATATTCAAAATTCAAAAATATTGTGTGAAAAAAAGAGAATGTTTGGTCTTCCAGAAACTCTGAGACCCAGATATTTAAAGGGAAATTCCGTTTTTCCTAGTCTCTGAAACTGGCATAATAAACACTAGCTACTGTACTGAGCCCGTAAGAGCAGAGGAAATCAATAGGTTATGTTTTTTAGGCTGAATAGTTATAATTTTAGGTCTAGAAAAATTCTATAATCCCTCAGTTTGACAGGGGGACCCTATTGTGGGATAAATCTTGCCAATGAAATTGCAGAAATAGCTGATCTTATAACCATTAAATGCACATACAAACAAACACACACACACACAGAGAGAGAGAGAGAGACAGAACAAAGACACTATATTTGGAAAGATTCTTAAATGATTGCAGTAGTGGTTGTGTGTTTATTGCTGTTTTTAATAAAGTACAAGATTATCATTTTATTTTTGTACCAGCTACCAGAAAAAAAAAAAAAAACAGATAATTTGGAGTAAAGGAAATGGAAGAAAAGGAAGGTAAACAGTTAAGCTAAAAATCCATCAGAATTATATATTTTCAGCCCTATCTAAAAAAAAAACAAAAACAAAAACAAAAACAAAAAAAAAACAAAAAAACCGTGCAATGCAATCCTCTTAGCCTGGTCATACATACACTAGGTGGGTCTGCTGAAGAACATCTGCTTCTATTCATTTCCAAACATACAAAGCTCAGCCCCCTACGCCCCCCCCCCCCCTTTTTTTTTTTTTTTTTTACTTAAACCAAGACTTTTTCCAAATAAGGTAGCTTTTTACAAAATTGTTTCCCCTCCTACATCTGTGTTCCTGGTGTCAGAAGTTATAGAGGCTGCTATTTTCCAGAGCTGTCATTGTATTCTGTAACAAAGCATCCTTTCCTTTAGCTGAGCTGAACACCAGAGTGCTTTTAAACTAAAGTTTTAAAGAATCTAGGCATTTTTTACCTTTAGCTGTCGAGTCTGACTTAAGCAATTTTCCTTCCTCCTCTTGATTGAAGCTCATTTCAAGCTTAAAGAACAGTAACTGTAATCCTAGTTCTCCTTCAAGGATTCTGAAAATGATTAAAACAGCAACACTTAATTCTTTGAGGATTAAGCCATGATATCTTAGGAAATCTGTGGTAGGGAGAATTCTAAAATGGCCTTGAAGATTTCTACCTACTGGTATGTATAACTTATGTGTGTAATTCTCATCTTGAGTTTGGGCAGAATCTGTGAATTTGATAGAATATCATTATCATGATTAGGTTATATTATTTGACAAAGGTGAAGAGATTTTGCAGATGTAAATAAGTTCTCAAATCATTTGACCATAATGAATTAATCAAAACGGAGATCATCTTAGGCAGGCCTGACTTAATCAGGTGAAAGCCTTTAAAAAGAGGGATAGATCCCTTCCTAAAGGGAGAGATGCTCCCACTGGCTTTGAAGAAGTGGCCATGTTGTGAGAGGGCCACATGGTAAGTAACTGTGAATGGCCTCTACGTGCTAAGAAAAGCTTCCACCTGACAACAAGAAGGAGAAAGACCTTAGTCCTCTAATCACAAGGAACTCGGCTAACCAGCACATGAAGTTGAAAGAGGGCCCTGAGTTTCGGAAAGGAACACACATCATCCTATATCATTTTTTACATTTTATTTCATTTTTAATTAACAAATAATTATATATATTTATGGGGTACAATGTGATGTTTTGAATAGTTAATAAAAATGTATTATATATTTCAAATACCTGAAAAGGAGGGTTTTAAATGTTCTCAACAAAAAGAAATGGTAAATATTTGAAGTGATAGATATGCTAATTTGCCTGATTGGATCATTCCATTCAACATCTTGATTGCAGCCTTGGGAGACCCTGAGCAGAAGATCAAGCTAATCTGTGCAAAAATTCTTGATCCACAAAAACCAGGATAATAAATGTGTGATGTTTTAAGCCACTAAGTTTGTGGAAAGTTGTTACGCAGAAATAGAAAGCAAACTGAAAGTTGCTATGAACAAAGCAAAGATGTAGGAAGTTCAACTGAGACTTTCAGTTTGAGTCCATAAGTTGCTACGAACAAGAGCGAAGGTAAAGGAAGATGTGGCTGAGGAAAGGCTGCCCATATGATGGAGAATATTCTCAACAGTTATCAAGAGACCTCAATTCTGGCCCTAGCTCTCCACTAATTCATTGAATAATATTGGACAAGTCACTTTATTTCTGAGTCCTACCCAGTTTGCTCACACATAAAATGAAAGGATTGACCTAGATACACTCCGAGGCCCCTCCAGTCTCTGATATTCTCCAAGCCTGTGAAACTATGTCCTCCATAGCATAAGCCAATCACCTTCCTTACACACAGCACCAAATGCTAGCTCACCATCAGGTGGTATGAACCCCTAGAAAAGAAAATGTCAGAAAGGATGAGATTGGAAGAGTAGAGAGAATCCTGCTTTCTTTTCTCCTAAGTGTCTCCACAGTGGCATGAAAAGCAATACAGAGATATTTCTGAATTCGCATACCCTCATAAGACTCAGGTCATAAAACTACACTAGACATCAAGACCTCAAAAGGGTCCTTAGTCTCATACAAGACTTTTCTATGTCTCTGTGTACCTCCATATGAATCAGGAGCAACTGATTACAATCTTCTCCTTATTATCACTGTTATGTCTCAAGTCATGTAATAATACCTACCATTAATTGAGCAGCTGATATTAATATTCTATCTCAGATACTGTATACACATTATCTTTCAGAGAAGATCAATAACTTATTGAAGGTTACACAGTTAGGAAGTCAGGATGAGAATTTTTACCCAAGTCTACCTCAGGCTGAAGCATGTGTTTTTCCTCTGCATGACCCTTGCACTGGTGTCTCAGTACTTACCCACATGCCCTATCCACTCAACAAACACCTCATGACCACCACATTAATATGTCACATTATAGAGTGACCAGCTATCCTAGCTTGCCCAGCACTGAGAGGTTTACCAGGATGCCAGACTTGCAGTGCTAAAACTGGGAAAATCCCAGGCCAAATGGGATGACCTGGTCATCCTAAGCAACCTGTGAAGAGATCTGGGTATGCAAACCTGGAGTGCAGGAGACATATGGAGCTATAAAGTGAGATTGTAAATGCAAAACTTTCTCTGAAAGTCACTTTATTTCACTTCTTGAGCACAATCCCATGTCCCCTATCCTAAGTGTGCCTAAACCTAAATGTGATCTGTCCATGCAAACTCTTAAAAGAACCATGTCTGATACTCTATATTACACTCCCACCTGTCAGCTGGGAATCTACCAGAACCTGGGTAGCAGGTTTTCCCAGTCATCTGCAGGTCTGCATCATTCAATCTAACAGCCTGCCTGAGATAGAGGAGGGATTGAAGTTTAACAATGCGTCCTTTAACTATTTTTGTTCTTTGATCTGCCTAATACCTAAATCTCTTGAGAACAAATTAAGACTTTATGAAAAGACTTGAGTTGTTGTTACTTTGTTATTGGCCTCCAATTCCAAGCCCAGTAAATCTCTTATCAGCCTAATGGCAATATCTCAACTCTGGTACATGGTTCTTGATCTTCTCTTATAACTTTACAAGTCTATGTGCTGGTGACAGTACAAATAGTCAGGGAAGGCTGTCGACTGAGGGAACACTTAATCTAAAATTTATATTCTGAATTATGTGAAACCTGATCCTGGTCTCTGTTTCTCACTCAAAGTTGACCATAGGGTTCAAGTGGGCTGGACGACGGGGCCTCCAGCTGTGGTAAACAACAAAACCAGCATCTCCCACTGATCTAGGCCCATGTTGGGTTCCAGCAGCAGCATCTCCAAGCATCTAAATCTCTTGGACACTTTTCATCAGGAGGAAATCTAAACGTTTACAGTGCCAAAACCAAGATACCTTCTTTGGCCGGAATACTGAGCATCCAGATGGATGCAAACCAAAAACTCTGCCTACCAGATGACCCCCTCTGGGAGTCAAGAGTCTGTTTTGGAGCGGTCTTATGCTGAGATTTAGCCTGTTCAAAATAAAATGAGATGCAGCAGCCATACAGGGCCATTGCCATGCACGATAGTGATGGCTGCCTCCTGCATCAACTGACCTCTGCCAAGATCGTCACTTCCTTATTTTAGCATCCCCAACAAATACCACCTTTTTTCCTCATGCAAACACTGAATAAACTGAAAAATAAAACAAAGTAATGGCAGGTTATGGTTAGATTGAAAGATGTAGCATAGTGAGCAAGAACATATATGCCTGAAAGTCAGACATCACATCAGGCAGATTTGCACACTTCTCCCAAGAGAACTGGAGACTTCCTCTTGGAGGAAGAGTGGAGAATTAATATTTTCTGCAGCCTTCCAAAGAGAAGAGGGAACAAAAGAGCAGGGCTACCTGCACCCAATTTGCTCTTCTCAAATTTACCACTCGGATATTCACTCACATCTTTATGAATTATGAGGTGGGAGGGTAGATAAGAGTTAGACTAATGGATTTTCCCCCACTTGAAGAAAACAACATATATGCCTACTAAGTCCAGCTCCAGGCAAGAAGTACTCTTGTTCCACTAAGATAAGGACACACAAATCAGGATTTTCAGGAAAAAAGTGAAGCTCAATTCAGTGGTGAAAACTGCAAGTGCTCTAGGAAGAGAAGGAAGCAACGGGAAGGGATGATACAAACGGGGCAGACTTCTGAGACGGGGAGACACCTCTGGCAGGAGAGGAATGAGAATAATGTGGATAGCAAAAAAAGGAAAGGATAATATTCCCGAAAAAGGAAAAAGCCGACCAGAATGCAGAAGTGCCGTGTGAAGGAGAGAGGGCAAACTTCTGACTCATAGGGGTGAGAATCAGTGGAGTATGTAGAGTTTCAACTAATCAGAGAAGCTAATAGCCTCAAGCTGAAAGCAGTAGGGAGCCTTAGAGGTTCCTTGGCCAGAAGTAATAGGCTTAAACTGGGATAAATGCATGTGGGAACCAAAATTACAACTAGTGAACGCATTTGGTTAAATGCATAATCAAGTTTTCTACATGCCTAGAGTTTTCATATCTATACAAACCAAAATTGTGACTCCACTCTGTGAAAAGCAGAAAGTTGTTATGAAAAACACTTGTTACCAGACATTTCTATTTTCCAAGGAAATTAAAATTTCTGGCAAGACAAAGCTTTTAAAACTTGCTTTGAGGGGTGGCACAAAGCCACTGTCGGTACATGGTGGGTGCTCTGTGTCCACCAGAGGTGCCCATGAGGAATGTCCCTCTGGCTGAGCGCTCAAAGCAGCTCCGATGAGGAGAGGCAGGAGCAGAGACAGTCATCTGCCACACCATTGAAGGTACCCTCTGGGTACTGTGCTCTCAAAGATCCCTCAGGAGATGCTTCAGAGTTGCCCAAAATATCCCAGGCATGGTTGACTGGGTCAAAAGTTTAGAGTAAATCCTGAGGTTTGAAGCATTATTTAAATTCAACCTTCTATCATTAGACCAATGGGACCTTTCTCAATCACTCTCTCCCTCTAGCTGAGGAAAAACTGTAAGAGAAAAATTAGTCCTCAGATGTCTTGGGGCTCTGGTCCTCTGGCAGCCCCTTTCCTCCCACACAGTGCCTCCTTTCATTAGTGCGGAATTTTTCCCCATTTCTCCCCTCAATAAGCTACCTCAGAGAGGTTCCACTTCACTCTAGCTTAGATGACGATCAAGAGTCATTTACGTTTGACACTCTTGAGTTTCATCTTACGATGAAAGGCTTTTTCTCCATGAAAAGAATTTGAGCCCCTGGGAAGCTGGGGAGAGAAAAGTTTCTGTAAAGAGCTTTCCAGAACCACAGACATTACCTCCAAGGACAATAAGATCCTGACCTCATCCCCAGTCTCCACCTCTCCCTGTCATGCACATGGCTCTTCCCCAAACCTATTCCTCCCAGGCACCAGTCAGGCTGTGTCACCCAGAGGCTGCTCTCTCTTCTGCCCCAAGGAGATGAAAACTGCACCCCACCAGAGCTGCCAGACTTCCCTAGCCCTTTCACTTTGATCTTCTCCTCACAGTCAGTGTGAATGCCTGAGGATATCTGTGCCCTGAGGGCCTGCAGGGTGGTGCTGAGCAAGGGAGTCTCAGCCCTGCCTTTTGGAAGTGGGATCACGGAACATGGGGGAGGATGAGAAAAATGTGGTGTACACACATGTGGAGAACCTCAGGGTCTAGCTTGTCATTCATTTATTCAATCAACAAAGCTGGTAGAGTATCTAAAATACAGATCTGCCTTCAAGTATAAATTCCTATTCATTTATTCATCAACAAATTTAGCCAGATAGGGCCTGAAATATAGTTTTCAAGAGCTTTAGATAGGAGGGATCTTGGAAGCCATTTGCCCAAATTCTTACAACAGGAATCATCTTTCTAATATGCCTGACAGACATTGAAATAGAGGCAGCCCATTTTTTCCATAGACAACTCCAGGTCTTAGAAATTACTTTTCCATAGTAAACCAAAATCTGCCCTGTCAGTGTGTTTCGGATGTCTAGCCTAGAGAGAAACCCCTATGCCCCACAAAATTTCGTCAAATATGTGCGTGATGGCTTCTTGATTGTCCTTACAGTCAGCAGCAACATCTGATGGTTGATTGACTCATTCCTTACGAAGAGCTGCACTTCTATGCCCTTCCCATTCCAGTTACAAGGCTGGAAGCATTCTCTGGGGCCTCGGACTCCCCTGAGAAACATGTGAGCAGATCTGCAGATGATGTCACAGAAGTGGATGCAGGGATCATCCGAGTGCACAGAGGGGCTTTTGCTGTCCCTGAGCTGTTTCTGTACTTCTCTCCTTCTGACATTCAGGTCCTTCAGAGTCATAAATGACCAAGAGAGACAGCAACAAAAATGGCTAAAAGAGGGACAGCAATGCACTGGGTCAAATAACAAGGACGCCACTGTCAGACTGACCAAAGATTCTAACAACTTTCGCAGTTATTAGCTGAGTGACCTGGAACAACTTACTGAACCTCTCTAACCTTGACTCATCATGCATGAAATTGGGATGGTAATGCCTTTCTTATCGATTATTGTAAAAATTTTATGAGATATTACATATAAAAGCATTGAACAAATTAAGAGAATAATTATTAAAAGCTATTGTTGTTGTTAGTGCTACACAAGTGTCCAAAGGACAGATTGGACTAAGAAAAAAAAAGCTCTGTATTACTTTTTATGGCTTGCTATTGGTCTCTTCTTTCCAGCACAGTCCTGGCCATCTGGATTTAAAGCTGTTCCCTCTGTGCCTCTGCTGGTGAGAAGGGAAAATAAACATCATTCCCTTGGTGTACTAGGTCTATATCCTGGAGAGAACCCAGCCCCTGCCAGGAATGAGTTGGTTTCTCTGCAAGTCAGAGACTTTCTCTGTGTATCCCAGCTGAGCTCTGGGGAGATAGGGGTTCAGATATAAATCACAGAGAGGCAGGACCAGTGTTTCACCTTTTGCTGCTCCAAATCCATATCCCCATTGTACCAAATCTGTCCTATGTATAAATGGGATCATATCACGGCCTACCCCACCGGTACCAGTGGAATTCCCTCTACTCACCTTTAGCCATTTATCTCTAGTTTAGCCTCACTAAACACTAAACTATCAAAGTGATTCTAGAAATTACTCTCTAGAATTGATGCCAGTCACTGAAACATTGGAAAATATCACATCCAATTGTCTCCCTCCTCCTGAGGTGACACATTCCCTGGGATTTGAGGCTTCCCTGAATTTGAGGTAAGTTGCAAAAGGGCCAAAAAATTAAAAATAAGGAAATCCTGTAGATCCCGTGCATCCATCTATCCATCTAGTCACCCCAGCAGGAAGTTGCTATTCTGCATGTCAAGAACTAAGATGAGCTGGTTGCTAGAGGACAGGTCATTGTTGTCTTCAGGATTGACTACTTTTTTCCTCGGGATCTTTCTCTCTCAAATCTGGACATTGTGAAGTTGAGGTGACTGATTCTGTGTCGTTAGCAGGCAGTCATCTCTTATAAGCCAGACTCTCTGATTACATGCTACCATATGTTTATTTCCCCTTTGTTTCCCTCCAGCTTTCATGAAAACTCATCTCAGTGCTCCAGTCTTAGATCTCACCCAGGAGATTAAGGGAAGGGGCTTTAGTGAAACACCACTGACCCGAACCTCTCCTGGCACTGGCCATAGCCCAAGGAGGGTTTTATTGCCCTCAGGATTTGTTTAGAAATGACAGCCCTTCCTTCTGGATTCTTCTCTTCTTCCTTGTCTATTCTCCAGCTTGTCTAGAACTTTAGTTTGGAAAGAGAGATAATATTTATTTATTTAATACCTTTTGGTCCTATGAATCAATTATTTTGGAGAAAATGTTTATCCCAGAGGGAGCATGAAACCCAAGTTTCCCTTTCTTCATCTTGGGACAAACCCTGAGCCTCCTTTCCCCTTCACCACCTGTCTCCCCATTCTGTTTCTGCCTCAGATTATGGCCTTCGTATTTCTTGCCTGGTTTCCTGCTAATCCTCCTAACAGCATTCTCTGACTCTGGCTTTCCTATACCTCTATCCTAAGCATCTCAATCCATTGCCTGCCTCATTGAGCTAACTGATGCCAGAGGGGTCCACTCTGACTCTCAGATAAAGTCTAAGTGCTTTCTCAGGACATACAAGGGCTTTTGTGCAAAACACCACGAACTGCTCTCATTTCCTGAATACACACTGCTTTCTCTCACCGACTATCAAAACTGGCTTCCCAGAGCCCACCACTACACTGTGCCAAGAGCCATCTCCATCCCGCCTTTGCTTAAAAAAGCCTCCCCTTTGGCTTCCTTTCACGCCCCCAGGTTTTCCAGGGCTCTCATCCTTTTCAGGATTCAATGGCCTCACTCAGGATATGGAAATCCAGACACATATGGTCCATGTTTCCTGGCTCCACATTTCCCACAGAAGGTCCACTCCTCTCCCCTGCATTCACTCTGGCTTCCTGCCTACAGTTGATCTTCATCCCATCTGTGATTGTTTCTATCAGGAGAACAAATGGGGAGAGGTTAAGAATCGAAAAGAAGAAAGGAAAAAGAGGAGAGATTGATTTTCCTTAAAGGAGACCTGGTCCTATTTCCGAAATGTCTCCTACTTTGAAAACTAGTGTACACCAGCAAACATCCTAAAGGAACCCCAGTTCCCAGGACCTCAGATCAAGAGAGGGAGTCTACAGGATCATGAGCCAGACTGCCTGGGCCAACGTCTTTCTGCACCATGAGATAGGGACCTTTGTTTATCACTTCCAGTTCCATTTTCCCAGTACCTGAGCTGTCAATATTTCAGTCTTTTATGCTCCCAGTAGAGGCCAATGTCTTGGCACCCTCACCCCCATTCACCACACTCCCAATTCTCTCTCACTCCTTCTTTTCCCTGGGCCATTTCCTGTCTCTTATGCCTCTATTGTCCCTCATCCTCAGATAATACAGATCTCTACACTCTCATTCTGTCCAAAACCCTGGCCGAATCATATTCCACTACATTAAACCTCTGCCTATCTAAGTCAGAAAACATAACTAGAGATGCCAGTTTCTACTGGTGACTGTCGGGCTGGCAGCAAGACCTGGCCAGAGGCAAGCAGCCGCTGGGCCAGGAGTTAGGGACTGGTTTGTCTAAGAACCGTGCTCTGTTCACAAAGCAACACTGTAAGAGCTATTTCTTTTTTCATCAGAATGACTTTATTTTCTGATTTAAAAAAAAAGACAAGAAGAAATGAAAAACAAAGAGGGTGTGAAGAGAGAGAAATTCTCGTTAAAAAGTGAAGGTGTTACAACTAGATAGTCTCAAATTTCCCCTCCTCTTTGTTCCTTGATGGCCACAGTGAAGCATATAAGGGAAAGGAATCCACTAAAATAAATGTATCCCTCTATTTCTGTTTTTAGCACTGTATAGTGCAAACTGTGGACAGGTAAGAATTTCTGACACAGGGGTCCCTGGAAGAACAGCTCAAAGACATCAGGCCCTGGGCTCTCTATAGGTTCTGTGCTGCCTCAAGCATATTAGAAAATACAATAACTGCAACACCACCATTCCTTCCCTCCATGCTTTCCCTCACCCCACACTGAGGGACCTGAGACCCATGACACCCAAATCATAGGTCAACCACGTCTATTCACATACCTGCTTAAGCAAAGGTGAGCAGTGCTGACCTCCAGCCGCCAGGGCAGCTTCTCTTACCTCCTCTCCTGCCAGTTGTTTCCACTTTTGACAACTTCCTGGTTGGACTGGGAACCTGCCATTCTTAGAAAGGTTCATTAAAATCAAGTCCTCTTGTCCCTAAGCTGGTACATTCTTTTAGTTCAGAGACATATCTGACCATGGCCCTTGACTAACTGGGATAATTACAATTTGCAAAATCTCCAGAATTTCCACTTATGTCGAATCAGTGACACCTTCACTCTCAGTGCATTCTGAGGATATTCAAGGTCACACATACCATCATGTCATCAGTCATGACACTATCCCCAGATAAAGCTGACAGTCAGCACACCTGTTATTCTCATTGTCATCTCCAAGGAAAACGACAATTTTCCTTGCCCATTGATCTACATTTGGTGTCTTTTTGCTGTAACTGCATTGAAACTGAAATATTTTCTTGGCTTTCTAAGAGATTTTTGAATCTAAATCTCTGCAATTCACCCTAATAACTGACTCCAGCCTCCTGCAAAAGAAAAGAGCAAAAAGTTACTGAACAGAATAAACAAAATTTCACTTAAGTTGCTCCAGTCAGAAAATAAGAAACACTAAAAGCCTTTATTCACACAATCAATCACCTCTTCCTTCTTAGCATTGCCCAAAACAAGGGTCTGGTTGCAAAGACATTATACCCAAAAACATTAAAAAGATAAACAACAAAACCACCTACATTTCCATCACTCTCCAAAAGTTTATATTTTTATTTTTCTAATCCTTACCTATCCTATACAAGAAAATAAATGCAATACAGTTGGATGTAGCCTTGGTATAAAATGAAGAAAATGATACAAAAGATTGATGAAATGAAAAATTGTTTTTTTGAAAAGATAAACAAAATTGACAAATCTTTAGCCAGACTAATAAAAAAGAAGACTCAACTAAACAAAACCAGAGATGAAAAAGGAGATACTACAATTGATACTGTGGAAATTCAAATGATAATTAATGGCTACCATATGCCAGTAAATTGGAAAATCAAGAAGAAATGGGTAAATTCCTAGACATATAACCTACCAAGATTGAACCACAAAAAAATCTAAAACCTGAACAGACTAATAACAAGTAACAAGATTGAAGCTTTAATAAAAATTTTCCAGCAATAAAAAACCAGAGAACCAATGGCCTCAATGCTGAATTATATCAAACATCTAAAGAACTAATACCAATCCTACTAAAACTCTTCCATAAGATAGAGGAAGAGGGAATATTTCCAAACTCATTCTGTGAGGCTAGTATTACCCTGATACTGAAACCAAAGATACATCTAAAAAAGAAAAGTATAGGCCAATAGGCCTGGTGAATATTGATATTAAAATCCTCAACAAAATACTAGCAAATTGAATTCAACAACATATTAAAGAGATAATTAATCATGCCCAAGTGGGATTTATCCCTGGGATGCAAATGGTTTAACATATAAGCAAATACATTTATTACATCATATCAACAGAATGAAGGACAAAAATCATATGATCATTTCAATTTATGCTGAAAAAGCATTTCACAAAATTCAACATCCCTTTATGATTTAAAAAAACCCTCAAAAACTGAGTACAGAAGAAATGTACCTCAACATAATAACAGCCATATACAACAGACCCATAGCTAGCATCCTACTGGATGGGGAAAAGCTGAAAGCCTTTCCTCTAATATCGGAAACATGACAAGGATGTCCACTTTCACCACTGTTATTTGACATAGTACTGAAAGTCCTAGGTAGAGCAATCAGACAAGAGAAAGATAGAAAGGGCATCCACACTGGAAAGAAAGAAGTCAAATTACCCTTGTTTGCAGATGACGCAATCTTATATTTGGAAAATCCCAAGGACTCCACCAAAAAGCTATTAGAACTGATAAGCAAATTCAGTAAAGTTGAAGCATACAAAATCAACATATAAAAATCAGAGCATTTCTGTATGCCAACAGCAAACAATCTTAAAAATAAACCAAAAAAGTAATTCCATTTACAATAGCTACAAATAAAATAAAAGACCTAGGAATTAATCAAAGAAAGAAAGATCTCTACCATAAAAAAGATAAAACTTTTATGCAAGAAAATGAAGAAGACAGAAAACAATAAAAAGATAGTCCATGTTCAAGGATTAGAAGAATAAATATTGTTAAAATGTCCATACTACCCAAAACAATCTACAGATTTAATGCAATTTTTATCAAAATACCAATGATCTTCACAGAAATAGAAAAAAAAATCCTAATATTTATATGGAACCACAAAAGATCCAGAATAGCCAAAGCTATCATGAGCAAAATGAATAAACCTGGAGGAACCACATTGCCTGACTTTAAATCATACTACAGAACTGTAGTAATCAAAACATCATGGTAACAGCATAAAAACAGACACATAATCAGTGGAACAGAATGAGAACCCAGAGATAAATCCATATATCCACAGTGAACTCATTTTTGTTAAAGGTGCCAAGAACATACATTGTGTAAAGGACATTCTCTTCAATTAATGGTGCTGGGAAAACTGGATAGCCACATGCAAAAGAATGAAACTAGTCCACTATCTCTCACCATATACAAAAATTAAATAAAAATGGATTAAAGACTTACATCTAAGACCTAAATCTGTGAAACTACTAAAATAAAACCTTGGTAAAACTCTCCAGAACATTGGACTAGGCAAATATTTCTTGAGTAATACCCCACAAGCCCAGATAACCAAGCAAAAATGGACAAATGAGATCACATCAAGTTTAAAGGATTCTGCACAGCAAAGGAAATAATCAAGAAAATGAAGAGAGAACCTCCGCAATGGGAAAAACTATTTGCAAACTACCCATCTGACAAAAGAATAATGACCAGAATATATAAGGAATTCAAACAAGTCTATAAGAAAAAATATAATAATTTGATTAAAAAACTGGCAAAATATCTGAATAGATATTTCTCAAAAGGAGACACACGAATGGCAAACAAGCATACAAAAAGGTGTTCAACATCATTGGTCATCAGAGAAATGCAAATCAAAACTACAATGAAATATCATCTCACTCCAGTTAAAATGGCTTTTATGCAAAAGTCAGACAAAAACAAATGCTGACAAGGATGTGGAAAAAAGGAAACCCTCATACACTGGTGGGAATGTAGATTAATACAGCCACTATGGAGAATAGTTTGCAGGTTCCTCAACAACAACAAAAAAAACTAAAAATAGAGCTACTTTACAATGCAGCAATTCCACTCCTGAGTATATATTCAGAAGTAAGGAAATGACACTGGGTTTTTGAAAAATGAAAAGCTTTTTATTGCAAGCCGATTAATGAGGAAACAGGTGCCCAGCTCAAATCTGTCTCCCTGTGCTGGCTTTAAGGCAATAATTTTATTAGAAAGGTTTAAGGGGTAGATTCTGGCATTGGTAGGTGATTGGTTGAAAGAAAGGGGAGGTCTGGAAAGTCCCTAAGCATCTGCCATTATTTCTTCATGCCTCCTTATGAGTTCTGTGTACAGACTTGGGAAGAGTTAGTATGAAATATGCAGCAGAAATTTGGGCTGTGAAGTTGGCATGCTTGGTCTGCACAGACTTCATTTGGTCTTATTGGTTCCAACTGATTTTAGCCAGTTTTGTTATCTTACAAGCAGAGGGAGTTTCAGGGTTTCATCAAGTTGTTTCTGGTTTTTTGTTATCTACCATCCTGCAAGCTCAGGAATTTCTACTAGACATTGGTTGCTTTATCTCTTTGGAGTACAATTTCAATTTCACCTTTATTATCTCACTAAACGGGAGATGTTATTGTCACCATTAGCAAATAAGGAAACCAAAGCATAGAGAGATAAATGAGTTGTCTAAACGCACGCAAGAGTTAGTGATGGAGCCACATTTTAATTTGGGGCCAGTGGTCCTCCCTTTCCCACAGAGCTGGGTGCATGTAAAATAAATCCATGAACTCCAAGGTAACTGCAGAAATTCTAGAACATAAACTCCAGAGACGAACATAAACATATAAGAATGGGGTCACGGCCAGACGCAGTGGCTCACACCTGTAAACCCAGCACTTTGGGAGGCCGAGGCGGATGGATCACGAGGTCAGGAGGTCCAGTCCATCCTGGCTAACACGGTGAAACCCCGTCTCTACTAAAAATACAAAAAGTTAGCCAGGCGTGGTGGTGGGTGCCTGTAGTCCCAGGTACTCCGGAGGCTGAGGCAGGAAAATGGCATAAACTGGCTGACATTTGGTCTCAAATCCCCAGTGTCTGCAAGAATTTCAGCACAGGTGGTAAGTACAATCACCATATGTTCAAACTGGAGACATCTGCAGAATCAGAACCAAGAGACTGTCAGCTTAAATGCATGTTCTTTTGGGGGAGAAAATTAGTTATTTTAAGATACAGTGAGAATATATAATTTAGCTTAATCTCAATTCACTTGAAGATCTGAGGATTAACCCAATCTGTCAAGTAGAGTTCTAATCACTGAGGTTCTTTTCTAAAACCATTCCAAAAAGGATCTGTAAAATTTGGATGAGGGATTATGGTTTAAAATATAATTTAATTAAAAAGAGAAGTTTAGTAATCCTTTAATCTCTCTGATCTTCAGTTTCCTTTTTAATGAATTGAGGAAGTGGAAGTTGGGTTATATCTCTGTAACAAGTCTACAATTATCTAAAAACCATGAGAAGCCAGATAGAACATAATCCTTCCAGGGCAGTTTTCACATCCAGTTGCAAATGAATACATTGGTTTCCAAAGCAAAATCTCAGCCCCCTTGCCCAATTTGTTATAGGAAACTCTCGGCTACAAGAGCAAGCAGCAAAGGCCTGTCAAATTAACTTTCAGAAATGTCCAGGTTTTATTATCACCTCCTGAAATCCACCCTTTATACCGTGCCAGAACAACCCTGGTTATAACATACTTTTGGAGGTGGCTGCCCACCCATGACCCTCCTTGTCTTCATTTTACTCCTCCCTAGTCACAGTTGATCCAAGTTGGGTTAATGAGATTCTGTTTTCCCGGAATCCGGAATTAGAATCAATAGTTCCAAGGCATTTGCTGTTGTTGTTTAATATAAAATCTACAGGTTGGATAGCTACACAAGGGTCCATCTTCTGCTATATGCACAAAGAAGCAAAAACAAACAAACAAATAAATAAATACAAAAACCAAGTCAATCTCCAAAAAGAGAACATGCAACAGATACCGAGAGTGAGAGAGGGTGACAGACAGAGAAAACAAACCAACACCTTGGTTCCTGATGGCTTACCAGTTGCTGATTGCAGGAACTTGTTGGGAGCCCATGTCCAATAAGATACCTCTATATCCTTATAATATATTCCCTTAGCTCACCAACAGAAACTTCAAGCCCACCACTAGAAATGCAGAGGCAACAGCCTCCCTTAGATTTTTTTTAAACAGCTCCCATAATCGTGAAATATCGAATCCTTATAATAAATGTTTATTCTGTGTAACTTATAGTTATTCTGCTTCCCTGAGAAACAACTGATATATGAAAGATGTGCAATTAGGGTCATCTGTTTCCTGTACTTTCTAGCCATGTGACCTCAGAAAAGTCACTTCCCTATGCTTCAGTTACAAAATCTACAAAATGGGAATAACCATTCCCATCTTATAGAGGTTTCTGAAGGGTAGATATTCTGAGGGATGTATTGAAAGAGAACATGGACGTAAAATGCTTAGCTTGTAACATTATAATTACCTTTATCACCATCCCTATCCCTACTATTCAAATAAGCCTGTATTCTAAATCTATTACATGTTGCAACTTGCACTTATTAATGAGAAGTTTTAACTGCTGGTCTGTTCTTCTAGAAGATACATTAGAAAACAGAACTTTCGTACTTTATCCTAAATCACAGTTGGCTATATACTGGCAAGAAGTGATACAACATCCCAACATAGCATCTTTTTAGTGCTTGAATAGTCCTCTTTTTAGAAAGTTAATATCTTGATGGTAATTGTGCTATGCTGTGACTTCCAACATGTGCTTTATTTATTTTTTTTGATAGTTCTTCCTTAATTTTTCACTTATCAGTACTACACTGTGACATCTGAACCCAAGGAAGCTAATGCAATAATAACAAAAAGTGCTGCTATGACACTCTTGAGTCTAAAGCAACCTCAGCAAGTGCAGCGTTTGGAAAGTTCAGCCAAAGGACAACGTACAACCCAGGAAATGTGTTAAACGGCGGTTAAGACTCCGATGTCACTAGCAGCTGGAGCAGTGGTCTTAGACATTGCTTCTGAGGGAGTCAATAACATGGGATGTGTTAGCTTTTGTGCAGTGAAGCAGTTTTTGCATAGCCCCTTTTTTAAGGACGTAGAACTCTGGCATGGCTGCAACTCCACGGAGAATGTCCTCTATTTTTAAGCTCATGAATTTCACTTTCCTAACCTGACAAAAGGGTCTGTGTTAGATGACACATGGATGTGGGATTATTACACAGGAACCATCAGAGAGACAAGACTGTCTGCTCTTATTAGATTTGATGGCTAGGCAACATATATGCTAGTGATCTATAAAAGCTATGAGAAAAAGAAAGCTTTAAATTGGGTTAGGGGACTTAAGGCATAATCTGAGATGCCAATTGCTTCAGAAATGAAATTGTGCCAATGTCCACTCCAAGAAAAGAAGGAGGCTAGGTGCCTAAACCACGGAGACACTCCATGGCATCATATCTAAAGGCCTTGCAGTAAACAGAAATCCAGTGAAAAGAAAAGTTCAGAACACAGAGTGAGGAGGATGAGCAAAGAGTAAAGCCTGCACTCCCCTGAGAGGAAGGGGGCCTTTTAAAGCATGACAGTGCCCCCACCCATGATAAAGCCATCAAGTCACTTCAGACACATTCCAGATAGAGGAGCACAGTATGCTGCTGCTGTGAAGACAGGAGGAAAGAAATTGGGAATCTTTTTTATCCCATTTAACAAACATTTACTGGGGACCTATTAAGTGTCGAGCACTAAATTCAGTCTTGTTGGAACCAGTGTGACTAAGACTTCCATATAGAAATGTGTCTCCAAGGGATCCAAAGTAAAGGTCAAAATTTTGCCCAAAGAAGTAACTTGAAATCTGTCTTGGCAAGAAATAAGTTACAATTCTAGAGAGTTGTGCCATGTAACATAAAAGGGCCAATTTAGATCTGAAAGCAAAAAGGGAATGTTTTACACATATGTCATTTCTATCGTAAGAACTTAGTCTGGACTTTTGAGATTGCTGACTCTAAGTAGACCATGTCCCTAAGGATCACTAATGCTGATTCATACTCTGGTTGTGAGTTTGTGTCCCTGTAACTCACATCAGCCAGTTCACATCATTGATTAAGTTCTCTCTGGATCTTAACCACGTGGGAACCCCCTGAGCAGTCAGTTCTGTCTGCCTTTCCCTCAACTTTCCTCCACTGAAACATGGATCCAGGGTTGATCTGTGTGACCTTAAGCAGACTAGAACTGTTTCAGAACACCCTCAGAAAACACTTCTGTATCGCAAGTGCAGATCAAATGGGAACAGAGCAGAGCAGCACGGTTAGGGGCTAAAGCATTCCTCTGCAATCTATGACAAAATCCTTAATGCTAAATAAACAATCCTTTCCCACCTCCCGGGTGCAATCTTGAAGGGGATCTGTTCCCCTGCAAGACTTTTCTGCTAAATGTCAACTCAATAAATAAAGTTTAGATTTTCATAATTAAAATATGATCACTGTCAAAATGGTTTTTTAAAAAACAATTGCCTTTTCATCTTAAAGCAATTGTTACTATTAAGTTTATGTTCTTTGCTCCACTATGTTACTACATGAAGTTGCGTACGTTTTAACATCGTTGTTATTGTTTTTCACGTATATTTTTAGAATCTGGCTTTATTTCACTTGATATGAGATCAGTAGTAATTGATCATGTATTCACATAATCTTAATATGTACCTTCTTTCAAATGCTGCATAACAGTCCATCATTTTTCTCCATTTAAAGAACCCCAGTTGTTACTATAAAGGGGATTTATGAGAATATCTTTCTGAATTGATTTGTTTTCTACTATATGTGTGTAGTGTTCTACTGTTGTGTTATTTTAGTGTTCTTTGGCAGTATCAGCTCTCTCCTCCCAACTCACCCACATCCCTTCTTTTTCTTTCTTTTAACAATTCACATTATTCTATGGAGAAAGTGACCACCATTGTGAGCATCTGGGACAGCTCAGCTGAAACTTAGACTCAAAACTATGGAGACTTGTGATTGAAACACAAAAACTGTTCAACCTTTCCTGATGTGAGGAAAATAAACATAGATAACTCTAATATGAAATGGTTCCTTTAGTCCTGGTGTCACAGTGAGCTGACAGATGACATTTTCACTCAAGGGCAGCACACTATAGTTGGTAGCATACTTTATGGGCACCCAGAAACAATCCTCTCCATGAGGCTTATCATTATTACTTTAAGAGAGAATCTTTCTCCCCTGAGTGTTTTAACTAAATTTTTGTTTTAGCTGTCAAATGTTCACTTTTTTCTACTTGGTTTTACCATTAATTGTTTTGTTTATAGATGTTTCTCCCATAGATAATAATAACCTTGAGTGGAGTCATTCCTTTATCATAAAAATATGGGCCACCACATACATGCAGGACATGGAGCCTGGTACGGGGTCGGCAACCAATAAATTTGAAAATGCATTGTCATTAAGCAAATGTGCACTGGTTGCTAACTGTGTACCAGGCACTGGGTTAAGTACTAGAATTAATTCACATTTTTTTCCTCAGAAAAATATAGAATTGATTCCTGTCAAATGCAAACTAACAGAGTCAAGCTTTAAAATCTGGCAGATTTGGTCGGACCTATCTACTTTGTGCAATAAGAAAACACTCACTTTAATCCTTTCTCTAACTCTGTGTCCATGCCTAATAGAGCCAATAAATTAAGCCCTGTTGGTGAGGTAAAATATCTTGAGCAAAATGTAGACTGGGAAAGCACTATTAAACAGCAAGCCATAAAATAACTGTAAACCTGCTTATGAACTACCTTGAAAGTAATTTCAGGCTAGTGGAGAAGGAACTGATTACCAGGAACAATAGCTGCCAGGATCTTTTACACCAGTTCCTTATAAATGGAAGTCACCTTAGCAATCTTCACCAGCCTCCTACAGAGAAGAAAAGTAACTTGTATGTAAAGATTTATAACGTCTACTTAAAGGTGACCTGGGATGGAATTTGCCACTTTTAACATCCCACTTGTCTAGATCCATATAATCACTATAACAGTGAATTCTACCAGCTTATCTTAAACTGCCTGGCAGCCTCAATCCAGTAAATGGTCTTTCAGTTCTCAAGGCTCTCTCTAGTCAAAATCACATTGGCCTCTGCCCTTGACTAAAAAGAAGGCTTAGAGGGTTTCTAAGACATAGCCCCCAGGCCCTACGGACTTAGTTAGTCATTTCAGAGTTTAGATGAAGGTATTTATCTTAGATAAATTTCCTTAAATATAGCCGGGGATAAGGGCGATGTTCTCCGGGGTCATCCATGGCCCTATCATTTCTAAGATTTCTCCAGGTGGAAAAATCTCCTCCCACATTCAGACGGTTTACAAACATTAGTTGTTTGCAGCTAATCCTTCTGTTTCCTCAGGATTCAACAAGATATACTATTCAATTAGACATACAAATGATTGGGTTTTCTTTTTGTTTATAATCATGGTGGAAAAATAAAAATACCTGTTTTGAAATTTCATACTAAAATGCACCTCAGAGTTGTGTGCAATGTAAGTAAATAAAACTTGGGAAGGGAAAATTGAGCCTGCCACTACTAATTAAGGGTGTCAGGTGACTTAAACCTCCAGGGATAACTCCAGGCTACTACAGAAGGACACAACCCCATTTGACAGGAATGGCCCTAGACGGGTAAGCAGTAAGCACACAAACACATAAACTTCAAAATGCTCTCCCACATCATAACTGGATTTTACAATAACATAAAATTTTGTATGGTAACATACCAAAAGTGTGTTTATCTAATTTTTCTGTCTCATAGTTTATATCTGTAAATGAGAGATAATAAAACTGGTTTCTGTTGAGAATTTAAATACTGAGCAACAAATACAACACTTCTTGCCTCTCTATTATGTCTAAGCCTGCCCTGACCACTAATCTCTAGACTAGATTATTATTTGTAATTAAGGCACACTATTATTTTCCTCATCACAATTTGCAGTTAGATATTAATTAGCTTATATATGCGTTTATTATAATATCTACCATTCTCATTAGATTTTGAGCTCTTAAGGGCGTGTACTATGTGTGCTTGGTTAAAATTATAGACCTAGTGCCTATAATATCCTCAATGATCAAATAACTGGATAAAGAATGAATGAATGAGTTAGGGTTTTAACATTTTACACAAGCATTAGGTAATGGAAACTCCTTTTATTATTTTAGTATTACAAAAGTGTGGTCATTTGGCATACCATCTGGGAAAATTTCATTGGTTTGGTAACTTGCTAAAATGTTAGGCATATTTTGAAACATGATGATCAAACTCACTTGCATAATACAGATGTATTTTGGAGTTCTAATGGCTGTTTTGGATTATTGTATTATTTTGCATTAAGATCATTTGTATATATTTAAAAGTCTTATGTTTACAAGACCAAGTTCAGTGATAAAATCAGGTAAATGCATGCATTAGCTCATTAATCCTAACAAAAATCTCAGCTCATTAATCCTCATAAAAATCTCTGTTCAGAAACCACAATTATTATCCCAATTTACAGAAGAGTAAAACTGGGACTCAGAAAAAGAAGTACCAGTTACACAATGTTACACAATGAGTTAGTGGTGGCATCAGGTCTGCAATGCAAGCGGCTGACTCCATCACTTTCATTCTTACCTGCTACTCTCTACTGCCTCCCAACTTTACTGAAACAAACTTCGCTGAAAATACAAATTACCTTTGAGAGATTACCAAAGTTTCTACATAGCACTAAAGATTTTTTTCGCATGGAAATGAGTATTTTGTATATAGTCAACATCACTATTTTAGCTAGGTTATATCATGAAATCCTAACTTTTGAATGCTCTCCCTGGATTTTTTCCCTTTCTCTTTCAAATTGCTAACTTCTCTAATTCATTACTTCAGAGATGATAAGCAGTGTAAGTTTTTCAAAGACTAGGCCCTTGGGGCAGTTGCCAGATATAATCCCAAATGCCCAGTTAAATTTCAATTTCAAATGACAAATCGTTTTTTAAATGTAACTGTGTCCCATGAAATATTTGGAACATATTTCTAATAAAAAATATTTGTCATTTATCTGAAATTCAAATTTAACGGTGCATCTTTTATTTTTACTTGCTAAACCTAACAACCCTAATCTTGGGAAAACTTAGTTTATGGAAGAACTAAAAGGAAAGAAGGAGATTAGCACAAGAGAGTATCTTAGAAAAACCAGGAGGGAAAAAAGTTCTAGGTAGTTGAATCAAAAGCATCCTGGTAAGACCTTCTAGTGTTTCGAGGTAGCAAGGATAATTGTAAAACTAAGATATAACTGAGAAGCCCAATTTCAAAGGCTGAGCCAAAATGAAAGCATTGTGGACAACGAGAAAAGCTAGAAAAGCTATTAAATAGGGAAAATATGAATATCTACTGGAATTTAATAAGGAAAAGTAATGCTAAATTCCAACTTATGAGGACTGAAAGAGCTTACAAACCCTCTTCTTCAGACATGACTATCCCAAAAGATGAAGCAGGTAGAGGGGATTATGAGACCAAATTCTGAGCAAAAGGTTTGAAATGCTGATTGTATGCCCTGTGCCTAGCCCTGAACAAAAAAACCAGTGAAACTGAGATGATGATCACACTACTCCTGCTTTTCAGGCACTTGGAGTCTGGCAGGCCAAAGTAAAAGATAAACAAGCAATTTCAACACTAGAGTTTCCCACACACAGTGAAAAGCCTCACAGGATTAACTGTCTAGAAAGTGACAAGAAAACTACACAAAGGAAATTGCTTCCCAGAGAGAAGTCTTAAAGAACAAGCTGGTGTTTGCCAAGGGGACAGTGTTGAGAAGGACAGCCCCTTTGGGGTGTGTTTGATATTTCTGGAACACACAAGAGAGAAAGAGAAGTGGGCTGAAACCAGATCATAAGAGATCTAAGATGCACAAAGGCTGCTGAAACTTACCCACAAATAATCCGGGGATCTCATTAAAATGCAGGTTCTGTCCCATACATTGCAGGTACAGCCTCTGAGATTCTGCACATCTAATAAGTTGCATCTAACAGGTGATGCAAATGCCTCCTATCTGAAAACCAACTTGGAGTAGTATTAACTTAAAAAGCACAAGACCTTCAAATTTGGAAAAGGAGACTTTATTTCTTATAAAGGGTTAGAGCCTGCAGGCTGGTCATCCCACAGGCTAGTAAGCATGTCTTCAGCGAAGACAAGAGACAGGCACTTGGAGGGAGAAAAGGGTATGACAGGAATTTAAGCAGAACAGTTTGGTCAAGTATACATGTTCAGCAGGTTAAAGGAGGAGCTATGAATATTAATGAAGGTGGTCCTGGCACATGCATATTGAGCAAACATACATGTAACATATGACCCATGTTCATCTTGGGGTGGAGACTTAACATTTAAATGTACACAGTTGGGCCCTATACTTCAAAAGGTAAAACAGGAACACAAGGGCATTTGAGTGTGTAGCCTCTGTCATCTGGCCAGAACCAGTCCTTGGTCAGTGGTCTCATTATGAGGAGGAAGTTTCCGAAATCGGTCTCTTGTCCAATCAAAGCTGTAGTTATAGCTGGTGGAACAGGGGCTGGGAGTCAGTTCAGTGTCTGGTGAAGCAACAAATTGTTTTAATATTGTTTATCTGGAGGCCAGTGATGGCTTAGCTGCTAGAGAAAAAGAAAAACCTTGTGGCAGTTAGAACATAGTTTCTTCTTTAAGTGTAGGGGGAGGGGGACCTAACCCTTGCCTGGCATAGCCATAGGTCCCGTTTATAATTTGGCATTTTATTGACACAGAGTCTGTTTTGTTAATCTTATAATCGCTTTAATGCTGATCAGTTGTGTCTAAACTCCAAAAGGTAAGGGATATAAACAGGCATGTCTGACCTCCTTTCCCATCACGGTTGGTAGTTTAGTTTTTTTGTTTGTTTGTTTGTTTGTTTGTTTGTTTGTTTGTTTTTGAGACGGAGTCTCACTCTGTCGCCCAGGCTGGAGTGCAGTGGCCCGATCTCGGCTCACTGCAAGCCCCGCCTCCCGGGTTTATGCCATTTTCCTGCCTCAGCCTCCGGAGTAGCTGGGACTACAGGCGCCCGCCACCTCGCCCGGCTAATTTTTTGTATTTTAGTAGAGATGGGGTTTCACCGTGTTAGCCAGGATGGTCTCGATCTCCTGACCTCGTGATCCGCCTGCCTTGGCCTCCCAAAGTGCTGGGATTACAGGCTTGAGCCACCGCGCCGGGGCCGGTAACTTAGTTTTTAAGGGTATATTGGGTCACCTTGGCCAAGAGGCGTTCATTTAGTCAGTGGGGGCTTAGGATTTTATTTTTTAATTTACAATAGGAAGGCTGTATGCCACATTTTGGATCTTGAACATTTCCAGCCAGCGATGGGGAACCATCCTGTGGCTTTTCTAGCCTGAGAGGAACTAGAATTCGAAAAGAGCTAGATGCAGGCAGAAGACTATTTCTATGATCCAGTAGAGAAAAGGCAGTTTCCTAAACTAAAGACACTGACAATAAAGAGAAGAGAATGAATTTAATAATATTGAAAAGGTAAAGTTAACATGACTCGGTGTTCAATGCAGACACAGATAAGGGAGACATGGCAGGAGATGATAGTCTATGAGGAAGCTAAGCTTTTTTTATTTTGGCAAGATTATAGGATATGATTTGAGGGATGTAACACTTATCTAGATTTAGGAGGTCCTACTGTGATTAATTTTGACAACCCTTTTACCACAAGATATTACTTTTTTAAAATGACGAGTTGAGTTTTAAACGTATTGTAGATTCAGTCACATTACTTTAAGGTCGCTCCTGATATATGTCCTGTCTTTCCAAATTTTTCTCAGCCAGGAATTGGCTTCCTTGTGTCCCTGGCACTGAGCACAAGGCTTCCTCTCTGATTGCAGTTTTATTATACACAGACATCCCATTCCTGATCAAACACTTGGCTTCATAAATACGAAAGCATGGGAAAATCCCAAAGCATCAGTCCCAACAGTTTCATCATCTATTTTCCCTCTTCTCATTTTAAAAATCTGAAATAATATAAGATTTCAATGCCAATACTACAACTGAGAGCTCATTCATTTCTCAAGTTCCGGAATAACATCCTGAGTTACAGATCACGGTGGTCCTTCTTAATGACTGATTAGAGTTCTTGTCTTTACCTCTTACTGATGATTACTTGTTTTGATAAGATGCTGAGTGCATTGACTTAGCACCTGTGTTAATTGCTTTAGCCTGTTAGAATCTGATTTTCAGTGTGTTGAAAAGTCAGCTTAAGCCAGTGGTTCTCAGCCCTGGCTACACAATAAAATCGCCTAGGATCCTTTCTAAAAGAACAAGGCTCCACCCCCAGGGATTCTAATATAATTGGACCAAGGTGGATAGCAGGTATCAGTATGATTTGAAAGCTCTGCAGTTGATTTTCATGTACAGCCAAGTCTGAGAACCACTGACTAAAACAAACCTAAATGGGTATTTCGTTTTTCTGAATTCAGTATCCAAAGCTGCCACTCTCACAACAGTTGACCCAAGAAAAAGTGAATGAAAACTTTGATCATCTCATGGAAGTCTATCTAAAGAAATCTGACCTATCAGGAACACCAGTAAGAATGAAGAAGGAATCCAAACCACCACACAAATTGGTATGAAGTCTGTACAGAAATGTGCTAAAGTAGAGAGCTAGATCTGATGATTTTTAGAAACAAAAGAACAGCTCTATTATTTTACTGGTTACATGACATTGGAGAAATTATTCTCGCATCTCAGTTTCATCATCTGCCAAGTATGCATAAGTCTTCCTCATGAAGCTGTTAAATAGATTTCATGAAGGCCTTGTATTAATAAACTGAGGAAATTGCTCACATTTCAACTTCTATTGAAATTCTTACATCACTCAAGGCATACTATATTTCTCTTTTGCCACATTCTCAGCATTGGAAGGATTATTTTAACTAGTTAATCTAAGAGCATTTGCAACTTAATTTTATTTTTCTAATGAGTGCTTATCAAATGTGTAGCATGATATAAATGAGTGCATTGTTCTGTACCTTTATGGATATCTTAATCTCATGTGCATATTTTAAAATACTTTTATTTTCAAGGTAAGTCAACAAAGAAGTACTAACCAACAAAAAATAATCTGGCACATTCAACACTAGTGCCCAGTGTTATGGGTCACTGAACACTAATATTCATTGGGCAGGTTGATCACTTGGCAAAGTGGCCTATCTGTGAAGAAGCCAGCACCTGTCTAGAGACCAGGTCTAGAATCCAGGGGTGAAGTGTTTGAGCCACGGAGGCTGACCATATGAGAGCAGCTGGGTAGGTATAATCCCATGCCCAATGGCAATAGTCAGGTCTATGTTCTCGAGAAGCCCAGCAGGCTTCTAACCAAGTGAAGTCATACAACAATTCCTCATCAACCACACCAAGTTGTGAAATAGCATGGCTTTGTGTTTCTATATTAAATCATTAGATCCCACTCTTTTAAAATTGTCTTCTGTTCAATCCTCTTACAAAAATAGGAAGTATGCCTGATTTTCATACCACAACCTCAGATGTTCAAAACTAGAGCTTTTTCTTTATAACTGAAGTTGATTTCTACCTCAAGCCCTTCATATTTCCTGATAGACAATTGATCTGGTCACTTCCAAGTAAACCCAACCACTTCAGTAATTTATTTCAGCATTACACTGAATCAGATTGCAAACTTTCCCCTTTCTCCCTTCTCTCTGCAGTTAATTCTAACTCAAGTGCTTACACAGTTATGTAGCATATATGAGAAAGTGTCTCTGTGGTTGTCCAGGGTGGAAAACTCTTGATATATGCAATCATAACATCTTATACTTAGTGTTGCCACCCCCAAATGGACTTCCAATGAAAGTGGCCAAATCCCAGAACTCATCTGTGTCTCAGATTGAATGGTCCATGCCACCACTCATGGTTTCATCCCCTTGTCATGACCTTGAGAACACTTTGGAAATCCAGATTTCTCCATCTGCTGAAAAGTACACTTTTATTAGGGACATGTGGTAGTTGCTGCCCTTCGTCTTGGGGCAATAGAACAATTAGGATCTGTGAACAAGCCCTCTCTATCTTTGACACAAGTGCAGTCATTTCAGCTCTACTGCCCCATGCTGAGTGGCCTGAGATCTTTGTGTGTCTCTCCCTTCCAGCCACCCAGATGGGAAACAGAACACAGATAGGGGAAGTTATGCTACCATAATAAACAATACCCAAAATATCAACACAATTTTATTCCTCACTCATATAAAATCCATTACAATTCCAGAAAACTCTCCATGACCTCTGTCTTGATGTCAGAAGAAGAAGTAGGTTGGAAAGTCTAGCTCCAGTGATTACATGCTTGAACACAGAAATGACTCAAGTCACTTTCATTCACAATTTAGTGGCCAAAGCAAGTCACTATCTTCAAGGAGAAGTACAATGTCTCATATACCCAGAAGAGAAGCAAAGCTTGAATGTTAGTGTGCTATGTCAATATCTTCTACAGCACTGTTCCCTCTATACTTACACTTATCTGAGGGTCTAACAGTCTCTTTGCCTAACACTTGGCTCATTACTTACTGACTCAAAAAGGGGCTCATCCCTAAAAGCAGTGTCTATTTCTCTTTATTCGTTTCCATATTTTTTCCCTCTCTTCAGCTGGGAGCATCTTTATCTATAGTGGGAAGGACAGAGAAGAGAGATTATGGAAAGATTAATAGAAACTTTTAATTTTAAAGGTCAGCAATTTGACATTCATTTCTCTGTCCTCTTGTCAAGCTCCACTGTGCTATGTACTCCATCCCAAATCTCCCGATGTGGAATGTCATCCTCACTACATAATGGGTCAGGGTTATGCAATGAAAAGTCAGTAGAAGTAGGTGAGTAGCAATACTTGACATTTTTTTCACCATCAATAATGTATTTCTCTTTTGTATACCACATGAGTGGGTCAATTGGGGCTGGACAGAGAAATCAAATATGTGTAACTTATCAATATACAGACTAGAAAATATATCTGAAAAATGTGTACTTAAGTATTGTGGTAATTGGTGAAGAGGCCAGCAATGACACAACCATTTTTCTGGCATTTGCTGAAAAAGAAAGGGAGGAAAATGGAAGTAAAAAATATATTCAATTTTAGGCTAAGAAGCTCAGTATAAAACCTTAAAAAGTGGTGCCTTCTGAATAGCATAGCACTTATACGAGCACCTGTCTCAGCAAATCACAATGCCACAGTCATTTCTCCTTAATCATTGAAGGTGATTCAAGAGATGGGTTACCCACCAGAGAGATTTTTCAAGCTGAAGAATCTGATTTTGAAATATATTTAATAGCATTTTAGTTTTTATTTCTCTGGGCCTCTGTGAATTATGATACTTCTGTTTGGCCCATTATAGTACTTTTCAGGATCTTAATCTCCTAGACTACTGTTCTTTAAAGCCAGGAACTCAGAGGGTTATGACATCTAGTGTATTTATTGCTACAATTAAAATGTGTAACAAACAACCCTACAATTTCAGAGCCATACAACAATAAATTATTATACTTACATGTTGGGGACCTGCTGGGTGTCAGCAAAGTGGCTCTGCTGATCTTGGCAGGGATTGCTTACGTATCTGGAGTCTGCTAGGTGTTGGCTAATCTACATTGATCTCAACTAGGGGGACAGGAATACTCTGCTTTGGTCCATGTGTCACTATTCATCCTGGGACCAGCAGTCTAGCCTGGGCATGTTCACACTGTCATTAACAAAGGATGAGAGTGATAGAGCAAGCCCTGTCACAGTTTTCAAGGCTCTGCTTCTACCACATCCGTTAATATCCTAGAGGCCAAAGCAAGTTACAGGGCTTAAAGCCAGAGTCAAGGCAAAGAGTGGATGCAAGGAGAGGTGAGAATCAAGGCTAAGTCATGCTATTCACCACATCTAGGATTCTGTCCACCAGGAGGACTTGGGCAGGGCTGGAGTACACACTGGCTTGGGCACTAGCAAAATGCTAGCTGAAACTTCAAATTAGGGACAAGCTCCTGACTGCTCAGTGAGGGAGACTGAGAAGATGAAATGGAACATGGCACTGAGATGAGCCAAAATAGGAATTCAAGAACCTTTAATTATAGAAATTAAAAGAAATATTAAGAATGATTGCAAATGACAAGAGTATAGAATTATCTCTACTTCCCCCGAATACACAGTACCTTCTGCTTTACAGAGTACTGTGAGATTGAGAAAGTGTTTACATATTCGTCTCCCTCATTCCTGACGACAGTCCCTGTGTAACGGTATGGTAGGCATTGCTAACCCATTTTAAATGTGGGAATATTGAGAACTTTAGAAGTACAGTGAGGTGCCCACAGCAACAAAACTAGTAAGTGATCCAACCAAGACTCAAACCCAAGCCTATTTTTTTTTTCCCACTGTGTAATAAAAACTTTAAAAAAATGGAAACAGTAACATTTAAAACATCTTCCCTATAATTCTCCAGCATAAAGGCCGAGGTGCCAGGTGTCATTGAACTTAGAAAGGGATAAGCAAATTGGTGGTTGCTATGGAGTCACCTTAGCACTTCAGTTTTTTGAAGCTAGGGTTGACACTGAGGGCTATTAAAGTTAAAGGGAAACATGAGCCAATACTTAGTACGTTTCTAAGTAATGACAAAAATATGACACGATTCTCATGAAAAAATAGATTAAAATGCTACTAGATAAAGGGAGAGATTCAATGGAGGAATCAGAATAAATCACTAGATATATCCTTTGATGAGAAATAATCATTTTGAAACAATTATGTAAAATAAAAAGCTACAAATCATGAATATAGAATCAAATACCATTTGTTGTTACCAAAGAGAAAAGTCAGAGATGATGAAATGTAGGTAGGAGACCTAAAAGATTTTAAAATAATGTAAATATGTAGACTATTACTGATCACAGAGGCAATAAGAGATTAGTCTAAAGTTGGCAGAAAACTCTAAAGCTGTTTGATAATTGGTTTTTCCTCAGAAATTGGAAATGTGTATTCTTGAACAGGTCCTTAAGGTCACTATGTAGCCCATACTGCAAATTTGCTGGAAAATAGGAAGAAAGACTTATATCTGTGCCACACTTAATATAAGAGTTATTTGCCTTTGAAATAACTTGAAGACTAGGAATAAATAAATTGGGGTAGGTCTCATAATCTGATACTCGACACGGGCCTGGTTTCTCAGAAAGCACTCACTGGGTGCGGTGGCTCTCACTTATAATCCCAGCATTTTGGGGGGCTGAGGCAGGAGGAATGCTTGAGCCCAGGAGTTCATGGTCAGCCTGGGCAACATGGTGAAACCCCATCTCTACAAAAAGCACAAAAAATTAGCCAGACATGGTAGTGCATGCCTGTAGTTCCAGCTACTCTGGAGGCTTAGGTGGAAAAATCATTTGAGCCCGAGAGATGGAGGTTCCAGCGAGCTGTGATTGCGCCCCTGCACTCCAATGCCTGGGTGACAGAGCGAGACCCTGTCTCAAAAAATAAAAATAAAGCACTCACTGGGGGTGGCCCAGAGGGTAAGTCAGGCGATGAGATGTGCTTCAAAAGAGTTACAAGGAGAAAACAATTAACTAAAAGACCTTGATGGAAGAAAGGACCTATGGAACTCTAACATGTTTATAAAGAATGCCAAAACATAGCAAGATCTCATTTCTACAAAAAAAAAAAATTTTTTTTTTTACCACATCTAGGATGTGGTATGGTGGTACATGCCTGCAGTCCCAACTACTTGGGAGGCTGAGGTGGGAGGATTATTTAAGCCCAGGAGTTTGAGGCTGCTATGAGATAAGATTGCACGACTGCACTCTACCTGGATGATAGAGCAAGACCCTGTCTCAAAAAAAAAAATGCTGAGATCAAATCCCATCCTGTGAGACAGAGCATCACATAAAGGGCACAAAGAGTAGATTCTCGGAAATCGGGACTCAGAGACTCAGAAAGACTGCCACTGGTTAAAAACAGCAGATTATTTAGTTGTTAATATGTGGAGGATTGCCTCTGTCTACTCCCAGAGAAACCCCAAGCAACCCGAGGGAAAAAACAAATGCAGAGGAGACACAGGCTCTGCAAACCATTTTCAATAGCCATTGCCCTCCCCTGGGTCAGCCCTCACATTCAGCAATGATTTAGATACAGATCAAGAGAGAATGCCAGCCAAATTATTTGAGGAAATAGCAAATATGTTAAATAACAGAGGTGCGATAAAAAGAAATAGCCTTGAAGGAGAAGAAACTGGTAAGATTACATTCAATAGAGCTAAGCGTATTACTATGCCAAATGTAGGTTCAGAAAACCAGTTATGCAACTTAAGGGAAGAAATTTAAGAGCAATGTATAGGAAAATGAACTCATTGTTTGAACTGGCTACAAGCTCAATGTCAGTCTACCTTTAATACAGTGATTCTTAACGTCTTTGGGCAAACATTCCTTTGGGAACATGATAAAAATTGGGTACATTTACCTTCGAAAGACATATTTTTACATAGCATTTTGCACTTAGTTTCAGAAAGCTCGTGGAAGTCTCGTGGGGCATTCATTTATAGTGCCATGGTTTAAAATATGGGACTTGTGCTAAACAAATCTACAGTCAATCAAGGACCCCATCATGTCTCTGCCACTCAGAATTTCTTATTATAGTTTTCAAAACGTAAGATAACCTCTATCCACTCTGAGTTTCCTCATCTGTAAAGGGGAGATAATAAGATAATAATACTTGCCCTCTGATGTTATTATAAAAGATTAATAAGAAAAAGCACCAAGAGCTTTTCATTATTTTTGTCATAATTATGTTTTATATTTTAAAATATTAATATATTCTATTATATGTATATTTCATCATATGTATTATATTACCAAAGTAAGTTGCTACCTCATGTTAACTTTTAAATAACTTTTAGGTTTGGCTTACAGGACAAAAGAAAGGACTGCTCCCCTGGGCTGCTTGCCACTTAAAACAATATCTGGAGCTTTTAGTTCTGATGTTGGCATCTTCTTTTAAGAAACACAAGTGTCACCTAGAACACAAGTAAAGGAGGCCAGCCAAGATAGTAATGAGATACATAGGGTATTTACAAGAAGACAAGTGGAAGAATTGGGGATCTTTGACCTAGCAAAAGGAAGATTTAACAAAATTCAACTACTTCAAATGCTATTGTGCCAGAAGAAGAGAAATTATTCTGAATTATTTCAGTGGCCAGAATTTGGGCCAATAGGGAAGGAAATTTCAGCTACATGTAAGGAAGGTTGTCTTAGAAATTAGATGCCAACGTTTCTTCATCACTGAGGAATCAACATATTCATTCATTCAACAAACATTAATTAAGCATCCACTGTGCACCAGAGACCACGCAAGTTACTGGAGAGACAAAGATGAGTGAGACACATATCTTGCTCCTTTAATAGACTCCAAGTTTGGTGGGAGACACAGGTAAAATAAGTAATGACAGCATAAACAGAGGCAATGGTATTGCCTGGAAAACAAGGCAGATATCTACTAAGAACAGAGTTGAGATAAAATAGATTAAAAGAAACAAGCCAGGAACTAGGCTAGTCATGCTAGGCAGAAGACAAAAGGCACAAAGGCAAGAAACAGCATGATGTATTCAAGAAATTCTGGGCACAAAGGACAAGGCAGAAAACAAAAACAAAAAACAAGGAGAGAGCTTAGATGTTATCCTATAAACTCAATGAAGCCATTACAGGATTTTAGGCAGGGGAGTGACCTGGTCAAAACTGTGTTTAGTGGTTTGGGTATGGATGCATCATTACTAAACGTTTGGACACAGATCTTATATTTGTGATATTTCTACATGTTCCCATGAGAAGAGGTCATTAAACTAGTTAAGTAAGGCACTTCATGAGAGTTCAACATTTTTTCAATGGGTTACTTAGACTTGTGTTATACAAGAATGTTTCAAATGTGCTGCTTGTTTTGGGTATTGAGTCAAGTGGACATCTAAAAGCAAACTAAGAGACAGATGTAAGAATCCAGGCAACAGATATAAAGGCCTGGATTAGGTCTGCAAAGCTGTAGAAGGATTGGGAGATGGCACTGATACTCTCCAGGATCTTTCCAAAGCCTGGACTCTATGCAATTCAGCCCTGACACAATCACAGAATTGTAGAATTGTAAGGGACATTGACACCATCTCATCCAAGTCTTCCATTAAAGAGACTAAACTCCAGGAAGAAAAACTAGCTTTCTCCCTTCTCCATATAGCAAGGTAATAAAGAAGTTAAAAATCTGAAAAGCACCACCCTTCAGACTTGATCCAGTAAATGACCTCTTATTCTACCACATCACCCAGATTTTCATTAAATCTTTTTTGTAGCATGTACACTTCATTCATTAAGCCTACAAAAATAGGGTGCTAGGATATAAGCTGTTCTTCACATGGAAATAAGCACAGAATTTCAATGTTGCCATGAATTATAGGCATCTTATGAAGCAGGAAGGGTCTCCTATTTAAACTTCTCAGGGTAACATGCAAAGCAAAAGATGATTCAAAGCTGAGTCCTCCATTTGCCAACAAAGTGGCATTGAGAAAGTCACTTAACCTCTGAAGCTCATCTGTAAAATGAATAAATAATTATCACCTTAAAAGTTGTAGATATATATAATGCCTTCACAATGTATGCAGCCCAGTGCATGTTAGGTAGGTGACTTATTTCTCTGTTCCTTCCTTTCCTATTGCCTTCAAAATCTGTGAGGAGAAGTTATCTGCCATCTTCTCCAGCCCACTAGAGACAGTAACAGCAAACGAGGTAGAATTTGGCCTCTTGTGTCAGAAAAACTAAATGGTGACTCTTGGCCCTGTGAGAACATAGACACATTCTTCAGTCTCTCATGATTGTTGATACATCTATGATCATCTGAAGACAACTATTGCAACCTCATAGGATTGTTGTGAGGATTAAATGAGCTAAATATATGAAAGCTTCTTAGAGTAATGCCTGACATAGAGTAAACACTCAAGTTATGGCTTGATTATGTTGACTTTGCATGCAGAGAACCACGTTACATCGTAATTTCCCTTATCTTCTCGTCCTCATAGCTAATGATCTTCTCTTTCATACACAACTTCATATTTTCAAGAAAATTACATTTTCTTCATGCATGTCTGCGGGGATGGAAGAAACTAAAAACCTCTTTTCTCAAAAGTAGTTAAGGTAAATGAGATCAATGGATCCAACTGACTGCCAGAAATGGAGTAGTGGAGCCCTTAATATCAATTCAAGATATTGGACACCCATCCATCGATTTTCTCCCTGTCTTTATTAGAAGTCAATAGCTCCTCATCACACATTCGACAGGTGAGGATTCCTAGAAGTACTGCATGTGGACTGAAGTAGTTTGGTGTGCCTGTGTCCAGAGCATGAGGTGGGAATTAGAATTGTCCTCTGTTTATACCATCCTCAATCCCACACACCATATAGAGACTCAAAAAACACCCACTGATCCATGAACCTTCCCTCACTGAGTGCCTTGATAATTAGCCCATGATTAACTCTAGGGGGCCACCTTGCATTGTATTTGAGCACAAAGGACTAAAGCGGATGGCAAAAAAATAATGAGTAGGCGATTGGGCTCCATGGTGAGACTATTTGAATCCTGACTTCATCGTATTTGTAGCTTTAGGCATATCACTGAATTTCTCCAAATCTCATTTTCTCTTCTACAAAATTAGGAGCATAACAGTTATACTAAACTAGCAGAGTTCTCGTGAGATTAAGTGAAAGAATTTTTGTAAAGAGTTTAGCATCAAGCAAGTGTTCAAGAAGTTCTTATTGTGATTAGTTCAATAGAAAAATGACTAAGTGCTGTATCATGTTATATTGCTTCAAAATGCAAAAATAAGAATTCATAGAGTGGGAGATCATTGTGGCACTAAGGAGAGTATACATATTAACTGGGGAGATGTTTCTTAAACAAGATAGGTTCTGACCTAGATCTTAGAGACTAAATAGGTTTAGATCTGCAAAGGGCTCTTCCCATGGGCAAAAGAGCCAGAAGGATATAATCCCTGAGTATACAGAAAAATAAGTGAACATTCAGAATTTTGAATAAGTACCCAAGGGCTAGAAAAGGAACATTTCAAAATCTACTATGGAAGTGCCAGGCAATTTCAGAAAAGATGATCTATCTAGTGATAATAACTGGCTGATCAAAACCATAGTGTGGTAGGTAAGCAAAGGTTTTGCAGCAGACAGGCCTAAGTATAAATCACAAACTACCTAATGTTTCAATCCTCACTAGTCCCATCTTTGTTATGAAATTATTTTCACCTACCTTGCAAAATTTTGGGGAGAATTAAATGAGCTGTTGAAGGTAAAACAGTCCTCTCAGGGTCTGACTCACTGTCAGCTAGCGTGATTACCTAGTATATTCTAAGAAAAACAAATACAAAAAAACGTTATTTCAATTTACCTGTACAAACACCAAAGTAGGGTTGCCTAACTGAGGCAGGAGAATAGATTCTGGAGGTAGGGCACTGAAGACCAATTCGTGCCGAATTCAGGAAAAACACCTTGATTTCCTAGGGCAGGGAATCTGAGGCCAATTTGTGCTGACTTCCCAAAGCTGGATTAAAAAGGAAAACACCTGGGTCTAGGAGCAGTGATGGCCAATTAAATGCAAATCTAAGGCCAATTAAATGCAAACATCCTAAAGCTAAACCAAGAGGAAAAACCCCATCACCAAAGGATCAAAGGCTACTCTCCCTACAGCCCTCCCCGTTCCACCACATCTCAGATGGAAAGGGAGAGTGCCTTGGATTGGCCGCAGGCCAAGCAGGGACCATCCCTTCATGTGCATAGAGCGCCAATTCACCGCAGCCTTTAATTAGCCAAAGACCAAATCCTTCATTCCAGATAAGGGGTAACCAACGGGGACCTCAAACGAAGTACTTAAAACCCAGAAAACTTTGTAACCAGAAAACTTTGTAACCAGGCCCTTTAGCCTCTTGCTCAGGCCCACTTCCACCCTGTGAAGTGCTTTCTTGCTTTAATAAATTCCTGTTTTTGCTGCTTCCTTCCTGTGTTTTGTTCCTTTGTTACTTTCTTTGTGTGTTTTGTCCAATTCTTTGTTCAAAATGCCAAGGACCTGTACAATTACATGCAAGGCCCTCCTTCCAGTAATATAACTGTAGAAGAATCAGGGGAAGTTTTATCCTCATTCAGTGTAATAAATGTCCTTACTTGTTTCTGTAGGTGTCTTATACATAGTAAAAGTTTAGTGTTCAATAAATGCAAGGGATTGTCATCATGAATTAGACAGAGCTAATTGTTACTCTACTTAATCCTCACACAACCCTGGAATAAAGATAATTTTATTTGTCCTGTCTTACACATTTAGAGACCCTAGTAACTTATGCAAGCTCACACAGAAAATAGGGAATAGAACTAGAATTTGAGCCAAAGCAGCCTGGCTCCGAAGACTGCATGCTTTGTGTGCCTCTGTAGACTTCCAGGAGATAACTCTGAAACCTTCAGACATGTTCCTGCTGATCTGGACCTGCTATGACAGTGTGAGCCCACCACCTGAAATAAAAAAGGAAAAAAAAAAAAAAAAAAAAAAAAAAATAGCCCAGCAGGGAAAAGGGGACATGATTAGG
Organism: Piliocolobus tephrosceles; assembly: GCF_002776525.5. Lineage (NCBI taxonomy): Eukaryota > Metazoa > Chordata > Mammalia > Primates > Cercopithecidae > Piliocolobus > Piliocolobus tephrosceles. Next base: position 52,528,232 of record NC_045447.1, read on the forward strand.
TAGCTGGCTGGATAGAAAGTAGGCTGACAGAATCACCTGCAATTTTCATTTCAATCTTTCTCTGTAATTTAATTCCTATTTGAATTCATAGTGAACAGCCCTTACACTTAAGTGTGCTGCAGATCTGGCCTCTGCTTCAGGGCAAAGTGCTTGTTGGAGCTATTGCCCTGAAGTGACGGAGAGACAGAATGCCTCCAAAAAACAAAATTCTTAAATAGGTCTGGTTGTGCCAAGTGACATTAATTACACAATCCAGACTAGCACTGTCAGCTGCATTCTTACCTGGAAGAAGGGCTTGCCCCCTTAGATACTACTTAGAAACTATTTGCTCCTCCTCTCAGTGCCAGAAGTAACTGAAAATCAAATTTGAGAACATTATGGAAAATCTAGAGAGGATTCAGTAAAGTGGCAGTGGGGCGGGGGCGGGGGAGAGTTAAAATATTAAACTATTGGTTCTCAATTTTGTTTTCTTTTCAACTTTCCCCAAACATTCTCCTCAGGTCTCCCATAACCAATCCAACCTTCTTGTCCCTAACTTCTCCAAAGGAGGGCAGAGAGAGAGAGTGCATGAGAAAGAGATGAAAGAAGAAGAGGTATAGAGCAGGAAGAATATAGAGGAATAAAGGAAAGAAAGAATCAGGGAGGTAGATATCTACAGATTTGGGGTCTTTGTGTGGTAAAAAATAAAATAAAATAAATATGTAGCTAGAAAGAGGGACCAAGAGAGCAAGAGATAGACAAAGTTCTCAGAATTTCATCAGAGGAACATTCTTGTACTCACGAGGCTCAAAAGCATGAGTAGGTTTCAAGTGGGTTGAAATGGAACTGATTAGAAACAAAGAAGCTGGAATGTAGAGAGGAAATGGCTCAAGCTGTTAGTTGCTAAATATTCACCATAAAACTTTTCTGGACTTCTCCAGCAACAACTGGGCATTCCATCCTCTGGGCTCCCATGCTGTTTGTGATGGTGTCAGTAAGGTGAAGATAGGCTTCTGGCATAGTTCACATCACAGTGAAGTGCATATTTATTTAGATGCTGGACTGAGAACCTCTGAAGCAGACAATATATTCAATTCATGTGTGCCCATATTAGTGTTTAACAAATGTCTGCTGGAAGGGAGGAAAGAAAAGTAGGTGTAAAGGAGGGGGACGAAGAAGGAATAATGGGCAGAGAGGCATCCAGGAAACAATTCCTCCTTATCTCAATCGGCATTGAGTCAAATAGTAATTTTGGTCTCATGTCAGCAATTTCGTTCTTTCAAATCTAGTGTATATTTGCCCTGACAATTAGGAGAGATTGAAAAAAAAGAGGCAAATTGATTCATATTCTATCTTTTCATTAGAAAGTTCAAAAATGAGCAGCAGCCAATATTGTGAATAACTAGAACTCAAGGGCTGATATTATGAACTTAATAAGCCATTATCTCTAAAATAATTATTCTGAATGAGCTTTTAAAAATGGTTTTATGCCTTTTATGTCCCCATCTGTCCCATGCCAAATACCCTCCACTCTTAACATTTTGCCTTTCAAATCTGAACTATAATGTTCAGAAAAATTACTAGTGATTTTTCAACCTCCTAAAAAATAGAAAATGCAGTATTAATCATAGTGATATCTTCTATGTTAGGCATGTTCTTTCTTTTTCAAACTAGTTTTTAAATCTTTCCTCTCTTTTGGTGATCACAGTAAAGATCTGAGGTTGTTAGAGCAAGTACTCTCATCTCCAGCCTATTGATGTGCAAAGTGAGGAAAAGGAAGTAACAGCACACTTTAAGATAATGTCTGAGCAAAAGTGAAAACCTAGGGCTCTGACTCTGAGCTCAGCACTCACCCTGTGGCAATGCTTAGAGTAATTCTAGAATGTTCTTTGAGTATGTCTTTTGAATCAGAGAAAGGAGCAAAATATTTCCCAATTTTTTACGTATCAGTCATGTTCTTACATATGCTAATAGCCTTACTTTATAAGATAGGCTTTTTTATTATTATTATTCTCACACAGCTGTGGTTTACAGGTTTCTTTTAGCAGCAAAATTTTATTATCAAAATCTCATGCCAGGCCGGGTGCAGTGGCTCATGCCTGTAATCCCAGCACTTTGGAAGGCCGAGGCAGGTGGATCCCTTGAGGCTAGGAGTTCAAGACCAGCCTGGCCTACATGGTCAAACCCTGTCTCTACTAAAAATACAAAATTTATCCGGGCATGGTGGCACACCGCTGTAATCCCAACTACTCAAGAGGCTGAGGCAGGAGAATTGCTTGAACTCGGGAGGCAGAGGGTGCAGTGAGCCGAGATTGTATCACTGCACTCCAGCCTGGGCAACAGAGTGAGATGCTGTCTTAACACTATGCAGTATTATGCAGCCATAAAAAGGCTATGTAGCCATAAAATACTATGCAGTCATAAAAAAGGATGAGTTCGTGTCCTTTGTAGGGACATGCATGCAGCTGGAAACCATCATTCTCAGCAAACTATCTCAAGAACAGAAAACCGAACATTGCATGTTCTCACTCATAGGTGGGAATTGAACAATGAGGTCACTTGGACACAGGAAGTGGAACATCCCACCCCGGGGCCTGTTGTGGGTTGGGGGGGGGAGGGATAGCATTGGGAGATATACCTAATATAAATGACGAGTTAATGGGTGCAGCACACCAACATGGCACATGTATACATACGTAACAAACCTGCACGTTGTGCACATGTACCCTGGAACTTAAAGTATAATAATAAAAATAAAATAATCATGCCAAAGCCCTCTATATAAAACAGATAAAAGTGTATCTGTACTGATTGGAACAAAGTTGAGAGACCAGGAAAAGGTTCGGTGATAAGGGACTGTTGGCCTTGATCTCAATACCAAATACATAAGAGATCACCAGGACACCACTGAACATAAGAGACTGTTGGCCTCAATCTTAACACCAAATACACAGAGATCACCAGGACACCACTGAACATAGAATGAAGACCGTGTCATAGAGCATGTCTGGCTTGGGGTGAAGTGAGAATACTAAAGACTTTACAATTCAACTGATTCCAATTTGAAATCTACCACTTGCTCACTGTGTGCACTGAGGAGGTTATCAACATTTCTGAGCCTCAATTTCCTCATCTGTAGAAATCATAGTAACACCTGCCAGATGAGTTTGTTCTGAGGATCAACTCAGATGCCCCAAGTGAATCATGAAACACAGTGCTCAGCACGCAGTAGGTACTCAGGCAATTTCCTTCTGGAAGACCCTTGCCAAACTTACATATGCCCTGTTGACAAGCCAGATGTGTTCTTGTTGCCTCAGACGGTATAAATTCCATTTGTTTTCTCAAGTCCAGCTCATGTCATTAGCATTTGAGAGCTTGCACTACTACCTCAAACATTTAGTGTTTTCTGTTCAGTTAGCACAGCATCGAGACTTTAAAAGCAGCTTGAAACTAAACTTGATTCCAAATATGATTTATAATGTCCCAAGAAACAGCTCATTTACCCAAGAAGACTTCATCAATTATTGACAGATGTACCCTCTGAGGAGAAATAGCATTAATACTAGGAGACTGAGGGAAAAGCATGCCTCAACCCCGTAAGCCAATTATCCAAGGTGATTTTGAGCATTAAATCCTTAGATATGCTTAATTTACTGTCCCTTGCCTATAAGCACAGAAAGAAGTATGAGAAGGGGAAAAAATGGTAACCAATTTAAGACTGCTTTTAAAAACAAAGAGAAGGCATAGCATCGAGGGGAAAATGTATAGGAGGGAATAAGTGGGTGTTGGACACATATGGGCTTACAGATTGAACATCCCTGGACCTCACGCATTTTGCCCCCTCACTGCAGAACCAGCTACTACCCACCTGCTTTTTCAGTACAGAAATAATTGTGCTTACCTGCCTCTGACCTAATAATTGCAGCAGAGCCTGATTTTATTCTCAGCATGTTTATTGTGGTCGAATTTCCTCAGTTTTCAGGGCAAAGGCCTTACTAAGGATGCTAGCATTATTTGCTTTAACATCAAGCTAGTGACAAGGCTGTGTAACGTTCTGTAAAAAGCCAAGAGGCCAGTGTGAATCCAGCCCAGGGGGCTTGTAATCTGTGTTTGACATGCAAATATTAGAAAACGTTGGCAAGACTACAAGGTTTACATACAAGGGAAGAAAGAAAATACATGACACCAATACATTTGAGAATGCTAATATATTTCTCTATAATTTTCTCAAAAGGAGGAAAATAGGAGAGGGTTATTTTTCCTAAAATCCAAATTATAAGGCAAAAGATGACCAATATGACTAGTTAGCTTTAATTTTCCTGTACTGAGGTGTGTGTGTGTGCCTGCGTGTGTGCATGTGTGCATGCATGCATATGTACATTGCACGCATGTTGTGAATGAGTGTGGGTAGATGGAAATAAAAGAAACTAGGATAGTGAAGAGGTCTACCTATATAAAAATTTTTGCATGATGAATTGAACATTTCTATATTCAGAAATAAACCCTGCCATAGGAAACCTGAAAAATTACTACCCTGACTTAATGCAATCTATAGTTTAAAGTACAGTTATAGAACATTCTAAAATTACCTGCTTATGCCTCATGACCTGGCAGAATAATTATAGGCTAGATTCTTTCATCTTTTTTACACTCTTTTTATTGAGAATTAAGAGATTCACTGTATTGGGTTATTAAAAGCCTGACCTCTTAGAGCATGCATTTTTATCCCATTATTAAGCTGTGTATATAAAATTCAGTAGGCCTTCACTTTTATAGCTTTAACTTCTAAATTTCAAATTCAAAATCAGCATTGAAGTGCCGGTTGGGTGCCAGGCACTGTGCAAGTGCTTTCAAAGGCACTGCCACATTTGATCAACACCCAGATTCCTGGCCAGGAATATTCTGATTCCTATCTGGCATGCATTCTCTCACACTACAACTTTCTATCATTGTCTTGCCATGAAGTCTCTGAGGGATTTTAGACAGAGAATGGGAGTAGAGGAAATCAGCAAAGCCAGATCCAGGTCTGGTACACCACTGACTTGTTACTACAAGTGTACATCTTTATTCTTTGGAGACTCCCATTTCTCTTAACATAAAACTGAAGCAAGAATACAGAATTCTTGATCAACTCACAAAAACATTATCAAGACTCTTAAGTACATTCACCCCTCTGAGTTATCCTTGATGTTCAAGGTTTGAATAAACCACGTAACCTAAATAAACCACCAAATGAATGGTGTATCCTTGAACAACAGATAAACTTTTTATTTTTACATGGGGTCCCTCTATGTTGCCTATGTCTCAAACTCCTGGCTTCAGGCAATCCCCCACTCTCTGCCTTGCTGGGATTAAGGGCATAAGCCATGGCATCCAGCTGAGATGAGTTTTAACAACTAGTTATTTTAACAACGTTGCAATTGTTCAAAATCTTGCGTAGGGGAAAGGAGCAGTCCAGGGCAAAGCATTCTTGGGATGATTGCCATCATCCCAAGAATGCATTCTTAACATCCTCAAATTTTCATCCTATAAGGGATGGAAAATTTTTACCCTTTAGAAGCACATTTGAAACACCCAGAAGTTATTCAGAGCCAAGGGTGATAAAGTGAGGGATCAAATGGAATATGATTTTCTATAAATATAACAGGCGACTATAAAGTAAAGTAACTCATTATTTTGGATAACTTGTAAGCTAGCATTGAAGACAATCGCAAAAGAAAATTCCAGAATATTTTTGGTATCTGTACTCAGGATATTTTAGGTAACTGCACACATCGATTCACAAAGTTCCTTCTTCACGATAGTTAGATAGCTAAAACAGAGAGGAAAATATAAGAATACATTTCTTTTGTTAAGTGGGTAAGAAAATTGATTGGAAAGGTAAGCCATTGGCCTGGGCCATGTGTGTGTTTGCACATGTGTGTGCATGTGTGTGTGCATGCCACGCACAAATGAGAATTGTCCTTGTTCAGGCATCATTTTGAAAATTCTGCTATTTACCTTTTCTAATTATTTGAGCACCTGAATCTTGAGCATAGCTGTCATGCCTCCTTAGAACATGTTTATATCTTCACATTCCAGGAGGAATATAATTTTCTTGACCTAAAAAATATAAAAAATAAAAAAATAAAAATAAAAACAAACTAAAGGAATGATGTCACAAGCTCTGTTTTTAATTACAATTATATTATCTCCAAAATAGTAAAGCATAATTACATATACAAGGATACCTTGTTTTATTGTGCTTTATTTACTGTACTTTGCAAATATGGCATTTTTGATAAATTGAAGGTTTGTGGCAACCTTGCACCCAGAAAGTCTATTCAGGGACATTTTTTCAACACCATGTGCTCACTTCATGTCTCTGTGTCACATTTTGGTAATTCTAGCAATATTTCAAACTATTTAATTATTATTAAACCTGTTGTGGTGATCTGTGATCAGTGATCTTTGATGTTATTATTGTAACGGTTTTGGGACACCACAGACACACCTGTATTAAAGGACAAATTTAATCGATAAATATTGTGTGTGTTCTTGTGTCCAGAATGTATTCCTTCCAGTGGGTTCTTGGTCTCACTGACTTCAAGAATGAAGCCATGGACCTTTGCAGCGAGTGTTACAGCTCTTAAAGATGGTGTGTTCGGAGTTTCTTCCCTCAGATATGCAGATGTGTCTGGAGTTGTTTCCTTCCGGTGGGTTTGTGGTCTCACTGACTTCAAGAGTGAAGTCGCAGACCTTTGTAGTGAGTGTTACAGCTCTTAAAGCACACTGATTGGTCCATTTTACAGAGTGCTGACTGGTGTGTTTACAATCCTTTAGCTAGACACAGAGTGCTGATTGGCACGTTTTTACAGAGTGCTGATTGGTGTGGTTACAATCCTTTAGCTAGACACAGAGCACTGATTGATGTGTTTTTACAGAGTGCTGATTGACCCATTTACAATCCTTTAGCTAGACGCAGAGCGCTGAATGGTGCATTTTTAGAGTGCTGATTGACACATTTACAATCCTTTAGCTAGACACAGAGCTCTGACTGGTGCATTTACAATCCTTTAGCTAGACAGAAAAGTTCTCCAAGTCCCCACTCGACCCAGGAAGTTCAGCTGGCTTCATGTCTCATTCTGACTGTTCCACCAAACAAACTTTCCCTGACTCTGTCCCTCTCCTCAGGCCTTCTTATTCCCTGAGAAACAACAATATTGAAACTAGGTCAATTAATAACCCTACAATGACTTTGTCTTCAAGTGAAAGTAAGAGTTGCATGTCTCTCGCTTTAAACCAAAGGCTAGAAATGAGTAAGCTTAGTAAGGAAGACATGTCAAAAGCCAAGATAGACTGAAAGCTAAGCCTCTTGTGCCATTTAGCCAAGTTGTGAATACAAGGGAAAAGTTGTTGAAGGAAATTAAAAGTGCTACATCAGTGAACATACAAATAATTTGTAAAAAAATGCAAAACAGTCTTATTTCTGATATGGAGAAAGTTTGAGTGGTCCAGATAGAAGATTAAACCAGCCACAACATTCCCTTAAGCCAAAGCTTAATCCCGAGCAACGCCCTAACTCTCTTCAATGCCTATAAAATCTGAAAGAGGTGAGGAAGCTGCAAAAGAAGAGTTTGAAGCTAGCAAAGTTGGCTCATACAATTTAGGGAAAGAAGACATATCTATAACAAAAAAATGAAGGTGAAGGAGCAGATGCTGATGTAGAAGCTGCAGGAAGTTATCTAGAAGATCTAGCTAAGATAGCTGATGAAGGATGCTGCACTAAACAACAGAATTTCAGGATAGATGAAATTTCAGTATAGATGAAATAGCCTTACTTTGGAAGAAGATACCATCTAGGACTTTCATAGCTAAAGAGGAAAAGTCGATGCTTGGCTTCAAAGCTTTAAGGGACAGGTTGACTCTCTTGTTAGGGCTTAACTTTAGGTTGAAGCCAATGTTCATTGATTATTCTGAAAATTCTAGGGCCCTTAAGAATTATGCTAAATCTTGAGCGAGGTGGTGTAGCACACCTATAGTTGGGAGTCTGAGATGAGAGGATTGCTTGAGCCCAGGAGTTTGAGTCCAGCCTGGACATTACAGCAAGACCCCCATCTCCAAAAACAAATAAACATACTATGCTAAACTACCCTGCCTGTGTTCTATGAGTGGAAGAACAAAGCCTAGATGACAGCACATCTGTTTAGAGCACAATTTACTATTTTAAGTCCATTGTTTAGATCTGTTGATTAAAGGAAAGATTCTTTTCAGAATATTACTGCTCATTGACAATGCACCTGGTCACCCAAGAGCTTTGATGGAAATGTACAGGAACATTAATGTTTTCATGCCTAGTAACACAATAACCATACTGCAGCCCATGAGTTCAGGAATAATTTTCACTTTCAAGTCATATTATTTGAGAAGTACATTTTGTAAGAAGGCCATAGCTGCCATAGAGAGTGATTTCTGTGATGGATCTGGGCAAAGTAAATTGAAAACCTTCTGAAAAAGAGTCACCATTCTAGATGCCATTAGGAACATTCATGATTTACTGGAGCCTGAAGATGTGACTGAATTGCTGCTGTAATTTCATGATAAAAACCTTAATTGATGAGGAGCTACTTCCTATGAATGAGCAAAGAAAGTGGTTTCTTAAGACAGAATTTAATCCTTGTGAAGATACGATGAAATTGTTGAAATGACAGCAATGTATTTGGACTATTACACAAACTTAGTTGCCAAAGCAGTGGCAGGATTTGAAAGGATTCACTCCAACTTTGGAAGAAGGTCTACTGTGAATAAATTGCTATCAAATAGCATCACATGGTACAAAGAAATATATTATGAAAGGAAAGGTCAATAGAACAGCAAATTTCATTATTTTAAGAAATTTTCACAGCCATCCCAATTTTCAGCAATCATCACCCTGATCAGTCAATGGTCATCAGCAGCAAGGCAAGATGCTCCACCAGCAAAAGGATTACAACTCATTGAAGGCTCAAATGATCGTTTGCATTTTTTAGCAATAAAGTATTTTTAATTAAGGGATGTACTTTTTTTGACACAATGCTATTTCACACTTAATAAAGTATAGTACAGTATAAACATAGCTTTCATATGTACTGGGAAATCAAAAAATGTGTGTGAGACTCACTTTATTGCAATATTCACTTTATTGCAGTGATCTGGAATATAACTTCAGTATCTCCAAACTATGCCTGTACAATAAACTATGCATTTAGTACAGTGTTTCTGATTATGCCTTCCAAACATATGTAGTTCTTAGAAAATGGAATAAAGAAGATGAAGCACCTTCCAGTTTGTATGTGGGAATACCTTTTGCAAAGGTTTTCCTTGCTTCAAAAGCCAAATATCATCATCATGATAATAACCATCCAGATAGTGTGATTTAATACAAAGGTATCATGAACTTAGAAAATACTATAGTTATAGTATTAGTTGCTTCTCATGAAGGTATGGGTTAGAAATTCTAAAACCAGTTTATATTTATACTAAGGTTGAACAAAATAAGGAAACATATTGTAGACAATGAGGACGAAGTTTCTTATGCTTGGGAAAGAAATTACAAGTAAGGAAACAGGAAAGAGAAATAGTACCCTAATAGCAACAAGCACAGCTATTGCTCAAACCTTGGTGGTTGATTCCAAGGCTGGGGCAAGGAAAATACAAGATGAGACTGGAATATCTTATAATTCTGGAAAATAAAGAAGTGCTCAACAAAAGATGGGGACATGCAGAAAGGGAACAGGAGTCCACCTGAAAGAGCTCACAATGGCCAAAATGAAGCAATTTGAGCAACAAAATCAATAATGACAACATTGTGTCATAACTCATAGAATAATGTAAATAAATATTCCTGAATCTATACTTTCATAAATAAATGATTGAGCAAATAAATAGAGGGGAGAAGAGATAGTTCTTCCTTTAGATAAATTCCAATTAAGAAACATAGGAAGATGTTAGGAATATGAAATCACCTCTTAAAACACCACAAATTGTTTCAGGCAAGATCTATGGCTGGCTCCTGTGTCCCAGAGCCGAAACTACCTGCATCCATCAGTGAAACTGAAGCAGCGTTGCTTGTCTAGGGTAATACCTTAAGTTCATTGCCTCACACCAAGGAAATCAAGGACGCAGACACACAAAACGTGACGTTAAGCATGGAGGTTTAAGAGGCAGAAGAAAGAGATAAATTCTCCTGTAGAGAGAGGGGCTTCTGGTTGGTGGCGAAGTGCAGGAGTTTTTAAAGATGAACTTGAGGAGAAGGTGTCTGATTTACATAGGGCACAAGAGATGGTTTGGACTAGGTGTGCTGTCCACACAGCGTGCAAAGAATCTGGCCGCCCCACCCTACTCTTTCATTATGTAGATGGCTTCTCTACCTGGCTAGCACCATGTTGCATGCTTTTTTATTGCACTTGTGGCACAAAGAAAAGGGAAAATGCAGCTCCCTATTGAACATACCTGACTTCCAGGTGTCCCTTTTCTATTAGCGCAGCTGCCCGCATATACCTATGCAAGCTTTCAGCTTGCTTATCTATGTTTGCAGCTTGATTTTTCAGGCTGCTTTTTGTTAGAAAAGAAATTATTTAGGAGCTGCTTTTTATTAAAAGGAAATTCCACTGAGAACTCTCTTACCCTCACTATCTGCCTAAATAGCTTCTACATCAAAAGTACTAACGTTACCCTCTTTATCACAATTATTTTAGTCAGCCTTGCTAGAAAACATGTTAAGAAATGACACCTCCCCTTGGCATGGAGGAGCCATTTCTTGCCGGACTGGTCACCCAGGCTGAGATTCTACAGTCAGAAAATGAATAACTTCTTATCAAGCTGCATATTCATTTTCCAGGAGAAAGAAAGTTGGCACCTATTTTTCCAGGTTCCATTATGCCTCTTCTGGTTATGTTAATAATCGTGCTTCACATTTCTATAGTGTCTTCGGTTTATAAGTTTCATTCACATACTGTACCTCCTCTTCATTCACATACTGCACTCTGAGCCTGACACATGTCAGGACCTCAGAGTGAAACAGTGAACAAGATCAATGTGATCTTTGTCCTCCTGGAGTTGATATTATGGGGGAAAGATAACCAGAAAAAGTAAACACATAAATTAGTACACAGTATGGAGTTATAAAGAAAAGGAAACAAGAATACTACGAAATTTTTAACAATCAGGCATAATGTGAGGAGACCTACTTTAGAGAGGCATGAATGGAAGCCTGTCTGAGGAGGTGGTGTTTGATGAGAAGCAGGCAGCCTTGCAAAGCTTGGGGTAGCACCTCCCATCAGAGCAATCAGCAAGTGCGAGGGTGGTGTGTGCGGGAGTGGGTGGTGTCAGGGGAGAGTGAAAACAGCTCGATACATTCTGGAAACTATCAGAAGGCATGTTCTTCTGAAGAATTGAGGAGGAAGGGGATGGGGGCCTGAAATAAGGGCACAGAGGTAAGCAGAAGTTGCTAGCAGCCTATGGATGAGAGTTTTACTCTAGTGCAGTGGGAAGAGGTACTGTCGTCTTGCAGGTGAGTAAACTTAAAATCAGAGAAGTTATATGATTTCTTTTTTTTTTTTGAGACGGAGTCTCGCTCTGTCCCTCGGGCTGGAGTGCAGTGGCCAGATCTCAGCTCACTGCAAGCTCCGCCTCCCGGGTTTACGCCATTCTCCTGCCTCAGCCTCCCGAGTAGCTGGGACTACAGGCGCCAGCCACCTCGCCCGGCTAGCTTTTTTGTATTTTTTTTTTAGTAGAGACGGGGTTTCACCGTGTTAGCCAGGATGGTCTCGAACTCCTGACCTCGTGATCCGCCCGTCTTGGCCTCCCAAAGTGCTGGGATTACAGGCTTGAGCCACCGCGCCCGGCCCTATATGATTTCTTAGAGTTCTTACATCTGGCAAGTTACATCTCTGCCCCAAGTCTTTCCATTCCCTCCTTCTTTCTACAAATATGTATGAAGTACAGGAGATCAAGACCAGCCTGGCCAACATGGTAAAACCCCGCCTCTAATAAAATACAAAAAAAATTAGCTGGGCGTGGTGGCGTGTGCCTGTAGTTCCAGCTACTCGGGAGGCCGAAGTAGGAGAATCACTTGAACTTGGGAGGTGGAGGTTGCAGTGAGCTGAGATTGCACCACTGCACTCCAGCCTGGCAACAGAGTGAGACTCCATCTCAAAAAAAAAAAAAAGCCAAACACATTACTACTTGCTAGATATGACTTTAATCTCAAGTAGATTAAGTCTAGAGGTGAAGAATGATTGTGTGAACAAATGTAACAAAAAGTGATAAACATAGGGCTAGGCATGGTGTCTCACACCTACAATTCCAGTGCTTTTGGAGGCCTAGGCTGGCGGATTGCTTGAGACTAGGAGCTCCATCAAGACCAGCCTGGGCAACATAGTGAGACCCCATCTCTACACAAAATTTAAAAATTAGTCAGGCATGGTGGCACGTGCCTGTGGTTCCAAATACTTAGAAGGTGGAGGCAAAAGGATTGCTTGACCCCAGGTGGCAGATAGAGGCTGCAGGGGACTATGATCGCGCCACAACATGCCAACCTGGACAACAGAGTGAGACCCTGTCTTTAAAAAAAAAAAAATGACAAATGCTATATCCAAAAATTTCTACAGAATATAGAGGAGACCTGGAGAAGGGAGAAGTCAGTTCTGTGTGGGTAAGACTAGTAGGGTCAAAGATTTAGCATTGAGCTCTATCTAGAAGATGAATGGCAAGGGAAAGGAGGATGGGGGAGGATAATCGAAGCAGATTGAGCCAAGATACAATAAAACAGCCCGGGTGGCTTCTGGGAATACTGAGCTATTTCAAGCATGGGGTGAGGGTGCGGAGATGGAAAGTGAGGTTGAAAAAATAGAAATGACCAAAGGCCAGATTGTGAGCCCCTGATATGGCAAAGTGAGAAGCTTGGACTTCATTCTCCAAGCAGTGGAAGCCAGGAAGCAGGGAGCAACAGAACTGGATTCGTTTCAGATAGGCCAATCAACAGAATTGTAGAGTTGAGTTGTGGTGGTGCCAAGCGATAGTGGTGGAAGCAGGGAGACCAGTTAGATGGCTTCCAAGGTCCATGCAAGCAAGAGGAAATAGAGGCCTGAAGTAAGACTCCGGGTGTGACTTGGAGAGATAAGGGTAGATTGGAAAGAAGGTGCAGAACTTAGAACACTGGGTGTTTCGGGCAAGGGAGATAGGGAATTCAGGGTAATTTCTGGGTTTCTTTTGACTCTCAGTTCACTACTTCTAATATGAAAACTTCTTCTACCTTATATAAAGGAGCATCTTTTGTTTGTTGCAAACAGTTTAACATTTCTTAATTGCCAGCTAAGAAAAACTCACCTGAGTTTATTCACATTTTAAAGAGAGCATAATACATTTCCCTCTGACAAACTATTATTTAGAAGACAATAAAACATTTTTGTTTTACCTAAAATGATCAGTATAATGTCCTCTACTGAGACGAAGAACAAATTTCCACATTGCCGCTGGCAAGACCGATACCTAAACAGAAAAAGAAGGTAGGTTTTAACAAACTGAATTCTCCTACAATTTAAGTTTCTATCAAAGTAAAAATATTAGCAGTCTATTTAAGAAAATAGTTCTGTCTCTGTGATCCTTGGAAAATGTGAAATAATAATTCCTTTTATGTTCAAACCTGTCTTGACATGCTCTTCTACCATCATAAACACAGCACACAGAAGTTCAATTTCTATTCTCAGTTGCTCAAGAAATAACGTCAGATTCAAGTCTAAGAACTGACTTGAAAGATATGATATTAACATTTCATATATGGTGTCTAAAAAGCAAAACATTTTAAAATTATATTTAAAGATCTTTCAAAATAGCTTGGCTGTAGAAGACAAACGTCCATGACATCTGTACACTAACTATTCCAAGGGCGTGTATAGGACAGCTTCCATATACATTCTACCATCTCCATGTCTCCCCTTTCTTGCCCATTTTATTTTATCATCTTATTCTTTTTGAGAGGTGGAGAAAACCCTTAACTATGCTTAGGGGGAGAAATGGTCTGAGATTTTGATTAGCTTAAAGCTTTATATAGAATGTGCTATGTGCAGAAAACTATCAAAGAAAATGAATTAGGACTTTGAATTGTCTTGATGAAAGCATGTCCACTGATGGCCATCTGGGAGAACTGGGCCAGCTTCTTTAAAGATTCAAGATATATGTTATTATCGCCATGGGAAAGATGAGAAAATGGAAAGTTAGAGAAGCTTAGTAACTCACTCGATATCACACAGGCCACTAAGTGATGGAATTGGGATTCAAGCCCACATCTGTGACTCTAAAGCTGAGGTAATGTGTAGGCAGTAATTCCTAATTCTAGTGAACCTCCTAACACTAACCATTTTGGGGAAAACTTACAAATGTCCTCTAGATATTTTTTCTAATTCACATTTTCTTTTCATAAATGTGGAAAATAATTTTGATTTATATGCATGTATCCTTAATTGGCTGTCTTGCTTATTTCAGAATGCAAAGTTACAATTATTAAACTTGGTGTTTTCACAAATTGGCAAAGGAAACAGAAATAATGGACATAACACACTCCTTGCAATAGCCTGCAATTAATGGAAAGGACTCTCATAGCCCTAGTTAACTCAGCTGTAAACTCATATTCTTCCCATCTAACTCCAGAAGCAAATTTCTGGGTAAAAAAATGAGTTAATTTGCTCTCTGTGCTAAAGTGGACTGAAGACAGGCAATTCTCCATTGAGTAAGCAGTGTTGGAGTTTGTTAATGACAACCTTGAAATAGCCTAACATTATGGTCTCATATGATAAATTTCAGTTTTCTAAATCTGAATTGCAGACTCCTAAAAATCAATTGCTTAAGGAGAAATAGGCTGTCAACAGAAAGAATGAAGATGGGACGGAGACGGTTAGCATATTTTTAAAATAGATTTTAATATAATCAGTTATTTTCCAGAGATATGGGTTACTTAGACCAGATGAGTAATTTCCCCAGCCTGCTTCCTACCTCTGTAGACTTATTTTGTGTGTATCATCAATGTTATAGGCTATGGGATGTTCTAGGAATCTTGTCTGTATTATGGAAGTTACAGGATGTTTCTGGATGTTATAACAAGTTACAGGATGGTATAGAAAGTCATAGAATGGGTCAAAAGTTAGGAGAATTGAATTTAAATAGATGGAATATAAAACCCAGGGAGGTAGATGTATTCTCACCAGTGGAAATAGCAGGACAACATCTGGGGATCTCTCAGAAATGGACATGGTATTAATTTCGTATTCTGCTGCAACAAATTTCCACAAGCTTAGTGCCTTAAAACAATGCAAATGTGTTATCTAACACAAGGGTGTCCAAACTTTTGGCTATGCTGGGCCGCATGGGAAAAACTGTCTTGGGTCACACATAAAATACACTGACAGTAGTGAAAGCTGATGAGCAAAAAAAATAAAATAAAATAAAATACAAAAAAAAAAAAAAAACTCAGAATGCTTTAGCAAAGTTTACAAATTTGTGTTCAGCTGCATTCAAAGCCCTTCTGAGCCACATGCGGCCAGCACCACAGATTGGACAAGCTTGATCTAATAGTTTCTAAAGGTCAAAAGTCTGGGTTGCTGGACTAGATGCTCTGCTTAGGGCCGTCTCACAATGCCAAATTCAAGGTCTTCGTAGGGGTGTATTCCTTATTCCAGGTGCTGGGGAGAGTCTGCCTTCAAGCTCATTCAGGTTGTTGGGCAAATTCAGTTCCTTGCAGTTGTGGGACTAAGGTCCCTGTCCTTGCTACTGTAAGCCAGAAGGCAGTTCTGGTGCCTACAGCTGCCCTCGTTCATTTTTTTTTTAAATAAATTTCAGGTATCCAGTGCAGTTTTGATACATGGATATATTACAGTGGGGAACTCTGGATCTGCATCCTTTCTTATGCTTTCCATGTGGCCCCCTTCAGCAATGGCAGTGGATTCCCTTTCCTGCTTTAAACGTTTCTGACTTTTCCCACATCTCTCTGACTCCAACAAGTTCTCCAGAAAGTTCTCCACTTTTCAGGGCTCATGTGATTTGACTGGGCCCCCCCAGATAATCCAGGATAACCTCCCTATCTTAAAGTCTTCACCTTAATAACATCTGCAAAGTCCCTTTTGTCAAATAACAGCAACGTGCCACCAGAGGGCAAAGTTCATGGGGCCCTAAATCCTGCCTCCCACCAGCACCATTGTTTCCCAGGGAACCTGGCCCACAAATACTTTATTAAAGAATGTAGCAGCTAAAACCACCAGGATACCTTCCAAATGTTGTGAGTGTGAGGATAACCCCCTGCAGAAGTCCCTTTCTGTTTAGAAAGGAATAAAATCAACTGGGTTCATACAAAACTTTTTTGATCTCTGACAGACACAGAGTACTTTAAAATACTGTACAAGTCAACAGAAAACAGATCTGTCTTACGATTTTTTTTTACTGTCATCAGAAAATATTGGGGATAGGTTTAGTAATAATAATAGCTATCCTTTTCTTATTTGTACCAAATATTACATAGTCTTGAATATAGGCTGTTGTGACTATGTGTCTATATATAAATATACATATATATAAATATATGTATATACATATATTTACATAAACTGAACTTACACATACGCACAGTGTGGTGGAATAAGACTGTGCATGACACGGTTCATTGCTGTGACAGAATTGTTGAGTACTGCAATCACCAACCGTTGTCACAAATCTCAAATCTGCTTTGACATCATGGTCTGCAAATTATAGTCTATCAGCAGACACAGCTCACTGGTCTCTGCTCATTCATTTCCTTATGCAATAAAATCATTTCCCAGCAAGGTTACAATTGCATGAGAGTCAGTTCATAGTGAGAACCATCCAGCACAGTCATTAAACTCCAGGGGCTTATACAAAAAAACCCAGAAGTTTTTTAATTCTGTGAGTTAATATTTAAAGGGCCAAGGTGTTTAATATATTGATAAGTATAGAAATTCTTTATTTCTAAGGGTATTTAACATTGATCTTAATGATAGTGATTTGTATTTTAATCAATCCTAATGACAATAATTCAAATAATTTAAAACATGTATTTATTTCCCTCTGGAAATAAATTCGCAGCATACTGAGTTAAAGCCAGTTGTCTGGCTGGGCACGGTGACTCACGCCTGTAATCCCAGCACTTTGGGAGGCCGAGACTGGTGGATCACCTGAGGCTGGGAGTTCGAGACCATCTGACCAACGTGGAGAAACTCCGTCTCTACTAAAAATACAAAATTCGCTGGGCGTGGTGGCACATGCCTGTAATCCTAGCTACTTAGGAGGCTGAGGCAGGAGAATTGCTTGAGCCTGGGAGGCAGAGGTTGCGGTGCGCCGAGATCGCACCATTGCTCTCCAGCCTGGGCAACGAGAGCGAAACTCTGTCTCAAAAAATAAAAAAACAGTTGTCACTGAAAGAGCTCAGGTAGTATGCCCTATGTTTTATTTAGAAGTTACCACTAAATTTTTGAATAGCCATCATTCCTAAATCAAGCTAAAGTATTAGCAAATGGAAAACAGTAGCAAAAATAACTCATTCTGTATCTTTCTATACTTTCCATTTCCATTGTGATTGGCAACTGTTGTTGGAGACTAATACTCACTGAACTTTAGACTGATTCCGAATACCTATAATTTGTATTAATATCCTCTGGAACATTTCCCTGTGCTACCTTTTTCTTAAAAATAAAAGAATTGATTAGTAGATTTAGATACTATATTAACATAGCTTTCATTCTGATTAAAATTAGGAAAAAATTGGGGTTTTATGATTTTTTTAGCATGTCACACTCCAGTTATAAATATAAGACTGCATATTTACTCATAAATCCAGATTTAAATATTAAAGCATATTTTTATATCAAAAATAAAAGTTTTAATCACTTTAAATTTAAGTAACTTCACTATCTAAGTAGAAAATGAATTCAGTAAACATACTATCAGCTTTTATATAAGATCTGTGAAATGGAAGCTCTCTAATAGAAAACTGTGACCTTTAACATAGTTTAACTTCTACAATGAAATCTCATTTTCATTCTCTGTTCTACATATTATTTCATGCATTGTCAGCCCCAGAAAATTTTCAATGACAATAATTTCATTGAAAGCATCTTAATATAACATATATTCAAATTCATCGAAAGTCATGTATCACTCGTACAGCCTCTTTCTTGACATTATTTTCAAAATATTGCTTGCATCCAATCCTTTTCTGCACACACTCAAATTCATACTAGGGCTGTTATGGAAATAGCTAATTTACATTTAGATTAAAAATTACCTTGAAGCCCATTTATACCCTGATGAGTTAAAGACAAAGTAACTCAAAGCTGATAGCTGGCTTTCATTAAATCCAAGTACTATGACATACTCAACTAGTCAAAATACAGGCTTCAGGTTCATGGCTTGGATCCTAAAATGTCAAATAGGGTGATTGTAGCTCAGCAGACAGCCAAATTCAGATACACTCAATGCTACTACAGATCTTGAGAGACTATCCTTTAGATTGACTCACTTGTTTGCTTATTCTTTATGTTTCATCCAATACTCATTAGAAAGTAGTTGTTTAAAATCAAATCAGTTAGCAGGTCATTTGCAATCTAGCCCATCTTAATCAGACTTCAGGAAAGAAGTTTCTTTCAAAACGACTGGGACGCTTCAAATTTAACTGGCTGCTTAGTTTGGTAGCTCCATTCTGTCTGCCTGTCTGCCTGTCCATCAGAGAAGGCATTAGACAATTGGTGCCTAGTAGGAAAGGTTTTTTAAACACTTCCGGTAAGTAGAAGTCCATTCATAGTGGACATGTCATTCAGTTTGTCTGCCATGCCCAACTTTTCCTTAAACTTTCCTACTCATGACCCCTACTCAAAGGTGAAGGGCTAAGAGACTGGATTAGAAGTATGTGACCCCGCCACCATCCTGGCCACAGACATTAACAAAAGATGAACAACTCTTCAACTATCTATTACCAATTGGATTCTCTATCTTGAGAATTTGAACTTCTATCCACATGGATTGTGACAGGAAAAGCTGAAAGGCCTTGTAGAGCTGAGGCAAGCCACATTGATAAGAAGCAACGTTATGGATCAGCAGATAAAACCGTCCAGCAAAGAAGATAAAGTATATGTCTGGCAGGAAATGACAGAGGTGAAAGAACATATTGGACAAAGGAAACACAGTGAAGGAGAAATAAAGACAGAAGGAGACAAAAAGGCCCACAGAGAGATTCAGAGAATGATGACATCAGAGACAGAGAACTTGTGAGTTCCCAATGGCATTCCATCTCCTAAGCACCTCTCATGAAGCTTGGCCTTATTTCCTACCCTCATTTTGATGACATAACCTTACCTATTCTCCACGTACCTGTTTTTCACTTCAACTGATGTGAATAGCTATTCCTTTTAAGCAAACCGATTAAAACACCGTGTTCAAGGATGCCTTCAAAATAAAGCAATAGATCAACTGCTTTGTATCCGTATTTAAGAGAAGAAAAGAAAAAAACAGTGTATTTTGTAGAAGGGGAACAATTTCTGGACATCTTGAAATGGAAAGATTCTTTTTTTTTTTTTCTGAGACGGAGTCTTGCTCAGTCACCCAGGCTGCAGTGCAGTGGCGTGATCTTGGCTCAGAGCCAGCTCTGCCTCCTGGGTTCATGCCATTCTCCTGCCTCAGCTTCCCGAGTAGCTGGAACTACAGGTGCCCGCCACCATGTACAGTTAATTTTTTGTATTTTTTTTTTTTTTTTAGTAGAGATGGGGTTTCACCATGTTAGCCAGGATGCTCTCGATTTCCTGACCTCGTGATCCACTCACATTGACCTCCCAGAGTGCTGGGATTACAGGTGTGAGCCACCGCGCCCGCCCGGAAAGATTCTTTAACCTAACACCCAACATAATGTGCTCTTAAAAAACAAAGAAAAACCCTATGTCTACTTTATTCTTGTGAAAAAGTACTACATCCCTAACAGTTTTCACCCTTTAGAGCTTCTAAAGAACCCAAGGAAAAGTGACATGTTCGTATTCTAAAAGATGAAAAGGACTTAAAGACAGATGGTTTTGAAATTGGTTCTGTTCTCAGCGTTTCACTTTGGTATTTATTTAAAAGACATTTCAGTCTACTTCTTCTGTATTCATCTTACTCCATATACCTAACCATGCCTTCCTAACCAATTCACGGGCTGATGATCCTGACACTTACTGTCTCTCTTTCTCCAGCTCTGTTCTTTATGACCTTTACCACAGAGAATACTTCCCTTTTTCCTTATATAAACTAAGACAAGCTCCCTGTTTCCAGAACTATAGGCAACACTACAAAAGACATTGCAGCATATCTGGACTACTGAAACAGGAAAAGTTCCCTTGTCCCCTTCACAGGGTGTGTGATGGGGGTGTGGCTCACTTCTTCAGTACCCCACTGCTCAAACTTTTAGGGGAGCACACAGGCAGGCAGGCTATGGGGTTTCGACCCCTCAGCAGCGTCTAGGAGTGAATGTTTACAACTGAAGCTCCAGTGGGCACATGTTACAGGGTGCTCTTTTACTTTAGCCGTCCCTAGGCGCTTGTGTTAGTCAGCTCAATTAGACCCATGCCTTATGGCAAGGACGGAGGGCTTTCTGTATCCTGGGGTTCTTGCCTTGGTGTACCGGAAGAATTGGATCCCACGTGGGCTTCGAGAATAAGTGCAAGGTTTTATTGAATGCAAGTAGCACTTAGCAGATGACAGAGCCAGAAGGGGGATGTTTTTCCCCTGGAGTCAGGCTGCTCAGTGGCCTGGGCTCTCCTCCGACTGCCCCTGCCGAACTCTGCCTCATTCCGCTGGCCGATGGCCTGATGGCCTCCTGTTGTTGTGCGGGTGTTTGCCATGTGCTCTTCTACCAGCGTGCTCCCCTCAACATCCTCTCAACGTCCAGCCGTTTGTGTCTTCTTCCATCAAGGTGTTCCTCTCAACGTCCAGCTGTTGTGTGTCTGCCTGCTAGGGTCTTGGGGTTTTTTGTGTGTCTGCCTGCTGGGGTCTCAGGGTTTTCATAGGCACAAGATGGGGGCGTGGCAGGCCAGGGTGATGTTGGAAAATGCAACATTTGGGCATAAAGGCAGGAGTGCCTGTCCTCACCTAGGTCCATGGGCACAGGCCGAGGGGTGCAGCCCTCACCAGGGCCCTGCCCTTCTCCTCCAAGCACTTCCTTGCTCCCCCTCCATATCACCACGACCAGAGTGTAAGAAGTTAAACACCAATTAAGATAAAAAGAAAGACTATAGCTCCTTTCTGCAGAAGAAATTTGATCAAATGTTTGTATTACAAATAAGGAGGTATTTATTTGAGGCTAAAATAGACCTAATTCTAAAATAAATAAAATAAAGCAAACAAGAGAAATTTTAAATGAAAACCTTTACTCAGCAATTCTACTTTTATTTAGTCAAGAGAAGTTAAATGCATGTCCATACAACTACTTGTACAAGAACATTTATAAAAGCTTTATTCATAATAGCACCATACTGGAGACAATCTAAAAGTGCATTAGTAACAGAACACATAAACAAATTGCAGTATATCCACATAGTGAATACGTTCAGCAATAAAAAGGAATGAAGTACTGATATATGCAGTAATATATATAAATACCCATAATGTTATGTTGAAATAAAGAAACCAAACACAAAAGAGTACATACTATATGATTCCATTTATATGAAATTCTAGAGAAAAGCAAAACTAATCTATAGTAACAGAAAGCAGAGCAGCAGTTGACTGAGGCCAGGGATGGGGGTAATGGGGGAGATGACTACAAAGAGGCATGAGGCAATTTCTTGGGGTCATGGAAAAGTCTTGATTAAGATGGTGGTCACATAGTCATATACATTTGCAGAATGTCATCAAAATGAACCTTTTAAATAGATACATTTTACTGCATGTTAATTATACATTAAAGTCGACTTAAAAACCAAACTTATCATAAAGCTGGGTCTTTCCCAACTCTTATTACTATCAGGACATAATTGACTTTAAGTGACATCGTTAGTTACATAAATGTTAAAAATATTTTCATGGAACATAGATTCTTCATGCAGATACATTAATTTTCTTAGTCATAATTTAATGGAATTTAATAATTCATGATATTCATATGTCAGAGTGGTACCGTCATGTGTTAATGATGGGGATACATTCTGAAAAATGCGTTATAGGTGATTTCGTCATTGTGCGAACATCATAGAGTGAACTTACATAAACCTAGAGGGTATAGCCTACTAATACCTAGGCTATAGCATAGTCTATTGCTCCTAGACTACAAACCTGTACAGCGTGTTACTGTACTGAATACTGTAGGTAGTTAAAATGATGAAAAGTATTTGTGTATCTAAACTTATTTAACATAGAAAAGGTACAATAAAAGTACTGGTATAAAAGATTTAAAAGGATACACCTGTTCAGGGCACTTACCACAAATTAAGCTTGCAGGACTGTAAGTTACTCTAGGTGAGTCAGTGAGTGAGTGGTGAGTGAATGTGAAGGCCTAGAACATTACTGCACACTACTGTAGACTTTATAAACACTGTACACTTAGGCTACATTAAATTTATAAAAAGCTATTTTCTTCCTTCAATAATTAATTAGTCTTAGCTTGCTGTAACTTTTTTAAGTTATAAGCTTTTTAGTTTTTTTTAACTTTTTGACTCATTTGTGATAACACTTAGCTTAAAACACAAACACGTTGCACAGTTATACAAAAATATTTTATTTATAGCCTTATTCTACAAGCTTTCTTCTGTTTTTATTTTATTTTTTACTTGTTAGGCATTTTTGCTTAAAAAATAAGACACAAACACATTACCCTGGGCCTACATAGGTCAAGATCATCAATATTACTGTCTTCCACCTCCACATCTTGTCCCACTGGAAGGTCTTAAGTGCAATAACACACATGAAGCTGTCACCTCCTATTATAACAATGCCTTCTTCTGCAATACCTTTTGAAGGACCTGCCTGTGGCTGTTTTATTGTTAACTTTATTTTTATAAGTAGAATGAGTACACTCTAAGATGACAATAAAAAGTACAGTGTAGTAAATACATAAACCAGTAACATAGTCATTTGTTATCATTAACAAGTATTATATACTGTGCATAATTTTATGTACTGTACTGTTACATGACTGACAGCACAATAGGCTTGTTTACACCAGCATCACCACAAACATATGGGTAATGTATTGCACTATGAAGTTGAGACAGCTATGATGTCAGCAGGAATTTTTCAGCTCCATTATTATAATCTACGAGACCAACATCACATATGCAGTCTGTCATTGACCAAACATTATTATGGAGCTCATGACTGTTTTAGGAAAACATGTACTAACAATCCTCATCTTGATGGGGGTCTCGGCCGGGCGCAGTGGCTCAAGCCTGTAATCCCAGCACTTTGGGAGGCCGAGATGGGCAGATCATGAGGTCAGGAGATCGAGACCAACCTGGCTAACACAATGAAACCCCGTCTCTACTAAAAATACAAAAAAACTAGCCGGGCGAGGTGGCAGGCGCCTGTAGTCCCAGCTACTCAGGAGACTGAGGCAGGAGAATGGCATGAACCCAGGAGGCAGAGCTTGCAGTGAGCCGAGATCCGGCCACTGCACTCCAGGCTGGGCGACAGGGTAAGACTCCGTCCCCCAAAAAAAGATGGGGGTCTCACTATGTTGCTCAGGCTGGTCTTGAACACCTGGCCTCAAACAATCCCCCTGTTTCAACCTCCCAAAGCGTTGGGATTAAAGGCATGAGCCACTGCTCCTGGCCATATCCTCATATTTATAAAACAAAAAGTCAATACTTCTTACATAGTACTCTGGCAAGAAGTACCCCACCCACCCACTCATGCCACCTAGTACAATGATGAATCCACTAAGACAAGAATGCCCCAAAGTGGCTTCAGTGAAAGAAGCTCTAGGAAACAACAACAAAAAAAGATGTATAGCAAGTAAGCTGCATTCTTCCAGGTCAAAAGCTTTGGGACTTTTTGTCTATTCTGATGGACATTTTCTACCCTCCTTATAATCTCATATGGCAAAAAATTTTTTAAGTTTTTTTTTTTTAATTTTACTTTAAGTTCCAGGACACATGTACAGAATATGCAGATTTGTTACACAGGTATACATGTGCCATGGTTTTTTGCTGCACCTATTGACCCATCCTCTAAGTTCCTTCCCCTCACCCCACAACCCCCACTGGCCCTGGTGTGTGTTGTTCCTCTCCTTGTGTCCACATGTTCTGATTGTAAGACTCCCACTTATGAGTGAGAACATGTGGTGTTTGGTCTTCTGTTCCTGTGTTAGTCTGTTGAGGATGATGGCTTCCAGCTTCATGCATGTCACTGCAAAAGACACGATCTCATTCCTTTTTATGGCTGCATAGTAATCCGTGGTGTATATGTACCACATTTTCCTTATCCAGTCTATCATTGATGGGCATTTGGGTTGGTTCCATGACTTTGCTATTGTAAATAGTGCTGCAATAAATGTATGTGTGCATGTGTCTTTATAGTTGAATGATTTCTATTCCTTTGGGTATGCACTCGGTAATGGAATTGCTGGGTCAAATGGTATTTCCGGTTCTGGATCCTTGAGGCATCACTATACTGTCTTCCACAATGGTTGAACTAATTTACATTCCCACCAACGGTGTAAAAGCACTCCTATTTCTCCATAGCCTCACCAGTACCTGTTGTTTCTTAACTTGTTAATAATCACCATGCTGAGTGGCATGAGATGATATCTCATTGTGGTTTTGATTTGCAGTTCTCTAATGATCAATGATGTTGAACTTTTTTTCACATGTTTCTTGGCCCCATAAATGTCTTCTTTTGAGAATTGTCTGTTCATATCCTTTGCCCATGTTTTTATGGGGTTGTTTGTTTTTTTTTTTCTTGTAAATTTGTTTAAGTTCCTTGCAAATTCTTGATATTAGACCTTTGTCAGATAGGTAAATTGCAAAAATGTTTTCCCATTTTGTGGGTTGCCTGTTCACTCTGATGCTAGTTTCTTTTGCTATGCAGAAGCTCTTTAGTTTAATATGATCCCATTTGTCAGTTTTGGATTTTGTTGCAATTGCTTTTGGCATTTTTGTCATGAAGTCTTTGCCTATGCCTATGTCCTAAATGGTATTGCCTAGGTTTTCTTCGAGGGTGCTTATGCTTTTGGTTTTTACATTTAAGTCTTTAATCCTTCTTGAGTCAATTTTTATATAAGGTGTAAAGAAGAGGTCCAGTTTCAGTTTTCTGCAGATGGCTAGTCAATTTCCCCTGCACTGTTTATTGAATAGAAGATCCTTTCCCCATCTTGAGTCAATTTTTATATAAGATGTAAAAAAGGGGTCCTGTTTCAGTTTTCTGCATATGGCTAGTCAGTTTTCCCAGCACCATTTATTAAATAGGGAATCCTTTCCACGTTGCTTGTTTTTGTCAGGTTTGTTGAAAATCAGATGGTTTTAGATGTGTGGTGTTATTTCTGAGGTCTCTGTTCTGCTCCATTGGTCTATATATCTGTTTTGGTACCAGTACCATTCTGTTTTGGTTACTGTAACCTTGTAGTATACTCTGAAGTCAGTTAGCATGATGTCTCCAGCTTTGTTCTTTTTGCTTAGGATTGTCTTGGCTATAGAGGGTCTTCTTTGATTCCACATGAAATTTAAAGTAGTTTTTTCTAATCTGTGAAGAATGTCAATAGTAGTTTGACGGGAATAGCATTGAACCTATAAAGTACTTTGGGCAGTATAGCCTTTTCATGATATTGATTCTTCCTATCCATGAGGGTGGAATGTTTTTCCATTTCTTCGTGTCCTTAAGCAGTGATTTGTAGTTCTACTTGAAGAGGTCCTTCAAATCCATTGTTAGCTGTATTCCTAGGTATTTTATTCTCTTTGTAGCAATTGTGAATGGGAGTTCATGATTTGACTCTCTGCTTGTTTATTGTTGGTGTAAAAGAATGCTTGTAATTTTTGCACATTGATTTTGTATCCTGAGACTTTGCTGAAGTTGTTTATCAGCTTAAGGAGTTTTTGGGGTTTCCTAAACATAGAATCATGTCATCTGCAAACAGAGACAATTTGACATCCTCTCCTCCTATTTGAATACCCTTTATTTCTTTCTCTTTCCTGATTACTCTGGCCAGAATTTCCAATACTGTGTGGAATAGGAGTGGTGAGAGAGGGCATCCTGGTCTTGTACTGGTTTTCAAAGGGATGCTTTCAGCTCTTGCCCATTTAATAGGATATTGGCTGTGGGTTTGTCATAAATAGGTCTCATTATTTTGAGGTATATTCCATCAATATCTAGTTTATTGAGAGTTTTTAGGATGAAGGGATGTTGAATTTTATCAAAGGGCTTTTCTGCATCTACTGAGAAAATCATGTGGGTTTTGTCTTTGGCTCTGTTCATGTGATGGATTATGTTTATTGATTTACATATGTTGAACCAGCCTTGCATCCCAGAGATGAAGCCGACTTGATCATGGTGGGTAATTTTTTCGATGTGCTGCCGGATTCGGTTTGCCAGTATTTTATTGAGGATTTTCACATCAATATTCATCAGGGATATTGGCCTGAAGTTTTCTTTTTCTGTTGTGTCTCTGCCAGGTTTTGTTATCAGGAAGATGCTGGTTTCATTAAATGAGTTAGGGAGGAGTCCTTCCTTTTCAATTGTTTGGAATAGTTTCAGAAAAAAATGCTCCTCTTTGTACCTCTGGTAGAATTTGGCTGTGAATCTGTGGTCCTGGGCTTTTTTTTTTTTTTTTTTTTGTTGGGTTTTTATTTCACACTTAATTTCAGAACTTGTTATTGTTCTATTCAGGGATACAACTTCTTCCCAGTTTAGCCTTTGGAGGGTGTATGTGTCCAGAAATTTATCCATTTCTTCTAGATTTTCTAGTTTATTTCCATAGAGGTATTTATAGTATTCTCTGATGGTAGTTTGTATTTCTGTGGGATCAGTGGTGATATTCCCTTTATCATTTTTTTATTGTATCTGTTTGATTCTTTTCTCTTTTCTTCTTTATTCGTCTAGCTAGTGGCCTATCTATTTTGTTAATGTTTTCAAAAAACCAGCTCCTGGATTCATTGATTTTTTGGAGGGTTTTTCATGTCTCTATCTCCTTCAATTCTGCTCTGATCTTAGTTATTTCTTGTCTTCTGCTAGTTTTTGGATCAGTTTGCTCTTGCCTCTCTAGCTCTTTTAATTGTGATGTTAGGGTGTTGATTTGAGATCTTCATAGCTTTCTGACATGGGCATTTAGTGCTATAAATTTCCCTCTTAACGCGGCTTTAGCTTATCCCAGAGATTCTGGTATATTGTCTCTTTGTTCACATTGGTTTCAAAGAACTTCTTTATTTCTGCCTTAATTTTATTATTTACCCAGGAATCATTCAGGAGCAGGTTGTTCAATTTCCATGTAATTGTGTGGTTTTGAGTGAGTTTCTTAATCCTGAGTTCTAATTTGATTGCACTGTGGTTTGAGAGATTGTTTGTTATGATTTCAGTTATTTTACATTTGCTGAGGAGTGTTTTGCTTCCAATTATGTGGTCAATTTCAGAATAAGTGCTATGTGGTGCTGAAAAGGATGTATATTCTGTTGATTTGGGGTGGAGACTTCTGCAGATGTCTGTTAGGTCCACTTGATCCAGAACTGAGTTCAAGTCCTGAATATTTTTGTTAATTTTCTGTCTTGTTGATCAGTCTAATATTGACAGTGGGATGTTTAAGTCTCCCACTCTTATTGTGTGGGAGTCTAAGTCTCTTTGTAGATCTCTAAGAACTTGTTTTATGAATCTGGGTGCTCCCGTATTGGGTGCACATATATATTTAGGATAGTTAGCTCTTCTTGTTGAATTGTTCCCTTTACTATTGTGTGATGCCCTTCTCTGTCATTTTTGATCTTTGTTGGATTAAAGTGTGTTTCGTCAGAGGCTAGGATTGAAACCCCTACTTTTTTTTTTCTTTCCATTTGCTTGGTAAATATTCCTCCATTTCTTTATTTTGAGCCTATGTGTGTCTTTGCATGTGACATGTATCTCCTGAATACAGCACACTGATTGGTCTTGACTCTTTATCTAATTTGTCAATGTCTTTTAATTGGGGGCATATAGCCCATTTAAATTTAAAGCTAGTATTGTTATGTGTGAATTTGATCCTGTCATCATGATGCTATCCGGTTATTTTGCACACTAGTTGATGCAGTGTCATTGGTCTTTATATTTAGGTGTATTTTTGCAGTGGCTGGTTTTTCCTTTCCATATTTAGGGCTTCCTTCAGGAGCTCTTGCAAGGCAGACCTGGTGGTGATGAAATCCCTCAGCATTTGCTTGTCTGGAAAGGATTTTATTTCTCCTTCGTTTATGAAGCAGCTGAGTTTGGCTGGATATGACAATCTGGGTTGAAAATTCTTTTTTTTAAGCATGTCGAATATTGACCCCCAATCTCTTCTGGCTTGTATGATTTCTGCTGACAGGTCTGCTGTTAGTCTGATGGGTTTACCTTTGCACATGACCTGGCCTTTCTCTCTGGCTGCCCTTAACATTTTTTTCTTAATTTTGACCTTGGAGAATCTGATGATTATGTGTCTTAGGGTTGATCTCCTTGTGGAGTATCTTAGTGGTATTCTCTGTATTTCCTGAATTTGCATGTTGGCCTGTCTTGCAAGGTTGGGGAAGTTCTCCTGGATAATAAAGATCCTGAAGTTTGTTTTCCAGCTTGTTTCCTTTCTCCTCACCTCCTTCAGGTACTCCAATAATTCGTAGGTTCTGTCTTTTTACGTAGTCCCATATTTCTTGGAGGTTCTGTTCATTCCTTTTCATGTTTTTTTCTCTAATCTTGTCTGTATGCCTTATTTCAGCAAGGTGGTCTTCAAACTCTGATATCCTTTCCTTTGCTTGTTCGATTCAGCTATTGATACTTGTATATGCTTCGTGAAGCTCTTGTGCCGTGTTTTTCAGCTCCTTCAGGTCATTTATGTTCCTCTCTAAACTTTTTATTCAGGTTAGCACCTCTAACCTTTTATTAAGGTTCTTAGCTTCTTTGCATTCTGTTAGAACATGCTCCTTTAGCTCAACAGAGTTTTTTATTACCCATTTTCTGAAGTCTACTTCTGTCAATTCGTCCATCTCATCCTCTGTCCAGTTCTGCACTCTTGTTGGAGAGGTGTTGCAATCATTTGGATAAAAAGAGGCACTCTGGCCTTTTGGGTTTTCAACATTTTTTTGTTGATTCTTTCCCATCTTCATGAGTTTGTCTAGCTCCAATCTTTGAGGCTGCTGACCCTTGGATGAGGTTTTTGTGGAAACTACTTTTTGTTGTTGATGCTGTTGTTTTGCTTTCTGTTTGTTTGTTTTTATTTCAGTGGTAAAGTCCCTCTTCTGTAGGGCTGCTGCATTTTGCCAGGGTTCACTTCAGGCCCTATTCATCTGGTTCATGCCCGCACCTGGAGATGTCACTCAGGGAGGCTGGAGACCAGCAAAGATGGGTGCCTGTTCCTTTTTCTGGGAATCTCTGACCTTGAGGGGCACCAACCTAATGCCAGTAGGATCACTTCTGTACAGGGTGTCTGACAACCTCAGTGTCTCACCCAGTTGGGTGGCATGGGGAACAGGACCCACTTAACAAAGCACTTAGACTGTCCCTTGGTAGAGGGAGTGTGCTTCGCTGAGGGGAAACACACTTGTCTGGGCTGCCCAGATTCCTCAGAACCACCAGGAGGAAAGGCTGTCTGCTGATCCACAGAGACTGCGGCCACCCCTCCTCCTAGGGAGTCAGGGCCGGGGAGATCAGTGCTCTGGCCCTGAGCCTCTGGCTGGAGTTGTTGGAGTTCCCACAGGGAGGCCCCGCCCAGTGGGGAAGGATGGGTCAGAGTCAGGCCTGAAGAGGAGCTCTGGCCACAATCTGCCACACTCAGTATATTGGGCTGTGGGGGACACCCCTTGGGACTAAGCCATCCAGCCTCCTGGCTCCAGCAGGGGAAAAGCACAGGCTGGAGCTATAGAGATGGATGCCGCCCTTCTCCCGCCCAGGGAGCTTAGTGTGTTAGGCAGTTATGAGTCCCAGTGCTGGCTGCTACTCCTCCCTCAAGGAGCTCAAATGGCTTAGACAGCAGGAAGCCGCAGTTGTGGTGCTAGTCGCCCCTCCCCCACAGGATTACAGCAGATTTAAGCAGATTCCAGCTGAGAGGCTGTTGAGAATCTGTGCAGCTCCAGGATTTGGCCCCTAGCCCCGAGTGGTGAGGGTTCACAAGTGGGATCTTTCGATCCGTGAATTGCAGTTCTGTGGGAAAAGCATGTGTTCCGCAGGTGGATAGCATGCTCACTGGCTGCCTCCCTTGGCTGGGGGCTGGGGACTCCATGTGCCTCTCAGGTGGGATGCTGTACCCTACCACTCTTTCTTCCTCACCATGTATCATGCCAGCTGCCTAGTCAGTTCTGTTGAGAGAACCTGAATACCTTGGTTCCCGGTGCAGGATTCACATGCTTATTATGGTTCTTTTTGATGGGAGCCTCTGATTGTCACTGCTTCTAGTCAGCCATCTTGACCCTGCCCCTTTTTTAGTGTTTTGAGTATATTATTAGTTGTTACTTCCAGGTAATCCACTGTCTCACTTGATCTATGATCTTTATAAAATGCTTCAAGAGCACAGCATAATAATTGAATTTCGACAGCTGATGTAAAGCACACCCATGTGCCACCTGCAGCCAGGATATTGCCGGCTTCTCATAGGCTGGATTCACCGGTGAGACAGGGGGTTGGAATCTCAGTCACTGATACACATCCACAAGAATTCAGGGTGGTAAAAGCTCTTGCAGTGAAATAATGTTGCCCACATTCCTTCCAGTCCCTCACAGTTTTTAACTGTCCTAAGTGAATGCCTAACAATGTCCAATTCTGTGAGTGATGCTTCTCCAGCACAATGACTTCTCCTAAAATAAATGAAAACACTCAATATTAACCATCACAAGTCCACCCCTTGTCAACTTGAACCCATACACATCTCATGAGATCATAATCTTCAAATAAAGACAATAATAAGGTCATAATTATGCCTAACATAATACAACTATCCTTCATACAACCAGAAATGCACCAGTCTCCAACTCAAATACTATTACATAAAGTTAACAATACTTAAATGCTGATGTGAAGTCAATAAATCTTATGTCACATGATAAAGTAAAAAGGAAATAAAATGAAGATATTTTCTTAGTATAAACGTATACATGCACAAACATGTTTTTAACAAAAGGAGGAAATAATCATGACAATTACAGTCCTCATTTCTGTAGCTGGTCATGTGCTCATGGCTGATGTTGATGACTACCTTCTCCTACTACCCATTCTATATTCCCTTTGCCTTCAGCAAGCACCTTAGCAGGTTGTGGTTTTTTTTTCCTGGTGGAGTGGTCCAAGCCTTCATTCCTAAAGGGTCTGGGCCATTTATAGTCCTGGCAGGACTGAGCTGTTGTAGTTTCCCATTGACCTTAATCACAGGGCATGGTAATACTAAGAGACGCCCTAATTGATCTCCTGTATTCCATGCATACTCTTCCTTGCCTCCACTGTGGAGGAGTAGACTAATTTTATCTTGATAGTCTGGGTCAGTCATCCCAGTCAACACTGTAACTCCCTTCTTAGCCTGTTGACTTAAAGGTAGGAGGAGCCCAAAATGTCCAGGTGGCAATCTTAACTTCCAGCTTAATGGAATTGTTATTGTGTCTCCTGGTGGCAGCATTCCTCCCTCTGGAACTAAGACCTCTAGGCCGGCAGAACGTAATGTCGTGAAAACAGGAAGCAAAAATTTTGCTCATGAGTCACTAGGGGTAATGGTGAGTGGTGTCACTTCCACTTCCACCCCTTGATTCCTGGACCTATGAATCCTGGATATGGGAGAAACAGTACTATATATTGGACACTGATTTAGAGCATACATGGCCTTCTTAAGAACTTTGCCCCATCCCTGCCAAGTGTTGTCACCCAGTTGGCATTGTGATTGTGACTTCAAAAGGCCATTCCACCATTCTATCCATCAGCTGCTTCAGGGTGATGGGGAACATGGTAAGACCAGTGAACTCCATGAGCATGAGCCCACTGCCACACTTGTTTAGCTGTTAAGTGAGTGGCTTAGTCAGAGGCAATACTGTGTGGAATACCATGCCAGTGGATAAGACTTTCTGTGAGTCCACAGATGATAGTCTTGGCAGAAGCATTGCATGCAGAATAGGCAAACCATATATGGAGTAACTGTCTATTCCAGTGAGGACAAACCTCTGCCCTTTCCATGATGGAAGAGGTCCAATATAATCAACCTGCCACCAGGTAGCTGGCTGGTCACCCCAAGGAATGGTATCATATTGAGGGCTCAGTGTTGGCCTCAGCTGCTGGCAAATTGGGCACTCAGCAGTGGCCATAGCCAGCTCAGTCTTGGTGAATGGAAGTCCATGTTGCTGACCACATGCATAACCTCCATCCCTGCCATGATGTCCGCTATGTTCATGGACCCATTGGGTGATGACAGGGGTGGCTGGGGAAAGAGGCTGAGTGTTGTCCACAGAACAGGTCATCCTATCCATTTCATTATTAAAATCCTCCTCTGCGGAGGTCCGCATTGGTGAGCACTCACATGGGACACAAATATCTTCACAGTTTTTGACCACTCAGAGAGGTCCATCCACATACCTCTTCCTCAAATTTCCTTGTCACCAATTTTCCAATCATGTTTCTTCCAAGTCCCTGGCCATCCAGCCAAACCATTGGCTACAGCCCATGAACCAGTATATAATTGCACATCTGGCAATTTCTCCTTCATGTTTATTGCACAACCAGGTGCACTGCTCAAAGTTCTGCCCACTGGGAATATTTCTCTTCACCGCTGTCCTTCAGGGATGGCCTAGAAAGGGACTGTAGTGCTGCAGCTGTCCACTTTCAGGTGGTGCCTGCATATCATGCAGAACCATCTGTGAACCAGGCCCTAGTCTTCTCTTTCATGTGGATAGTTCCTAATGAAAAAATGGAAACTGCTGGAAATTTTTTTAATGATAATGAAGACACTGGATATTTAATTTTTGCTTTTAAGGAGAAAATATAGAAATATCAGGAAAAAATAAGATTTATTTGTAATCCTAGTTTTTAATTCACTATTGATATAAAATAAAAGATAGGTTATTGTTTTAGAAAGATAAAGAATATGTTTAATTTGCTTTCCTCTGTCAACCTAAATGGCAAACAGTGAGGCTCTGTAGAAGGAAGTGATATTTTATGCATGCCACAGTAAACTATGTACATATTCAGGAAGGTAAAGGAAGACAAAGGTTTTTAAAGGAAAAAGGAGGAGGTTTATATAATGTTCTGAGATAATTATCCTTGACTACTTGGATCAATAACAAGGGTGATGCTAGTCCAAGGTTGGATAGGCAGTTGCAGGGCAGACACTGCAGAAGTACTTTTTGTGTAAGGTTGTGATGGCCTTTGTGCAAGGTTGTGGTTATTGCAGAGTCTTTTGTGATAGTTTTTGTTATGAGACATTTATGCATGAGAACCTTTCTCTTTGAGGCCTTCCCCAGCTCTATTTGTTAGGATTTTTTTTTTTTTTTTTTATAGCACAGTTGACTTCATTTTGATTCTGCTAACTTCCACAGCTTTTAGAAAATATTGTCATGTTTGATGTGTTAAACCTAAGAGTATAGTTTGTGTCAAGAATAATTATCAGCCAGGCACCGTGGCTCATGCCTGTAATCTCAACACCTAGAGAGGCCGAGGTAGGTGGATAATGAGGTCAGGAGATCAAGACCATCCTGACTAACATGGTGAAACCCCATCTCTACGAAAATTACAAAAAATTAGCCGGGCATGGTGGCGGGCGCCTGTAGTCCCAGCTACTTGGGAGGCTGAAGCAGGAGAATGGCGTGAACTTGGGAGGTAGAGCTTGCAGTGAGCCGAGATGTGCCACTTTACTCCAGCCTGGGTGACAGAGCGAGACTCCATCTCAAAAAAAGAAAAAAAAAAAAGAATTAATGCACTTACTGAATTTACCTTTAGATGTTTTGGGGATACCAGTATTTTATCTCCATCTCTTTCAGTTAATAAATAAAAAGCAAATATCTGAGGGACAAGAGAAGGGGAACTAGTATTGAGTAGTTATTATATATCAGTTCTTATATTAAGCAATATATAGGCTATGTCTGAGAAGAGAAGAAAATGTGAAAAGTGTTTTTTAACGCACTAGAAAAAGTTATGTTTTCAGAATTTAGTAGTTCTCATGGTGACAAGAAGCTACAGAAAGCACTAGTGTTCAGAAGAG
The DNA here is from genome assembly GCF_002776525.5 of Piliocolobus tephrosceles. Taxonomy (NCBI): domain Eukaryota; kingdom Metazoa; phylum Chordata; class Mammalia; order Primates; family Cercopithecidae; genus Piliocolobus; species Piliocolobus tephrosceles. The sequence goes on from NC_045447.1 coordinate 52,562,553, forward strand.
CAAGTGAGGGTGCAGGGGAATTTACTGAATCCAACATTTGCCAACAGTAGCTAGTAGCTTAGCCTAACTCAGTGCTTCTCAAACCCAAAGTGGCTTCATCAGGATCATCAGAGGAACTTATTAAAACATAATTATGTCCCCCCCTCCCCAACTTTTGGAGTTCCTGGTTCTGAAGTGGGGCTAGAGAAAAGGAGAATTTGCACTACTAAGTTCCCAGATAAAGCTGATGTTACTGTCTAGGGACCACAATTTGGGAACCAGCAGTCTAACTAGTTTCATTTCCTCAGTAGCAGCTGATCCTGTAACCTTGTCTCCATGTTGCAAGAGGTATACATGCAGATAATACCAGATGCATCCTGGAACTAATAGCCTAAAGTATTTCTGGTTCTGCAATTGTTTTTGATAAGGAGAAAGAATTCTTATTTAAAAGTATATTTTGGTCAAGTTAGAAAATTTGGAGAAGAAACGAAAAGCGATCTTACAACAACTGAAAATACTTTTCCAACATGAAGTCTTAAATTTGCACCACGTTTTATAATCAAATCAAGAAGAGAGCTTGCTTTGCTTATATTTCTCCTTTTGAAACTTGGCTATAGAAGATAAGCACAAGCATAAAATGACTGACAACAATATTTGCCTGTTTCTTAAATTTTTTACTTTTTTGTGCACTTTTCAACAAAAGATGCACCTTAAATCTCAAATACATTTTGCCCTTGGCAGCCTTCAGCTGCAGTACCTCTTGAAGAAATTGGCTTCATAACCCACAGAGAATTGTGCAGTATTCATCACCATCAAGCATCACAGTTCTCACACTTCCGAATACTTAAAGAGCCTCAATTACTAATTTTCTTAAAGGGCTTTGTTGTTTTCTAGCAAAAAAGCATATTATCATTTTACAAACATAGAATTCAATCCAAACTTCATCTCAGCGTATTCCTTGCATCTTTTCCTTCTTGGAGCCGAATACTATTAAGAAGACTGTTTATCATTTGTAACTTTAGTTCTCTTCTCCACATATTTTCAAGAACGTTTCACATAATAATATCAATAAACAAATCTGAGCCACAGAATGCACATCTTGATGGTGTCATGGGATAGTTGCCTCTCATGTTTTCTCTTATGGCCTTCATTTTATTTACACCATTAATCCACAAATATAGCATATCTTAATATTCAGAGGATGTTATAATAAAATGGGCAGCTATTTACACAAAGAAAAAAAATGCTGTGCCACTTTTTGAGAGTTGCAAGCAGTAATAGAGAATAAAGGCTTGATTAAAAGGCAAAACACACCTGGTTTGAGGTGTCGTAACACAAGCGTGGAAGGGCAGTGATATGGCTCGGATCGGATTGTTGAAGCATGGGAAAGTTGAAGAAGGAACTCATTGTTAGGAGAGAGGGTACTGTGGGGGAGGAGTAGAAGCAGCCCAACTAGGGATGTCTCAGCCAGCGTAGGGTAGGGAGGGTACTGCAGCGGCAAAGGGAGATTCATCACATCCAGGACTATTGATCAAGTGTTATATAAGGCTGATGGGAGTCAGGTTTCTCACTGTTCAAAAAGGCAGTTACAAACATGGAAAATAAAAAACTAGGATAAACTTTGTGGTATTGGATTGAAATTTGATGTATAGGTGCAAACTCATTGTTTTCAATATAGATAGATATGGAAATATAGATGCAAACGTGACGATAGATAGGCAGACAGACAGACAAATATTCCCTACTTCTGTCCACCAAAAGGACTTCAGAATAGTAAGACTGCAGTGAGAACAACTGGTCTCCAAAACTTGGCTTCTAAATACGTTTCTTTGCTGGTCAGGACTCTTGGTGTGAGATTTCAGGATTGGGCAAGGAGAAAGTACATGAGCCTGGTGTATCTTACTGCTCTAGGAAGTAAGGAAGTGCTCAAAGCATTATGGGCCTATGTCAAAAGTATACAGAATCCATCCTAAAAAGACTTCCACTGGATAAATTAGGGATAATTTGAACATTAAAATAATTATGGTAATAGATATAATCCTGAATTTAAAAAGAAACCATGAGTCCATGCTGAATAAATAAACAGATAAATAAAAAGTGTGATGAGGAATGGGAGATTTACATGGTTTTAAAGTATCTCTTCACAAAAACATTTATTAATTATAAAAAGGAAAATGATAACTTTATATTACAGAAGTCCTGGCAGAAACTTAATTCAAATGATCAAAATGAACACAACTAATCGGGCAAGTTTAAATCAGGAGCCACTAGATATGATGTGATGATAATAACACATTATTTCTGTGACACTATGGGAAAAGATTCTTGATTATAATCATGAGGAAATACCAGACAAATCCAAATTTTAAAACGTTCCACAAAAAACACCAATTGAGGAACATTCCACAAAGGAATAAACTTCAAAAGTGACAAATAGTGGAAGACAGACAGCTAGGAACATCAATAATCCCTTCCCCTTGAGTTGGGCAGAACCTACCCACTTTTAGCCAACTTTTAACTTACTTTTAACCAATAAGATATGGAAAAGTTGATGGGATATCAGTCCCATCATTACATTATGGCATAATTAAGATTCCCTCTTGCTAGCAGAGATGCTAGAAAGACTTTACCTCACTGTCCGTGAAGACATGAATTGCCATAAATTTAAGTGGTCATGTTGGAGAGGTTCACATGACAATGAATTGCAGGCAGCTTCTAGTAGCTGATGGTGATCTCCAGCAAGAAACTGAAACCTCAGTCTTACAGCATCGAAGAAATACATTTTGCCGACAACCTAAGGGAGCTTAGAAGCAGATCTTTCCCCTCAAGCCTCTGGTGAAATTGCAGCACTGGCTGACCTGTGGATTGCCACCTGATGAAATTCTGAAGCAGAGAAGCAAGCTAAGACATGCCTGGACTCCTGATTCCTGGAAATAGATAATAAATGTGTGTGTGTGTGTGTGTGTGTGTGTGTGTGTGTGTGTTCAAGTTGGTAAGTTTGCGGTAATTTGTTATGCAGCATAGAAAGCTAACATAGTCATGAAAGTCCATGAAAGATTGAGAAATTACTCCACAGTAGAGGAGACTAAAGAAATGTTACAGGCCAGACAGGGTGACTCACGCCTATAATCCCAGCACTTTGGGAGGCCGAGGCGGGCGGATCACCTGAGGTCAGGAGTCCGAGACTAGCCTGGCCAACATGGTGAAACCCCGTCTGTACTAAAAAAAAATACAAAATTAGCCAGGCATGGTGGTGGGTGCCTGTAATTCCAGCTACTCGGGAGGCTGAGGTAGGAGAATCACTTGAACCCTGGAGTTGCAGTGAGCTGAGATCACGCCACTGCACTCCAGCCAGGGTGACAGAGCAAGACTCCATCTCGAAAAAAAAGAAAAGAAAAGAAAAAGAAATGTTATAAACCAATGGAATGTGTGATTCTGAATGGGATCTTTTTGGATGTTATTGAGATAATTAGAAAAACTTGAACATGGTCTGAGAATTAGAAGGTAGAAATAAATTAGTGTTATTTTGCTGATTTTGATGGCTGCTTTGCAATTATGTGGGAGATTATCCTTGTTACTAGGAAATAAACACTAAAGCGTACAAAGGTGATAGGGCATCAGGTTGGCAACTTTCAAATGGTTCTGAAAAAAAGTTATTTGTATTAGACTCACAACTATTTTGTAAATTTGAGAGATTGCTTCAAAAAAAATATTCAAAAAGCACATTCAAAAGCTGTCCCCACCCTTGTCTTCTCCATCTCAATAAATGGCACCTTATTCATCCAGTTGCTCAGGTAAAAATCCTAGACCTCATCCTTGATTCCTCTATATCCTGATATTATTCACTCAATCGCAGAGTGATCCAAGTATCTCTCACCACCTCCACCTTAGCTCCTTTGTTTGAGCCAACATCTTCTTTGGCCCTCTTGTTTCAATAGACTCCTGGCTGCCCTCCCTGCTTCACTCTTGCCCTACAAGTGCCAATTCTCTACACAGTAGCCAGAGTGATGTTAGAAAATTTTGATTTGGAACCTGCCATTCTCCTGCTCAAAATCTCCAGTAGCTGCCACAACACCCCTGTTATGGGCTACCAGCCCCTGTATCATCTAGCCCTGTTCTCTGACTCACCTACCACCCTCCTTCATCATCGCCTTCAGACTCTATAACCTTCTTGCTGCTTCTTGAGCTCCAGCATTTGCAATTTTTGTTCCCCCAGAGAGCAACATGGCTTCCTCCTTCTCTTCAGTGTGGTCCCTGTCAAGTGCTACCTCCTTAGAGAACTCTTCTTTAACCAATATGTTTAAATGTTTAAAATACACCCTCCTTTCCATCATAATATACATGTATCCCTCACTCCACCTTATTTTTCCTCATGGTACTTATTATCAACTGAAAGTAAACATTTTCTGCTTATTTACTTATTTTTTATCTGCCTCCTCTATGAGGGCAAGGCACATTCACCTCTGAATCTCCAAGACTAGAATGCTGCATGTTGAATGAGTGAGTACAACAGTACTGACATTCAGTTTCTGAGTAATCAACTTGGCTTACACACTAACTATATATCTTTGTCCACAAGCATGGCAGTACTCTTGACCAAAGTTCCTGCCTCAGAAAAATAAATTACTGCTGTGCAGAAATGGTAGGTCATATAAAATAGGTAAAACCGTAACCTTCTAATTACAAGAGCCCATTAAAATTAACCTTTGTCTATCCTAGAGAATGTCTTCTGCTTAACACTGATGACAGTGCTGTCTCATTGGCTTCGTGTACCCATGAACTGTATTTGTTGAGTAGAGAGCCTTGAACAAAAAGAAAATCTCTGAAACAGAAAGACAAAAAGACATGAAATTAAGTCAATAAATTAAGGGGGATACAGAACTTGAGGAAAACTCATAGCTGATGGAGACAGAGAGAAAACAAACAAGGAAAGGAAATAGGACTAGAGAATGCTTTACATTCTTTTGACTACTAGAGTAAGAGGGGCCAAGGACACAAAAGGAATCTTAATAGGTAGAATTAAAAATCTCTCTCAAACCGCTTCTTTACATTCCTGGTTAACCTTGCAATGGTTCCCACTTTATGGAAATGGCATTGTGATGAAGGAGAAAAAACTCATGCAGATAAAGTAAATAGAGGCAAGACCATTTTAGGTCTGGTTAGCTTTACATGGTCATGGGATGGGGCTATCTGGATAGAAATTTTCAAGAGGTTTGAGCTGTGCAGAATTGTTTCATGAATAGAAAGGATATGAAGGTCATATAATGATCACCTTAAGCATGAGATTTGAAAGAGACTGTGGATGAGCATTTGAGAGCCTCTGGGTACCGCTCACCTGTTACTTCTTCTGTCAACTGTTAAGTCAGTAGTAGGTACTGACTTAAGATAGTTGCAGTTCCATGTTATCCTATTGTGTCTATTCATCATTTCTGCCTGGAGGGAAATCCCAGATTAGGATTGCCAAATAAAAGATAAGATGCCCCATAAAATTTGAGTTTTCAATAAACAATTTTTTTTTGTTTTTTTAAAAATAAACAATTTTTTAAAATAAAAGTATGTCCCATGCAATATTTGGGATATACTTTTAAGGAAGTATATATGGTTTATCTGAAATTTAAATATAACTAGGTGCCCTATATTTGTCTTTGCTAAATCTGGCAATGCTACTCCACATCAGGTTCTAAAAACTAAAAAAGGATGGACTTTGGTCTTTCTAGTGCCCTTGGTAGGGATTCAGAGAGCTTGGATGGCTCTCCCTTCTGTATTCACCAGGCCAACGGGTTGGATCCTTCCAGGAAATGATGCTACACTAAAGTTTATATGTCTTCTTGTATTTGTGTTTGCCCATCTATCTCTAAGCCTGCAAGGAGCTGCTATTCATTCATTCTTCCCTTTCCCAAGTATTCTTTTATTGTGACTTATTCTGATTCTAATACAGTCTGCTCAAAGAAGGTCTCCTGGGGCAATGGCATACTTGACTTACTCATTTGTAAATTTCCTGCTAGTGTGCATTTTCATTATTGACAGTTGTGTTGCAGAAGAACTTTTCTTGCAAATGCAGGCCAAATTTTCCATGAATTTTAGGTGACCTCCTATTTATAAATAAAGCCACTGAAAGGGTTTTTGTCATTAGTTAATAATGTAACCACAGAAAGAAAAACAAAACACTAGAATCAATATTCCAGGACTGACAATTCTGTGAGAAGAAAAACAGTTGGCAACAGCAAGTCTGAGGAGTGGTAACGTTTGCGTCCCAACAGATAGACAGAGCTCAGTAATGGGCAACTTAGAGCAATAATTCTTCAGCTATCCACACAGCAAGAAGAAAGTCAGCGTTTTGTAGATATTTCATTCTTCTAATAAATGTTAAGGTTTTGGGATAAGCAGTGGTAGGAAAGAAGCTTATAAAGAATCCAGATATCACAGCTGGAATATGCTATTAGAATCTCAATAGCATTAGTTTAGAAGTAACTACATAAACAGAGTCTTTTAAAAATTATTTTATTTTTAATTTTTGTGGGTACATATGAGGTATATATATTTATAAGGTACATGAGATATTTTGATACAGACATACAATGCATAATAATCATATCAGGGTTAAATGGGGTATCCATCACCTCAAGCATTTATCCTTTCTTTGTGTTATGAACAATCCTATTATACTCTTCTAGTTACTGTAAAATCTATAAATAATGGTATTGTAGTCACTCTGTTGTGCTATCAAATACTAGCTCTTATGAGTCACTCCATCTAACTATATTTTTATACTCATCAATCAACCCCACTTCCCACATCAACAAACCCCACTTCCCCCATCAACTAACGCCACTCCATCCCCTCCACCCACTAGGGGGTGGGAGTGGTGACCGAGGGGAAGTGGGAATGGTTGAAGGGTACAAAACTATAGTTAGATTGAGGGACTAATAGAAACCATCATTCTACTCTCTATCTCCATGAGTTCAAATATTTTAATTTTTAGCTCCCACAAATGACAAAAAACATGCAAAGTCTGCTTTTCTGATACAGATTCTTGATGTTAGGCTATATCAGAATTTTTAAACCTTGGCATGATTGACATTTTGGGCCAGATAATTCTGTTGTGGGGGACTGTCCTATGCATTGTATGATGTTTAGCAGCAGCCCTGGCCTCTATGTACTAAATGCCAGTAGCACCCTCCCAGTTGTCACAACCAAAATTGTCTCCAGACATTAACCAATGTCTTCTGGAGGACAAAAACTACCCCTAGTTAGGGGTAACCACTGGTCTGGAATAGAAGAGTGATGTTTAATCCTGATTGAATGTTAGAAGAACCTGGGAATCTTTTAAAAATAATGATTTTTCTGACACCACCCAAAGATTCTGACTTAATTGTTCTGGGAGAGAGCTCACTTTGTTGTTTTTCATATGCAAATAGAATTTAAAATTATTGAGCTAGATCTAAAAAAGAAAAAAAAAATCCTGTTTGCAAAAGGATCATTCTTGGAAACTTAGACAGAGATGATTCCATAAGTGTGAATGAAATAGCCTCAGCTATTGAAAAAGAGACAAAGAGACAAGGGGGCAAGGATTGGTAAAGCCTGGGCCTAGAAGATCACATTCACTTTCCCCAGTTTAACTTGTTTTTAGTGGCATTTTTTTCAAAAACAACATTCAAATTTTAGGCTGTAGTTGTATCAGTAAGGTTGCAAGACAGAAAAAGGAACAGTAAAAATAAAAAAGAAATAAGAAATTGCAAACTGGCTTTTCTTATTTTTTTTAAAGGAAGGTTTTACTCACTGGTTTCTTTTTTTTATTTTTTAAAAACCTTCCACTAAGTTTATCTCATGGGACTGTCAATTTGGGAACTTCAGCAGTCATGGGCGCACCTTTGTGGTGATCAAATATTTGAAGGCACGTTATCTTGCATGCCTTTCCTAAATCTTACACAGAATGAGTAGTAAAGAGTTAAAGGACAGCCTGCTGCTTAACTCTGGGATTCTAATGCAGGCAAGCTTTTACTTCTGTGGAGCTCTTCTAAAAGAGACAGCCTAGAGGTCTTTTAGAGAATGGGTTTGTGTTGCTTACTGTTAACAGTCTTCCCAGGAACATTTGGCAAGGCATAAAATGTTCCTGTCACAGTACAGAGGGGACTTGTGGCCAGAGTGTGCAGATTTAGTGCAGAGACAGGTGGTACCAAGAGGGTCTTTAAAATTAGTGATGCTTACTAATGGCTGAACTGCAGTCACAATCTATCCCTACCATATTTCAAAAGTCCTCATATTTTATATGTATAATGTCACTAAGCCTGGTTTAAATAAATGCTAGATGATAAAGTATGACTTTATAATGAGTAATTGTTAATGTGCTCGCTGTTCTTTGAGGAGCAGGGCTAGTGATTACTGCTTGCTTGATCATTTACACTAAGATTCTCAGATGAACTCAGTGCTTCTTGCATATAGACAATGCTTTGCTTTCACTTCTGCTGTAGAAAGCTTGAATATCCACTTTAGTTCTACCACTGGGAAAGAACTTTACAATGAAAACTTAGATCTCGAGGATCTTCTTGAGACTCTCCTGCTTCTCAACTCAATGAAAATCAGTGCAACACAAAAAGTAAGTAAATCCAGTGAGGTGTGAGCCAACGACAAGGAGTGAGGTCAGTCCAAAGCACAGAGAGAAGTGTTGGGGACAGCTTGGGCAGCAGAGATGCAACTGCAGCAGTAGCAGAACAGTAGCAATTGTCCAATGTGCAACTGCAGGAGAGAGAATGGAGGCATGACAGAGAAGTCAGAGAAAGAATGAGTGAATTATGAAAGGCCGGGGTGGGGGTGGGGAGAAGAAAGTTTAATCGTAAGAGTTTAGAGCCAACAGGGCAAGTAATAATATGTAATAAGTCCAGGTAATACACTACCCAAGGAACACAGTAAAAACAAATATATCAGTAAAATGAGTCATACTTACTGATAGGAGGAAATGGGTTTTCTTAAATGCTTCCTTGCACCCTTTTTGGAGCTGGCACTTCTAGTACTAAGGTAATTCAGTGGACCCTTTGTAATATAACTCAACTCTGAAGAAAACAAACATTCTTTCAGCAGCATAAGCTAGCAATTGATCTTCACAACTTGGAAGATCTGATGGTGTGTTACACAGTTCAGTACTGCCCTGAAACCCAGGCAAGAGGTGCCATTTACCTGTTTCCTGTTCTTTACAGTGTCTGGAATATAAGAGACTCCCCCAAATAAATGTATGGAGGACACACAGTTGTCTCTGTTATTTGGGATGCAGTACTCAGCACTGGCACCACTCGACCCACAGTCACGAACATCTGCTTCCATAACTCACACCAGTCAGGCCCTGGAGAAATGCTCCCCATGCCTCCTGTCCTATGATTCTAAAACAAAAAGGAAGTGCATCTGAATTCTGTGAGGGTTTGTGTGTTGCACCACCACTGAAATCAGAGACAGGTGCTGCCTTAGATGGTGGGGAGGGTTTGAGTGACAGAAGCACTTAGGTAAGAGAAAAGACAAATTAATTAACTTGTCAGATCCTTCCTCTCAGATAACATGAATGCAATAGATTCTTGCATAATAAGTATAGTTTCCCAGGAGTACCATGCATCTATTTTTTTGCTTCTCTTCATGTTCCAATTCATAGTTCCAGAGGTACTTCTGAATTAAATCAGTTTTGTAAAATTAAACATGGTTGTTTAAGGACATTTTACAATATCAAGCATTTCATATTAGTCTTAAATTTGTGTGTGTGTGTGTGTATATATATATATATATAGGTTTAGTTGTAATGATTTATGTATTGGCAATTAGATGAACACAAAAGACAGGAATTGCTAAAACTTCTATTATCGTGAAAATATATGCTAAGATTTAATTACATTTCTAAAAAATTAAAAGTTTAGCTTTAATTAAATAACTTTATTTAAAATTTTCATATTTATATGTTATAATTTGTAAATTTGCTTTTAATGTTGAATAAACTTGATAATATTATCAAATATTAGATAAATATAATATTAGAAGAAAATTTTTTTGAAAAGATAAAAATATTTCATTTAAAATTTTTGTATTTATTTTAATTTAAAATTTTAATGAAAATATATCTAAGTTTTGTATGCTTTAAATGTAATTATTTGATAATTTAATACTTTAGTATTAGTTTTCTATTGCTGCCCTAACAAATTACCATAGTTCAGTGGCCTACAAGACACAAATTTATTATCTTACCATTCTGTGAGTCAAAATTCCAAAATAGGTGTCACTAGGCTAAAATGAAGGACTGCATTTCTTCCTGGAGGCTCCAGGAGAGCTCTACGTCTTACTCTTTTCGGCTTCTAAAGGCTCCCCACATCCCTCGACTAGTGGTGTCCTTCCTTCATCTCTAAACCCAGCAGCAACAGGTTGAGTCCTCGTGTCACATCTTTCTTACCTTTCTGTCATCTCATCTCACTGACTGCTGCTGGGAAAAATTCTTCACTTTTAAGGACTCTCATGATTAGACTATGCCCACTAGAAAATACAAGATCTCAGATCCTTAACCTCAATCACATCTGCAAAGTCGCTTTTGCCTCATAAAAGAGTCTGAGGTTTAGACAGAGAGATCTTAAAGGGGCTATTAATCTACCTATCATAAACATTGAGAATAAGTACAAGTTAAGATTATAATAGCAACAAAATATACAAATGTGATGCTCCAAAAGAACAACAAAAAAAAGGTGAACAGGAAAAAGAAATTGAAAATCTTTAAAAAGGCAGTCTGTTTAAATCTATAAAAACAGGAAAAAATGAGAGCGGACAAATATTTGGTAAGCATGACAGACTTAAAATTTGTGACTAGAGCATTACATTTTTTATATTAATATAATGAAGATTGAATTACTGACCAAAACAATTAAAAAGCAAGAGAATTATTCTCATCAAATCTGCAACATGAAAAGGTCAGACAAAATTCCAACAATTTCACATTCTGAATTAAATGAGGACTAATTACCAAATCGAGCAATGAGAATATATGAGGTCCTCCATTTGTACTTTTGCCAGGGATCTGAAAATGTTAAGAGTAAGTCAGCTTTATCCTGAAGCCAGACCATAGACAGCCACTTTTCCCTCCCTTCTCCACCCACAGGTCTTAGGCCCTCATCCTTCCCAGCCTCAGAACTAGACTCCAAAGAAGACGAAAATTAGAGGAAGGAGTAAATAGTTGAATAGGATGAAGGAGATGTTGGAAAAACAAAAAGAGAGGCTGCAAAAGAGAGAGTCCCAGGGACAACTCTGCTCTTGGAAGGGTGGCCACAGGCATGTGGTCCCAAGAGGCAACAACAAGCTAAGGAAGCCAGAGAAACAAGTTACAATCACTGCTACTCTTGTCAATTCTGTGTTTTTTAAGAAATGTCACCCACCAGGAGTTATCCAGAAACATTCTCCCTGATTCCATGTAGGTGCTCAACCAGTGAATGATAATCCCATTTTGGTTTAGTCTACACCATCCCCTATTCCAAAATAAAGGGAAAAATAGTGGGTTTATATCTTAAATTTTCTACTTTACTAAACTCAGGGGAAATAGCCAAGCAAAGAGAAAAGCTGAGACTCTTGCTAATCATCCTTTCCATAGAATGTTTGCTAAAATTCCTTGTTGAGGAAGGAATGACAAAGCTAGTTCACACTCTGTGTAGGGTGTTTCCAATTAGTTATACTTTAAAGTATAAGTATTTAACAACATTAATAAATTTTGTTAATTATTTACTTCTAGTGAAAAATGAGCCATTCTCAAGCAAATCACTTTTTATTACACATTCCAGAGAATAACCATAAAAGGACATTTATTATAACAAAAATAACCACATTTGGATGGAACTTCAATCACCAGCTATTTACTAAATAAGTGCCCAGAAAAAAATAGTTCATCTTTAATTTCAGTCATCATTAAGAAAAGCTGAAGTGCCTCTTCAGATCTTTTGATCATTTTCTGTTAGTTTTCTTTTTACTGAGTTGCAAATGCTCTTTATATATTTTGGATACAAAGCTTTATCATGGCATTTTGCAAGTATTTTTTCCAAGTTTGTGTTTTATCTTTTCATTTTCTTGATAATATCTTTCAAAGAACAGGAATTTTATAATTTTTATGAAGTCCATTTATAATTTTTTCTTTTATGGGTTGGTGGGGATTGGGAGGTTGTACTGTCCTAAGAAATCTTGGCTTAGCTCAACACAAAAAGATTAGTTTCTATATTTTCTTCTGGAAATGTTATAGTACAATCTCAGATCCATTTCAGATGACAAATAAACACATAAAAAAAGATATTCATCGTTAGTCATTAGAGAAATGCATATTAAAACCATAAGGAAGTACTACTATATACATATATTAGATAGGATGAAAAGCAACTGGAATCTCATACAGTGCTAACTGAAATGCAAAATGGCAACTTTAGAAACCACTTTGGAAGCAGCTGTACTGACATGGAATTTTGAGCTGGAAGAATCTTAGAAAAATAATACTGTACTCCCTCCCCCATTCTCTCCACCCTGGGGAACTGTTAAATGAGGAAATTATGGTTCAAGGAGGAACTCGTCTATATCCTTTCTCAGCTTTCCCGTGGTAATTACCGTCTTGATAATATAACGTAATGTATGTATGTGTTATCAAAACAATATAATATCTTCATCATATATTTATCATCTTCATAATATTAACTGTCTAGTGGTAACTTTTTTTTGCTCTTTATTGCTTCCTTCTTTTTCCCTTTTTGTTGTTTTTTGTCATACAATTATGATATATGTGCATATATTCTCACTGTAAAGATGTAAACAACACAAAGATTATTGAACAAATCATGAAAGTAACCCTTCGTTCATTCTTACCCTATCCAACCCTCATCTCCTCAGAAGAATACACCATTTTAGTTGATAAATGTTTTTCTGGCTCTTTTTCAATGTTTCTACCTATATGCATGTAGGTATAATGTATATACATACATATATACATACATCTTGATATATACATATATAGAGGTATGGTTTTTTAACTTAAATGGAATTACATTGTGGATATTGTCCTGTGACTTGCTTTCAACTAAATTATATGTCTTGGAAATACACATATATATTTTAAAAATGTTATGTATATGTAACATATATGTAGTATATATTATGTAGTAATAAGGCCTTATGTAGTAATAAGGCCTAGGGATGAAATTGTCTGCAACCTCTAGTACATCTTCCTCTATATATACTGTACGTACATACAACTCTTTTTTTTTTTTTTGAGACGAAATCTCACTCTGTCGCCCAGGCTGGAGTGCAGTGGCGCGATCTCGGCTCACTGCAAGGTCCGCCTCCCGGGTTCACGCCATTCTCCTGCCTCGGCCTCCTGAGTAGCTGGGACTACAGGCACTCGCCACCACGCCTGGCTAATTTTTTTGTAATTTTAATAGAGACGGGGTTTCACCTTGTTAGCCAGGATGGTCTCCGTCTCCTGACCTCGTGATCCACCCGCTTCATCCTCCCAAAGTGCTGGGATTACAGGCATGAGCCACCGCGCACAGTCACAACTTATTCTTCATAAAAGTTGTAGAGTAGTCCAAAATATGGATGGACTACAGCTTTATTACTTATTCTCCTATTGATAGGCACTTTCTAATTTTTATAATTTAAAAATATGCTGCAATTAACAAACATTCTTGTGTATCTTTTTGCAATATGTACGCATATTTCTTTAGTATGGGTTTTGGAAGATAAATTACAAAGGAGTCATAGAATATAAATATTTTTTATTTTGAAAAAATACAGTTGTAATTTAATAACCCACCAAAAGACTCTAACAGTTTAGATTGACATCAACAGTGTAAGAGCATGTTTGTTTTCCTACACCCTTACCCTCACTGGTTATAATAAATACTTTTAATTAACAGTCTTATGGATGAAGAATACTATCACAATGGTGTTTTAATGTGCATTTTTCCAACTACTAGTGAGATTGAGCATTAAATCTTTTATTTTATGGATCACTGGCTTTTCTTCTTCTGTGAACTACCTGTTCATGTCCTCTGGTTTTCAGTTCTTGAGCTGTTGTCTTTTTCTTATTGATTTATATAAGCTCTTTATATATTCAAGATGGTAATCATTTGTATTTTATGTGTATGGCAATTATTTTCTTCCAAACTAATGCCTGTCTTTTTATCTCTGTTTATGGTATCTTTCATACTATGGACATTTTTATTTTTTATTTTTATGTTTATTTATTCTTCAATTGTATACATGTTAATTATACCTAAGTTATTGTAATACCCTTAAAGCCAAGTTCTACACATATATTTTACTTGCTTTCCCAATAGGTCTCTGAGGAACACATTTTTTTTTAAATCACTTTGTTTCATCTTTTTTAGGTGATGATCAATTATTAAGGAGTTTGAAATAATCAGTTAAAAGGAATTCTTCAGATGAATAACGTAAAGACATTTCTCAGGTCAGAGCACTGGTTGGTTCACATATTCAGGATCAGTGGCCTAGGTGGGCAGGCACTGGGTGAATGGACAGCTGCAGGTGTTGGAAGAGAGCCCAGTTGGATATGCAGTTTCCAAAGATCTTCAAGGCAGACAACTGAAGGGAAACCATGGGAAACATCTGCTTTGGGCCATCTAAGATGAGATGATAAAGTAAGGAAAGAGTTGAGCCAGACAGTGATAGCCAATCTGAAAGCAGGCAGAACTGACAAGACCAAACAAGGAGGGGGACCGGCAGCAGGCAGCCAGCCACCACAGGGATAGCGTGTACACCAGGGACAAGCTCAAGGCTACAGGTAGTTCAAGGCTACTAGGGTGAGAAGAGCAGGAAGTGGGTTCTATACCAGTGCTTCTCAAAAGCTAATGTGTATCCTAATCACCTGGAACTCTTGTAAAAATGCAGATTCTGATTCAGTGAGTCTGAAGCAGGGCTTAAGATTCTACATGCTTAACAAGATCCTAGTTGATGCTGACACTGCTGGTCCCTGGAGCTCTCTTTGAGTAGCAGGCTTCTGGAAGCCTTGTGTAACTAGGCACAGAGAAGGCTCACTTATCAAATCGGCACCAAAACAGGAAAAATAATGTGAAGAATAAGGTGATGCACACGTCAGAGCATGAGGCAGTTACTTTGTCCCTGAGGTTGTGCTCTGGACGGCTTCCTAAGATGGGATAGGCTGATTTTGTGTGTGGGGGTCCTGGAGGCTTAGGCCATGGGAGAGACAGGACTGCAGAGGCTGGGAGACAGGCAGAGACAGAACAGTGACATCCTGCTGCTTTTGAATTTGCACATTCTGTAGAATAATAACAGCAGTAAACTGCTACACAGTATCTATTCTCAGCATCTTGAAGCCCTTTCACATATTGTTACTTCTATTAATGGGGCCCTTTGCTGCTATTTGTACTTTTCTCTTCAGCTATCCACAATATGGCTTTCCACACCTCCATCAGACAGTGGCCAGATGAAATAAAATGTGCCAAAATGAAAACTTGTTCATTTGTCTACTTTTTGCCAAGACTAGACAGGCAGGAAATTGAATATATTTTTACAGAAAAGTTTTTCAAATCTTTTTCCCCCCTGTGGCTCATTTAGGTAAACTAAAAGGCATAAGACCCATCTAAAACATGGGTTCCCACTTTTTATTAGAGAAGGAACATAGTACATTAAAAATAAATACATGAAATAATAAAAAGGAAAGACAAAGATAATGAAGGCAGTACATGGTACCAAATTTTTGTATCCCGTAATAACACACGAGTAGATCACTATTAAGTAGCTTTTAGTGATATATAGGAAATATTAAAATCTACAGATATTTGCATTATTTCCTTTTGAAAAGCATCATTTCACAGCCTTTCAGGAGGAAACCCATTGCCCACAGGAACTCACGCATTCCATGCTTTGAGGATCACTAGGTCTAAGAAGCCTTCCTTGGAGGTTCTAGCCTCCAACCCTTATTTTAATAAAAGAAGCTCCACTTTTATCTGTTTCTGTGTCAGACTACCACACAACATTGAGCTAAAGAAAGGTTTCCAGGACTAAAGCAGACTCTGAGAATCGCTAATTCAGAGTTAAATTTCTGTGTATTATCTCTGAATTTGACTTATTCACACTGGACTATCACTCATAAATATAGATAATACAGAGTTAACTATTTAAATTTATAAAGAGAGTATTTTCCCTTTTTATGAGTAAAACATGCTGCCAATTACTTGAACCACATACTGATTCACAAATACTAAGAGCTTTGTAATTGGGAATAATAAATACACACTAATGAAGCATCTCAAAAGGGAAGAGCCACAGGTAATCTGAGAGATTAGGCATTCATGTTAGGTTAGGTTTTGATCATTGTTTGTAATCACAGTTTCATTGCAGTGCATCCATAAATCCATGTCCAGAAGTATGAAGTGGTTCTATAGTAAGAATAAGATGCTATGGATACTGGGACTAAATAAGACACTGTAGGTAATGACGTAGACTTCAAGTCTTATTGTTGATGGGAAGAAGTCAATAATGGATGACATAACATACTAGAGCAATGAGAATTATTGAATGTTTTCCAGACTTACTTGTATAATTGGCCATAACAGCAAACAAAAAAAACAGTTTCTGATAGCAAAATGATATACAGTACTAACAAAGGTGAATCTTGAGGTGAACCTTCTTTAAGTGTGAATAGTTTACGCCCGACCTTTTTCCATAGCAGAACAGCCTGAAAAGCATCTTTCGGTAGAATGCTAGTGCTTATGAGGTTTTTCTTAAGATATCTTTTTACAATTAAAATTTATTTCACAAAAGACTCACATCCTTGCCAGCCTTCAGGGCAGGAGTTGATTCAGGCTGTGTCCAAGGGCAACGATGAGTGAACTCACCCTCAGAATCATGTGAGCATTCCTGAGATGTTTTATGAAAGTGATACCAACTTCATTATTAGGATATTGAGTCCCTATTTCCTATATTCAATGTCCTTTCAAGCCCTAACTTTGTCTGGGTTGAAGGCAAAGATTCAAATAATCACATTTGTCTTTGATAACTGAAACTGGGAGAACTGGGACTGTCGCAAGAGTTCTACATGACTGTAGGTTGCAAGTACTGTGGTTGCATCTCCAAATATTAACCAATCCCAGGTGACAATTCAATGGGGTCTCCTGAACCATGATCCTCATGTCTCCAGTGAAGGAAATGTGTAAAGGGGATTCCCCTTTTGGAGGAATAGGAAACTTCTGCGTTCCTTCCTTTGGTAACATTTGCCATAGAACAAAAGCTCTTTTAGAATGGAGCAACCAGATCCTTTTTGGGGGGAATCAGCTTAAATGTCCTATTCTTTTCTGTTGTGGATTGAATCATGTCCCTCAAAAAGATAATAAATTCAAGTTCTAATCTGAGGTCCTGCGGACGTGACCTTATTCAGTATTAGAATTTTTGCAGATACAATTAAGTTACAACGAGGTCATACTGAGTTAGGGTGGGCTCTGAATCCAATGTGACTGATGCCCTTACAAGAGGAGAAAAATTTGAACACAGAGGCAGACACACAGGGAGAACACCATGTGACAATGGAGGAAGAGGATGCATTTATGCTGCCACAACCCAAGGAACACCAAGGATTGTCAGCAGCCACCAGAAGCTAGGAGAAAAGCATGGCACTTCACTCCCTCTGAGTCCCCAAAAGGAGCCAAGACTGCCAATACTCTGATCTCAGACTTCTGGCCTGAACAGTGAGAGAATAAGGTTCTGTTGTTTCAAGCTACCCAGCTTGTGGTATTTTGTTACAGAAGCACACAGAATCAAGTACATTTTCTTTTTCAGCACTTGTGATAATTTGATTTTCTCTTTACTTAGTGGTTTTTCACACCTATTTCCCCATCAGACAGTGCCTGGCCCATGGTCACAGAATAAACGTTTGTTGAGAGAATGAATGTGCTTAACCAGAAGTACAATTGATCTATTAGGCCAAGTTCCAGGTTCCTAACAGCTCAGCTGTGAAAGATACCTCTCCTTTCAGTCATCTTTTACATATGTCCCTGATAGATGTGTTATTTGTGTCTCCTCCTGACCCCCAAGTTTGTTTGAGAGCAGGACCCTTTTTTGTGCATCTGTAGAGCTTCATAGTACCTAACATACTACTTTGCATATATAATAAAGGTTCAAAAATATTCATTAAATAAAGAAATAAATGAAATGACTAAGTTTTCTAAGATGTTACAACTAGATTGAAGATATTTAACTCATTGTTTAATAATAAAACTATGGTTAATTATGGTGTCCTGCATAAATATGGTTATAGTTTGTTTTTTAATTAATATAAGCATGTGTGTGCATTATCAGTATGCACAATTGGTGGTATGAGTGTTTTACTCCCCTGCACGTAGACCATGGAAATCCTGAGAAACAAACTACCACCCCAGAGCAAGTATCTAACACAGAGACTTTTAATCCTTAAAGCTTTTCTATAACCAAGCAATGATTTTTCAAATGCAATACCACTGATATGCAGACATATTTATTGTCCACTCACAAAGCCATTCCTCAATATCATTACAACATGCCTCTTTGAATGTCATTAAAAACCGATGTCTCAATTTTCTAGGACGAATTGCCTGAAGTTCTGCTTGAAAACTGGTCATAGAAAATACAATTTCTCAACCCCCTTTGGCCTTTTAATTCTGTTCTACAACCTTGCCAGTTCACTTTCAAAGTCAAGGGATGCATCTTGCAAAACCATGACATCTTTTGAGTAACTCCTTTTGTTCTTAACACATATTCCCAGGAGCTTAATAAATATTGTTTTTGCAGCTTGTTTAGTGGCAAAATAATGAGTCCTTGGTGTATGCTTATCCTCTGCTTTGCTATTAGAGAAGATATATTCAGACTGCTTTAAACAAAACTCAATTCAAGGGCAGGGAGCAGTCCCAAAACCTGTTAAAATTCAAATATTTGGTCACTCTATGTGCAGCATGTGTGTTCTAGAAAGGCCTATTATTTTAAAAGATAAATTGAATCTAGTTGAGAAATTAATGTCATCTGAATATATTAATAACTGAAATGCTCCCAAGTTTACAAAAAGCCCTCAATGAAACTGTGACCTTGTATAGACAAGGGCCTATGGAGGGACAATTTTAAACCATCTCTTTTTTTATTTTCTCATGAGACATACAATGTAAGTGCATTAAAGCTGATGAATGAATTGCAGTGCAACTTTTCCTGCCTCTTTTGCCTTTCATTTTTCTATATTTCAAGCTTCAGTGAAGTGATAGATTTTGTGCTTTACCACATTGTCCTCTGATTGCTTCCCTTGGTTCCTCCTTTTCCTAGTGAATCTTTGTTTTACTGGTGGAAAAATCTACATCTCTGTATCTTCGCATTTTACTTTCACATTATCTCATAGATTTTATTTCAAGTTGCTATAAAGTTATCAACTTTTATTTTTAACTAATATTATTTTTAATAATTAGAAAATTGTTGAACAGGTACAGTAGCTCATGTCTGTAATTCCAGCACTTTGGGAAACTGAAGTAGGAGGATCATGTGAGCCCAGGAGCTCGAGATCAGCCTGGGCAATGCAGGGAGACTCTGTCTCTACAAAATATAAAAATGCATTAGCCAGGTGTGGCAGTGCATGCCTGGGACCCAGCTACTCAGGAAGCTGAGGTGGGTATCGGGGGAAACCCCACCCCCGATATTTAACATGGGTTCTTTTCTATTTCCCTGAGCATCTCAGCTGGTCTGAGAAATAAAGGGAACGAGTACAAGAGAGAGAAATTTTAAATATGGGTGTCCGGGGGAGACATTACATTTTGGCAGTTTCCATGATGCTCTGGAGCCATAAAATCAGCAGGTTTTATTAGCGATTTTCAAAAGGGGAGGGAGTGTATGAATAGGGTGTGGGTCACAGAGATCACATGCTTCACAAGGTAATAAAATATCACAAAGCAAGTGGAGGCAGGGCAAGATCACAGGACCACAGGATGGGGCGAAATTAAAATTGCTAATGAAATTTCAGGCATGCATTGTCATTGATAACATCTTATCAGGAGACAGGGTTTGAGAGCAGACAACCTGTCTGACCAAAATTTATTAGGCGGGAATTTCCTCATCCTAATAAGCCTGGGAGTGCTACAGGAGACGGGGGCTTATTTCATCCCTTCAGCTTCAACCATAAAAGACGGATGCCTCCAAGGGGGCCGTTCATAGACCTACCCTCAGGGCTCATTCTCTTTCTCAGGGATGTTCCTTGCTGAGAAAAAGAATTCAACGATATTTCTCCTATTTGCTTTTGAAAGAACAGAAATATGGCTCTGTTCCATCTGGCTCACCAGCAGTCAGAGTCCAAGGCCATCTCCCTTGTTCCCCGAACATTGCTGTTATTCTGTTCCTTTTTTCAAGGTGCCCAGATTTCATATTGTTCAAGCACACATGCTCTACAAACAGTTTGTGCAGTTAACGCAATCATCATAGGGTCCTGAGGTGACATACAGCCTCCTCAGCTTATGAAGGTGACGGGATTAAGAGATTAAAGACAGGCATAGGAAATCTCAAGGATATTGATTGGGGAAGTGATAAGTGTCCATGAAATCTTCACAACTTACGTTCAGAGATTGCAGTAAAGACAGGTGTAAGAAATTATAAAAGTATTAATTTGGGGAACTAATAAATGTTCATTAAATCTTCACAATTTATGTTCTTCTGTCATGGCTTCAGCCAGTCCCTCCATTTGGGGTCCCTAATTTCCCACAACAGGTGGGAGGATCACTTGAGCTGGAGAGGTTGAGGCTGCAGTGAGCAGTGATTGCACCACTGCACTCCAGGCTGGGTGACAGAGTGAGACCCTATTTTGAAAAAAAGGAACAAAAAGATTTTGCTGGCAAGATGGCTGAATAGGAACAGCTCCAGTCTGCAGCTCCCAAAGAGATCGATACAGAAGGC
Organism: Piliocolobus tephrosceles; assembly: GCF_002776525.5. Lineage (NCBI taxonomy): Eukaryota > Metazoa > Chordata > Mammalia > Primates > Cercopithecidae > Piliocolobus > Piliocolobus tephrosceles. The sequence goes on from NC_045447.1 coordinate 52,583,454, forward strand.
AGGTGATTTCTGCATTTCCAACAGAGGTACCTGGTTCATCTCACTAAGACTGGTTGGACAGGGGGTGCAGCCCTGGAGGGCGAGCAGAAGCTGGGTGAGGCATTGCCTCACTCAGGAAGTGCAAGGGGTCTCTCTCCTAGCCAAGTGAAGCCGTGAGGGACTGTGCCATGAGGAACAGTGCACTCTGGCCCAGATACTGTGCTTTTCCCACGGTCTTTGCAACCCACAGACCAGGAGATTCCATGTGATGCCTATGCCACCAGCGCCTGGGGTTTCAAGCACAAAACTGGGTGGTCATTTGGGCAGACACCAAACTAGCTGCAGGAGTTTTTATTTTCATACACCAGTGGTGCCTGGAAATGCCAGTGAGACAGAACCATTCACTCCCCTGGAAAGGAAAGGGGGCCGAATCCAGGGAGCCAGGTGGTCTCGCTCAGCGGGTGCCACACCCACAGAGCCCAGCAAGCTAAGATCCACTGGCTTGAAACTCTTGCTGCCAGCACAGCAGTCTGAGGTCAATCTGAGACGCCTGAGCTTGGTGTGGGAAGGGGCGTCCACCATTGCTGAGGCTTGAGTAGGCAGTTTTACCCTCATGTGGTAAACAAAGCTGCCTGGAAGATCAAACTGGGCAGAGCCCACCACAGCTCACCAAGGCCACTGTGGCCAGACTGCCCCTCTAGATTCCTCCTCTCTGGAGAGGGCATTTCTGAAAAAAAGGCAGCAGCCTCAGTCAGGGGCTTATATATAAAACCCCCATTACCCTGGGACAGAGCACCTCAGGGAAGGAGTGGCTGCGGGCACAGCTTCAGCAGATTTAAACGTTCCTGCCTGACAGCTCTGAAGAGAGCAACAGATCTCCCAGCACAGCGTTCAAGCTCTGCTAAAGATCAGACTGCCTTCTCAAGTGGGTTCCTGACTCCCGTGTCTCCTGATTAAGAGATACCTCCCAGTAGGGGCTGACAGACACCTCATAAAGGAGAGCTCCAGCTGGCATCTGGCAGGTGCCCCTCTGGGACGAAGCTTCCAGAGGAAGGAAAAGGAAGCAATCTTTGCTGTTCTGCAGCCTCTGCTGATGATACCCAGTCAAACAGGGTCTGGAGTGGACCTCCAGCAAACTCTAGCAGACCTGCAGCAGAGGAGTCTGGCTGATAGAAGGACAATTAACAAATAGAAAGGAATAGCATCAACATCAACAAAAAGGACATCTACTCAGAGACCCCATCCAAAGGTCACCAACATTAAAGAGCAAAGGTAGATAAATCCATGAAGATGGGGAGAAACCAGCGCAAAAAGGCTTAAAAATCCAAAAACCAGAATGCCTCTTCTTCTCCAAAGAATCACAACTCCTCGCTAGCAAGGGAACAAAACTGGACAGAGAATGAGTTTGATGAATTGACAGAAGTAGGGTTCAGAAAGTGGGTGGTAATAAACTCCTCTAAGCTAACAGAACATGTTCTAACCCACGCAAGGAAGCTAAGAACCTTGACAAAAGTTAGAGCAATTGCTAACTAGAATAATCAGTTTAGAGAAGAACATAAATGACCTGACGGAGCTGAAAAACACAGCATGAGAACTTTGTGAAGCATACACAAGTATCAATAGCCAAATCGATCATGTGGAAGAAAGGATATCAGAGATTGAAGATCAACTTAATGAAATAAATTGAGAAGATAAGATTAGAGAAAAAAGAATGAAAAGAAATGAACAAAGCCTCTAAGAAATATGGGACTATGTGCAAAGACCAGATCTATGTTTGACTGGTGTACCAGAAAGTGACGGGGAGCATGGGACCAAGTTGGAAAACAATCTTCAGGATATTATCCAGGAGAACTTCCCCAAGCTAGCAAAATAGGCCAACATTTAAATTCAGGAAATACAGAGAACATCACAAAGATCCTCCTTGAGAAGACCAACCCCAAGACACATAATCATCAGATTCACCAAGGTTGAAATGAAGGAAAAAATGTTAAGGGCAGCCAGATAGAAAGGTCGGGTTATCCACAAAGGGAAGCCCATCAGACTAACAGCAGATCTCTCTGCAGAAACCCTACAAGCCAGAAAAGAGTGGGGGTCAATATTCAACAGTCTTAAGGAAAAGAGTTTTCAAGAATTCAAAAACAGAATTTCATGTCCAGCCAAACTAAGCTTCATAAGTGAAGGAGAAATAAAATCCTTTACAGACAAGCAAATGCTGAGAGATGTTGTCAACAGCAGGCCTGCCTTACAAGAGCTCCTGAAGGAAGCACTAAACATGGAAAGAAACAACCAGTACTAGCCATTGCAAAAACATACCAAATTTTAAAGTCCATTGACACTTTGAAAAAACTGTATCAACTAACAGGGAAAATAACCAGCTAGCATCATAATGACAGGATGAAATTAACACATAACAATATTAACCTTTAATGTAAATGGGCTAAATACCCCAATTAAAAGACACAGACTGGCCAATTGTGTAAAGAGTAAAGACCCATCGGTGTACTATATTCAGGAGACCCATCTCACATGCAAAGACACACATAGGCTCAAAATAAAGGGATGGAGGAATATTTACCAAGGAAATGGAGAGAAAAAAAAAAGCAGGTGTTGCAATTCTAGTCTCTGATAAAACAGACTTTAAACCAACAAAGATCAAAAGAGACAAAGAAGGGCATTACATAATGGTAAAGGGATCAATGCAAAAAGAAGAGCTAACTATCCTAAATATATATGCACCCAATACATGAGCACCCAGATTCATAAAGCAAGTTCTTTGAGACCTACAGAGACTTAGACTCCCACACAATAATAGTGGGAGACTTTAACACTCCACTGTCAATATTAGACAGATCAACAAGACAGAAAATTAACAAGGATATTCAGGACTTGAACTCAGCTCTGGATCAAGTGGTCCTAATAGACCCCAAATCAATAGAATATACGTTCTTCTCAGCACCACATCGCACTTATTCTAAAATTGACCACATAATTGGAAGTAAAATACTCCTCAGCAAATGCAAAACAATGGAAATCATAACAAACAGTCTCTTAGATCACAGTGCAATCAAATTAGAACTCAGGATTAAGAAACTCACTCAAAACCACACAACTACTTGGAAACTGAACCTGCTCCTCAATGACTACTGGGTAAATAACGAAATGAAGACAGAAATAAAGAAGTTCTTTGAAACCAATGACAACAAACACACAATGTACCAGAATCTCTGGGACACATTTAAAGCAGTGTTAAGAGGGAAATTTATAGCACTAGATGCCCAAAAGAGAAAGGAAAGATCTAAAACTGACACCCTAACATCACAATTAAAAGAACTAGAGAAGCAAGAGCAAACAAATTCAAAAACTAGCAGAAGACAATAAATAACTAAGATCAGAGCAGAACTTAAGAGGAGAGAGACATGAAAAACCCTTCAAAAAAATCAACGAATCCAGGGCTGGTTTTTTGAAAATATTAACAAAATAGATAGACCACTAGCCAGACTAATAAAGAAGAAAAGAGAGAAGAATCAAATAGATGCAATAAAAAATGATAAAGGGGGTATCACCACTGATCCCACAGAAATACAAACTACCATCAGAGAATATTATAAACAACTCTACACAAATAAGCTAGAAAATCTAGAAGAAATGGATACATTCCTGGACACATACACCTTCCCAAGTCTAAACCAGGAAGGAGTCGAATCCCTGAAGAGACTAATAACAAGTTCTGAAATTGAGGCAGTAATTAATAGCCTATCAAAAAAAATTAAAAAGTCCAAGACCAGACAGATTCACAGCCAAATTCTACCAGAGGTACAAAGAGGAGCTGGTACCATTCCTTCTGAAACTATTTCAATAGAAAAAGAGGGAATCCTCCCTAATTCATTGTATGAGGCCAGCGTCATCCTGATACCAAAACCTGGCAGACACACAACAAAAACAAGAAAATTTCAGGCCAATATCTCTGATGAACATCAATGCGAAAATGAATCCAGCAGCACATCAAAAAGCTTATCCACCAGGATCAAGTCGGCTTCATGGCTGGGATGCAAGACTGGTTCAACATACACAAATCAATAAACCATCATTCTCAGCAAAATATCACAAGAACAGAAAACCAAACACCACATGTTCTCACTCATAAGTGGGAGTTGAACAATGAGAACACTTGGACACAAGGAGGGGAACATCACACTCCAGGGCCTGTGGGGGGGTTGGGGGATAGGGGAGGAATAGCATTAGAAGAAATACCTCATGTAGATGATGGGTTGATGGGTGCAGTAAACCACGATGCAATGTGTATACCTAGGTAACAAACCTGCACATTCTGCACATGTACCCCAGAACTTAAAGTATAATAATAAAAGGTGCTGCCTCAGGATGTAAAGTAACAGAGGGGCCAGAGTGGGCAATGCGGGTCTGTGAGACCTTTGGTTGCCGGTGTCCCAGCTCCCCCCACAGGCGGCTTGGCAATGGTCCGCTCTGTTTGCTGCCTGCGGATTTGGGTTTCAGACTGAAGGCTGCGTGTTCTCTGCAGCTTATTGTGGCCCCTGACAGGCCAAGTTTACTTTGGCAACTGCCAGAGAAGCCTTTGCGCTATGGAGGAGCCTGGGGCTACCCCTCAGCCGTATTTGGGGCTGGTCCTGGAGGAGCTAGGCAGGGTTGTGGCAGCACTGCTCGAAAGTAGGAGACCAGACTCTAATCCTTATGGTTTTCCATGGGAATTGTTGATATGTGCAGCTGTTGTTGGATTTTTTGCTGTTCTCTTTTTTTTGTGGAGAAGTTTTAGATCGGTTAGGAGTCAGCTTTATGTGGGAAGAGAGAAAAAGCTTGCTGTAACGCTTTCTGGACTAATTGAAGAAAAATGTAAACTCCTTGAAAAATGTAGCCTTATTCGAAAAGAGTATGAAGGCTATGAAGTAGAGTCATCTTTAAAGGATGCCAGTTTTGAGAAGGAGGCAGCAGAAGCACAAAGTTTGGAGGCAACCCGTGAAAAGCTAAACAGGTCCAATTCTGAACTTGAGGGTGAAATACTCCGTCTAGAAAGAGGTAAGAGAAATCTAAACATTCTGAACAAGGTGAATTGATGGTGGATATTTCCAAAAGGATACAGTCGCTAAAAGATGAGTCAAAATCCCTCAAATCACAAGTAGCTGAAGCCAAGATGAACTTCACCATATTTCAAATGAATGAAGAATGACTGAAGATAGTAGTAAAAGATGCTTTGAATGAAAATTCTCAACTTCAGGAAAACCAGAAACAGCTTTTGCAAGAAGCTGAGGCATGGAAAGAGCAAGTGAGTGAACTTAATAAACAGAAAATAACATTTGAAGACTCCAAAGTACACACAGAACAAGTTCTAAATGATAAAGAAAATCACATCAAGACTCTGAACGCTTGCTAAAGATGAAAGATCAGGCTGCTGTGCTTGGAGAAGACATAGCAGAAGTTGATAACTTGGAATTAGAAATGAACAGTGAATCAGAAAATGGTGCTTACTTAGTTAATCCTCCAAAAGGAGCTTTGAAGAAACTGATTCATGCTGCTAAGTTAAATACTTCTTTAAAAACCTTAGAAGGAGAAAGAAACCAAATGTATAGTCAGTTATCTGAAGTTGATAAAACAAAGGAAGAGCTTACAGAGCATATTAAAAATCTTCAGACTGAACAAGCATCTTTGCAGTCAGAAAACACACATTTTGAAAGTGAGAGTCAGAAGCTTCAACAAAAACCTAAAGTAATGATTGAATTATACCAAGAAAATGAAATGAAACTCCACAGGAAATTAGCAGTAGAGGAAAATTACCGGTTAGAGAAGGAAGAGAAACTTTCTAAAGTGCACGAAAAGATCAGCCATGCCACTGAAGAGCTGGATCTATATAAGCGAAGAGCTGTTCTGAAAAGCTGGATCTATAGAAAGCAAGCCAAAGATCTTGAAGAAGAATTGGAGAGAACTATTCATTCTTATCAAGGATGGATTATTTCCCACAATAAAAAAAGCACATAAGGCCGGGCGCGGTGGCTCACACCCATAATCCTAGCACTTTGGGAGGCAGAGGCGGGCGGATCACAAGGTCAGGAGATCGAGACCATCCTAGCTAACACGGTGAAACCCCGTCTCTACTAAAAATACAAAAACTTAGCCAGGCGTGGTGGCGGGCGCCTGTAGTCCCAGCTACTCGGGAGGCTGAGGCAGAAGAATGGTGTGACCCTGGGAGGCAGAGCTTGCAGTGAGCCGAGATCGCACCACTGTACTCCAGCCTGGGCGATAGAGCAAGACTCTGTCTCAAAAAAAAAAAAAAAAAAAAAAGCACGTAATAATTGGTTGGCAGCTTGGACTGCTGAAAGAAACCTCAATGATTTAAGGAAAGAAAATGCTCACTACAGACAAAAATTAACTGAAACAGAGTTTAAATTTGAACTTTTAGAAAAAGATTCTTATGCCCTTGATATTCCAATTACAGCATTTGGTGGAGAGCATTCCCCGTATGGTCCCTCAACATTGGATCGGCCTTCATTCAAAACAAGAGTTTTCCTTTATTCTCCAACCTTGTTGGAGGGTCCACTCAGACTCTCATCTTTGCTTCCAGGGGGAGGAGGAAGAGGCTCAAGAGGTCCAGGGAATCCTCTGGACCATCAGATTATCAATGAAAGAAGAGAATCAAGATGTGATAGGTTAACCAATCATCATAGGGCTTCTTTTGACACTGGGTCTCTGTCACCTCCATGGGAACAGGACCGTGGGATGATGTCTCCTCCACCAGGACAATCATATCCTGATTCAGCTATTCCTCCTCAAAGGCAAGACAGATTTTATTCTAATTCTGGCACACTGTCTGAACCAGCAGAACTCACAAGTTTTAATATGACTTCTTTGGATGAAATGAATGGGTCAATGCTTTCAGAAATGGAATCCAGTAGAAATGATACAAAAGATGACCTTGGTAATTTAAATGTGTCTGATTCATCTCTCCCTGCTGAAAATGAAGCAACTGGCCCTTGCTTTTTTCCTCCACCTCTTGCTCCAATCAGAGGTCCATTGTTTCCAGGGAATACAAGGGGCCCATTCATGAAAAGAGGACCTCGTCTCCCCCCACCTCCTCCAGGAACCATGTTTGGAGCTTCTTGAGATTATTTTCCACCAAGGGATTTCCCAGGTCCATCACATGCTCCATTTGCAATGAGAAATGTCTACACCGAGGGGTTTTCCTCCTTACCTTCCCCCAAGACCTGGATTTTCCCCCTAACCCCCACATTCTGAAGGTAGAACTGAGTTCCCTTCAGGGCTGATTCTGCCTTCACATGAGCCTGCTACAGAACATCCAGAACCACAGCAAGAAACCTGACAATATTTTTGCTGTCTTCAAAAGTAATTTTGACTGATCTCTTTTTCAGTTTAAGTAATTGCTGTTACTTAAGTGATTACACCTTTGCTCACATTGAAGCTTAATGGAATTATAATTCTCAGGATAGCGTTTTCTAAATAAAGATGATTTAAATGTGAATCTTATGAGTAAATTATTTCCATTTTATTTTATTCTAGATAGTATAGCTACTTTAATTTTATTAACTAATCCACTATTATATAACAATAATGGGAGTTTTATATATGTAATCTTGCAGGTAGGGAGGCTTTAAATTATAAAGACTGTATCTTTATGCCAAGAACTGTATTTACTGTGGTTGCAGACAAATGCAAAAGTAATTTTATCCTTAATTAAATAAATTTTGGTTGATTTTTTTAAAAAAAGGAAAAAAAAGAAAATGATTAATCTGTCATTGAGGTGCATTATCAATTGTTTAACCATTCCTCTCTTATTGAACATTGGGTTGTTTAAAAAGTGTTGCTATTTTTGAATCATGGTTCAGTGAACAATTTTGGACACACAACTTTTTTTCTGATGAGTTATTTCCTAAGGATCCAGCTCAGAAACTCAGCACATAAACCTAATAAGAAAAAAATAATTTGAAGTGGCTAATCTCTTACTCCAATAAAATTGTTGTATTTACGTTTGGATTTAGATGCCTTTCAATGGTCATACCTTCGCCTAGCTTTTATGGATTCTACTTTTAACATGTAGAGTGACTGTTTAAATCACCTACCCCCACTGAGTTTTAAGTTCCTTTTTATTCGACAGGACTGGATTGTGTGTTCCAGCTCCTCAAACTTAGTTATCAACCACTATCCTAGAGAATTGAATTCACATGAGGCCTATCCAGAAGAACAATCTCCCTTTCAGTGTCCTCACACATGCAGTGACCAGAGATCAACCTTGATAAATTATGGAAAAAGTACAGCACATTCTGGAAGAGCCATGGAAGATCCAGATCATCTGGTGCTGGATAAGAATATTAATGGACAAGCCCGGCGCGGTGGCTCACGCCTGTAATCCCAGCACTTTGGGAGGCCGAGGCAAGTGGATCACGAGGTCAGGAGATCGAGACCATCCTGGCTAATATGGTGAAACCCCGTCTCTACTAAAAATACAAAAAATTAGCCGGGTGTGGTGGCAGGCTCCTGTAGTCCCAGCTACTCGGGAGGTTGAGGCAGGAGAATGGCATGAACCCAGGAGGCGGAGCTTGTAGTGAGCTGAGATTGCGCCACTGCACTCCAGCCTGAGTAACAAAGTGAGACTCTGTCTCAATAAAAAAAAAAATTAACGAACAAAAAGGTTAATGAAAGAACATATTGAAGAATCCAATTATGTGGTATCTACTCAAATGAGGAATCAATAAGATCAGTCAGTTAGCCGTCAAGATTTATAAAAGAGATGATGGCCTTGGGAGGGGCTGCCCTACTCAACTTTTTAATGACTAGAAGCTATTAAGGGCTCCAGCCAGAACCCTTCAGTAGGATTCAGCGAGGATCCCAATTTGGGGTCCAGAAGTAAATGGATAACTCCCAGGAACCATTCAGAATAAAAATGAGGGAGCATCACTGTGAATTTATACTATCCAAGTGTGAGGAAAATTAATGTCAAGGAAGCTTTGCAAAAGTCTAATATTTACATTGAATTCCAGGGCACCATGCTGTAAGACAAAGCACTCTTGTCCTGTCCCTCTCCCTTCCTCATGTTTTTTGGCTCTTGGGATCCTTAAGTTTCAACGTTATTCTAAAAATATAGAGCATCTGGGAAACTAAAAAAGTGGAAGATATTCAAATTCTAATGAATATACTGGCAGTATTGTAGATCATGAAGTATAACATAAAGACAAGAATCCCTAGCCTCTTCCAGCCATACTTTACTGAAGACCTTATTACAGGACATGGGATGTAATGGTAAGGAGAAAGGATAGAATTTTGAGAAGTCTGGGAAGACAATATATGATAACATCTGGAGAAGCTTTGCATAGGTTACTTTTGTTCAAGCTTAAGAAAAAGCTAGCTTGCCCCTGCACTGTCATCAGGTATCATGAAAGTAAATAAAACCTTTAAAGGTTATTCAAGCCAGACAGACTTCTGTCTTCTCTATACTATCCTGTGATCCTAAAGTCTTAACAGTTACTACATATAATTTCCCTACATTTGCTACTAGTATTTTATTATATGTAATATTACACTCTTAATATTTCAAAAGTGGATGATTCATCTCTCAAAGAGACTGCAAAATTCATGAGTTAAGATTTGAGAATTTTATTTTAGACATGATTTAGTCAGATTTTAGCGAGTTAGAATCTCTGTTTTCTCTAATAATACTGCTTGTCCTTTTGTGTATTAAGGAATTTTTGTCTATCAAAGATTGTATGAGATAGACCAGAAGATAATTTACCTTGAAAATATCTGGAATGTAAAATGGCAACAGTAGTATTTGGGGACTTCATAGGGGATGGCCAATATACACCCATTCTTAGAGGTACTGATGATATAATGTATAAGACAAAATCAAGTGGTCTCCATCACCATATAATGTTTAGAATGGCAAAGAGGGAGCAGAACAAACACCCTTTCAAATATCTTCATAGAATCTACTGTAATAAACTCATACTTGCTTAAAGTGTGTCTCTTCAGTGGTCTTATTCACCACTACTTTGGGGAAAATGAGGCTGCTTAAAAGATTAACAGAAATTACATTTTACATATCTGTGGCAGAGAAAACACTATGTATTCACCAAACCACTTCTTTTCCTTCCCAGACACTCGGGAAGAGGTGATTTCTTTGTCCCCTTTCATCTAATTGAGGTGCTGTGACTACTTTTAGACAGGCAATGTGAGCAGAAGGTATTTAAAAACCCCTCGATGTGATCCTCTTTTCTCTTTCATGGACAAACTGGAGGCCATGTAATAAGGATGGTGGGGTTCCAAACTGAAAGAACCTGGATTTCTGATTTACTCTTTTGAGAAGAGTTCACCAGGGAAACAGCTTGACCAGGAAAATATGCACAGGACCCTGTGTGAACAAGATACAAAGATCTATTACATGGGGCCATTAAGGTGAGAGTATTGTGTTTATAGTATCCAGCATTAATTACCCTCACTACTACAACTTCTTTGTATCCATCATGTGGAAAAGTGGAGTGTTTAATACATGATTATTGAGTTTATTACATTTTTATATTCCAAATTCCAATCATTGCTAATTCTGCGTTACCTCATTTCAAGACAAAGGTGACCAAGGGCTAAAGCAGTGCTACCCAAACCAAGCCAGACATCAAAATCACGCAAAACCTTTAGAAAACACAACTTTAAAGACGCCATTCACATAGATATTTATTCAGTGGGTTTTCAGATGGAACTCTGGAATCTGCAGTCTTTAACAAGGCTTCCCAAGTTGTTCTGATATACAGCAGGCAAATCTGAGAACCACTGGACCAAAGCTTTAACAAGAAGAAAATAAAGGCTATACCTTTCGGCACCAAGAACAGTGCCTTAAACATAGAATGTATTCAATAAAAGCTTGTAGAAAAGTAGGTTTGTGAACAGGTGCAGGGACTAGCCTTGAGCAAATTAACAAGGGCAGCAATGTTTTTCACTGAAACCACTGTTCCCCCTACTTTATTTCCTCTGGGGCTCTGTTTTTCCTTTCTCCTATCAAAATCTATTCTAAGGTTGAAGTTCGGGGGTATCCCTTGCCTACTCCACACAGCAAGGAATATAATTAGTGTTTCTCAAACTATCTGTGACAAGAGACCCATTGAAAGCCAGTACTTTTGTAAAATGCAATAATTAATTTCTAGAAAATGAAATCTTAAAATCACAGACATTAAAATACAAATTCCAATTTTTTATTATTAACTGTAAGAAATTTAAAATTAAATCTCAATAAATAAAATTAAAGCAAACATAAGACAGAAAAAAGTAAGCATTATGGATTGGCTCAGTATGCAAACTACACACACTTTACCAAACACAGCCATAAATTACTAAGAAGCAAAATCTTCCATCTGTAAACATTTCCATTTCCATTGACAATGTATGTGAGGGAAAGGAGGGATGCTTTTGTTTTAGAGTGCCAGGCATCAGCTAACAAGTGACAAATATGTATTGAGACTGAGATCTCCCAAGCCCCTCAGTAGTCAGCATGAACATGTTGAGGCCTGTGTTTTTGACTAAAAAATTGGCCAGAGCATGGGCAACATGTGTAAGTCCTGAATGAAAAAAATATCAGCAGCAGAAATCTAAGAGAATGTTCACAGCTAAGCCACAGTAAATTCTCAAGCCCTTCATCACAGAGGCCACTGTGGGTCCTCATTTATGCCTTTGTTTTTATTAAATTGGATGTGATCATAAGATTCTTCTGTCAAAATTCCACCAGCATGTGAAGGCACCAAAAGTTTAAAATGTGGAGAATGTTAAAATGTAAAATTAAGCCAAGTTAAGCAATTCCATTCAGTGGCAGATATATTTGTTACTACACGAGAAGAAAGTTAATGGGGAGCTAAGATTGATGTTACTGATAAGAAACAGAAACAAGACTTTAAAATTAAATAAATGAGTTATTTGTTTAGTAAGAATCAATTGACAGATTCTCAATAAAGACTGTGAGATGTCTTAAAACATTATACGGTATGGAGATAACATTTGTAACTTTGACAATTTATATGATGAGAAAAATCAAGGAATTTTATTGTTTATTGGCAGAGTTCTAGCATTATAACTCCATCATTCTCTTTTGGGGACCTTTCCCTTAAAGTAAATTGATAATAGGGCTTGAAATGGTACACCTCAGCATTTTGTTTATAAAATTGTGGAATAGGTAAGGTCTGCATTGTAACTGAACCCAGGTTCAGCTGCTTGCTGCTCTAAAGCTAGACATACGGAGGAAGGTTGGTGGGAGGAAAAGCAATTTTAATCGGAGAAGCAGCAAACCAAGAAGACTGTGAACTATAGTCACAAGGACTATCTTAAATTTTAAAATTTACCATAGAGTTTTCAAAGGAAAACTTGGTATGGGAGGCATGCAGGAGGGGTGCGGGGGGTGGGGTCTGTGTGTCTTGTTCCAATGGCTATCTCAGATAGTCACCCATCTGGAAGTCTAGTTGGTATTATTCTGAATTCAGCCCAATGGTGGTGGACTAATTGTTAGTGACTCCTCACTAAGCAGGAGGATTCTGCACTCAGGGCTCCATGCATGGTTTGTTTCAACATTGCCCTCTGGAATTTCTCAAGCAAGAACATAATTAAATAAGCAGGCATTGCCAGAGGGGAATGTCTGGAGAGGAAAGGAATGAAGGGATGAAAGGAAAGTGGGTGGTTAAACTATATTTTTAAAACTGAGGTTCCCAGTTATAGTATGTTTCTCATGCTCCCCCAATTTTAGCACCCCCAACAGAATTTAGTAATCTCCTCATCTTGTCCTCTGCTTCAGGTCCCCTATCTGTCCTTGTACTCTCTAAGGTTTCCTTTTCTTCCTCACGACCTTCCCTCCCTGCAATTTTATAAGCTATTCCTATCCCAGTGATTTAGTTTCAGCTTATAAAACTGTGTCTTTGCCATTGTAATCAAATTGAAGGGCCTCTGCTTCATGGTTGGATTCTATGACCAGGAGACTCTTACAAGCAGTTGGCCAGGTCTCTGTTAGGAAAGTAAAAAAGAACAATGGAGGCAATTATCCCATTGATTTCAGCTATAAATCCTATTTTGCCTGAATTGTCTGAATGATGAGTATTCTGTGAAAATGCTGCTCTCTAGTGCAATAGAACTGCAAATAATGCACATCTATTTCTTATAATCTCATCCAACATACCCACAGAGATTCAGATCTAACAAAACAGAGGTGATTTGGTTATTGAATCATAATATAAATATGGGGAAGAGGAGGGAAATATCAAGCCTGAGGACACTGTAGTAGGAATAAGTATGCTGTGTTTAAGAGGTCACAGATAAAATTAATATTACCAATTCATCAATAGGCAATTACTAATAGCTTACTACACACACAGGAATAAAATGTGAAGACAGAGGAAATGTAAAATGGGGCCGCCAACTCTATGGAGTTGCTTGCAATTTGGTCTGATTGATAGAAGGCTATGAAATAAGGAAGTACATGATTGAGAGCTAGAGAATGTGGCACAGGCTCTGAACACACACTGTTCAATGTAGTAAGCTCTGGCCATGCTGGGCACTTGCTATGTGGCTTGTCCAAACTGAGATGTGCTTTAAGTCTAAAATATAAACCAGATTTTTAGGACTTAGAAAAAAATGGAAATATCTCATTAATAATTTTAAGTTTATTACAGGTGGAAATGATAGATTAGATTAAATAAACTATATTGTCGAAATTCATTTGACCTGTTTCTACAGTACAACATAAACTTACTTATGTGGTTTGCATTTTATTTCTACTGGATAACATGGCTTTAAAAATGGTATTTTAGAGGAAGGACAGCTTGGTAGAGAATGGACTAATCCAGGTCCCTGGAAGAAATGGAACTTGACTGGGTTTTGCTGACTTGGAAGAGGCAGAGAGAGAAAAAGAAAAGTCAAATATAGGGAATTGGTTGATAAAACGAAGGTGAGGGGAGAAGGAACGGAGGGAGGAAAAGATCCAGTTTGAGGGATATTACAGAGAGCAGCCTGAGAAACAAGGATAAGAAAGGAGAGAAGGAATGCAAGGAAAGTAAACCTTTAAAGCCAGGCAGAAGTTTCTGGGTTCCTCAGCAGCCAGAAAAGAAGCCATTGAAAAGATCTGAGTAACAGAGATTCTGGATGAAAACTGAAGTTATGGAAGGGAAGTTTAGACATGGGTTATTAAACTCTTTAGCGTATTAGAAGTTTCTTATATAATCACTAAATTCAGATCCTGAAATAATACCACAAGAACCATGCAGCTCAGCCACCCAATTCAATAAGAAGTTACAGCACTGTCTCACGCACATCCAATTAACCGTGGCCTTTAGATCAACGTCTGGGTTCTTTTTGTCATTTTCAAATGCTATCACCCAGAGGTGCTATGATTTATATTGGGGAGGGGAGTAAAAGAAAATAAAGTAAGTAGGCGATATGGAAAAGCTTTCAGATAATTCCATCTGAATTAACAGCCCTCTTTAGTTGCCTAGGAAAGAAAATGCTTTTTCTTGAAAGTGCTTTGAAATGATGATGTGCTTGTTAATAAACATCAATTATTTTCAAATTGTAATGTTTGCAAGTTTGTCTTCCTCAAGCTCACCCTTTCTGTTGGTCCAGAATATGATTGTCACAAATATGTGGGTGAGCAAGACTATGAAATGTGGTCATAAGGTAAGTGATTATTTCTAAACTCATCTTCGTCACATTGTAATGCTTCACAAAGCACTTTTCCCTGGGCTACAATTCGTTTTAATTGATCCCATCAGCACTATATCTGTATCCTGAGTGACTTCACAATACCCTCTATTTCAAGAGAAACCAATCGGGTTATGGGTTTGTTAGTAATAAAAATTACCAAGGAACAGTTTGTGGATGGTAAAAGCAATGCAAATTCTAAAGAGAAGTAATCAGAGAAATAATGAGCATCCTCCTCACTTTTTGGAAGTGAATAATTCCAAGCTCCCTGAAGCAACACTTAACCTATCATATTAAACAGTAATGGACAAATATTAGAAATGCTGATGTCAGCTTTCAGAACCTGTTGGCATCAAAACATCACTTAAGTTCTCCAAAGTATTCTCTGTCAAGTTTCCTTCCACAGTATTCTTCTCCTACTAAGACAGAGCCTTAAACCCCAAAAGGATATTTTTGTGTGTGTGTATGAATTACTTGTTTAGTGGTTTATTCCAGAGTGTGAGCTGGAAAAATGGGGAAGTCTCATAAATAGTTTTTTATGGCCCATGGCTTTTCTACTATGTCACTATTGGTAGCACTTTCCACTGCAGGATCTATTTGCAAAGACTAGGAAATTAGCATTAAGCAAGCTGCTATGAAGACGTCAACACTAACTAGACCACAGGCCTCACACATTTTTCCTCCACCCCAGCCTCCTCTGGAGGGTACCTGCTAAGACTTTGTGACACATAACAAAGCAAGGAAAGGGACAGAACAACAGCCCCAATTACACAGGCAGATCCTTGTTTCTTCTCTCTCTAAATAATTCCTTGGACTGAAAAGCAGTTTATTTTGGAGGAGTGAGAAAGTGGTGATAGAATTAGAAGGACCTGGGAGGGCTTCATTTTAGGAGACAGTTTTAGGCTGAAAAGAGATTTCATGAATGTGATTTACTTGAGGTGACCTTTGGGGGCTCCTATAAAAAGAAAGTTCATGCTGAATAGGAGGTGGCTTCTAAGATGCAGATTCTGGTGAGCTAAGAGGGCTTGGTAAAGAGGAGGCAGGAGTTAAGTAGTGTCAAATATGTAGTAGCAGCCTTCTTCCTCCCTTGCTTGGGGCAGTTCATCACAACCCTTGGCAATAAAGGGGTCCAGGAACCACTAAGAATGAATGGGCATTTGTACTCGAGGTGAAACCCATTTGTCATAACTGCTTGGACTTTAAGCTTAAAAATAAAAAGAACCACATATTTCCCTTTGCAGCTTGATTTATCTAATGTAATTTGAGAAAGAAAGAAGACATTGTTGTTATCCCGTCACCTATTTTTTTTTTTGTATGAAGAGACTGGGACTCAGAGAAGACAAGTGATTTTCCCAAAATCAGAAAACACAGAAGTTGCAGAGCTGAGATGACTACTCTGGTCTTCTGATTCCAAATTCCAAATTCATTCTTCTAAGCGATTTCCCAAAGTGGGAAATGGCTTTATCTTCTATTTTTGGGAACTGATAGTGATATTCTATTTAGAGAACTTATATGAAAATCTTACTTTAAAATAAATAACATTTCAAAAAGTAAGCTTAATTTAAAGAAAATAATTAAGAAAGTTTGGTATATTTCTATAAATATACCAAATTTAAACAAATATACCAAATGACGTTGCTCTAAATACATCTACTTTCCAGCAAGCCAAAGCGAAACAATTTGAAATGAGTGGCATTTACTGACCACTCTTTAAAGTTCACACAAAAGAGGTAGTACTCTGACTTAAACATACAAGGTGAAGAAATAGCTTACTCAGCCTGTTGGGCTTCCTCTTCCACACTCTTGGGAAACTCCCTCTGTGTTAATCAAGCATTGTCAGGCCTTGGAGGGAGTTTTCTATTCTCAGTAAACTGAGATTGCATTTGGGAAATTAAAAGATATCTGTCCTGAACTTCATTCCCTTAAGGTCAGGATCTGTGCTTTTAATAGTGACAATTAGCTAACATATACAATTAAGCCATGCAAATGAAGTAAGAGAAAGCTAGAGGAGAAATTCAGGAACCAGTTTCCTTTTCCAGACATCTTGTACAAATAGTGTTCAAAGGACTGATTCAAAAGATGGTCCTTTGCTTGAACCCAGGAGGCGGAGTTTGCAGTGAGTGGAGATTGCTCCACTGCACTCCAGCCTGGGTGACAGAGTGAGACTCCATCAAAAAAAAAAAAAAAAAAAAAAAAAGATGGGATTATTTTTTAAAAAATAAATTTCACTGTGTATTTTTAAGGTATCCAGCAACATGATGTTATAAGATGGATATAGATAGTAAAAAGGTAACTGTAGTGAAGCAAATTAACATATTCATCATCTCACATAGTTACCTTTTATTTCTTTTGTTTTGATGGGATTTTTAAGACAGTAAAAAGGAATGGTAGACAATAGGGTAAACATTTGAGGGAAAGTGAGGCTGTGTAGAACTCCTAAAATGACATGACGCACAAATGTCCCCATTACCTCTAAAGGGTAACTTGTTCCTACTTCCAGGGACAGCTGATGGACATCAATGTAAATTTCTAAATGACTTCCTGAATGTTTTTATTTTTATTTTTTGTATTTTTAGAGGAAATTATAATAACATCAAGCCATCTGTGGACCATATCGCTGCTGATATCATCAGCAAATGGCACTATTCCTAAATCCTAAGATGCACTTTTCTCTTCACATTTCAACATTTCTGAAACTGGATTGTACCTTACACCTGATTGCATATACAATGTAGTCTTTCCTTTTCCTTTGTCATTGCATCTTACGCCTGATTTCTCCTTGGAATTGAGTAAATACAATGCTTACATGTGTTAATAAGAATTGAGGTCAGTCATAATTTTTGAAATATGCTACTCAATATAAGCCTTTCTACATATTGTTGACTTTGAAGTCATTTCTTTTTTTAACTACTAAACAATAACACTTTTTGTTGAGAAAAATTGCATATGAACAAGAGACCAAGCAGGTAGAGAGAAAAATACTCAAGAGAATGTTACTGTGTCCCAAAGGCTAAAGTCACCTTACTATCAAGAGAGAAGGACAAGAGCAGGTAAATTACAAATAGAAAATTCCACTGTTCATTTATCTTTATTTTTAATAATTCCATTTGTGTGAGTGTGTTAGATCACAAGGTCATAATGTTACTCTTCATACTGACTTCTCATGTAAATTATAAATAAGTTTTTATGCTAATGATTTATGGGGTAAGCTATTCATCTTTCCGACAGAGAGTTACCTACAAAGAAATAATTACTCTACCTCTGAGATGAAATATCATGAAAGGAGTGGTTTCCATATATTTTGATTTTTAAAAGCTTAAAGAATATATTTAATATAAAATTCTAAAGCAGACAAAATTAATCCTTTTAGCAATCAAGACAGTGGCTACTTTTGGTGAGAAGGACAAGGTAGTGATAGAGAAGGGGCTCAAGGGTCTTTCCTGAAGACAGTGAGGTGGGCAATGGTATTTTTCTGGACCTGGATGGTGATTAAACATATGTGTTTACTTTGTGATAATTGACTAGGCTGTGCACCTATGAATTGCATACTTTTCCACATATGTACTGTATTCTTATATTTAAAAAGAAGTTTAAAAAATAAATGCAACAGATATAGGACTTCCTATATTACTTGTTGACCAAAAAAATGGCTTCTTTTTTATTTCAGGTAAAATGTACTAGTGGCTTTAGTATTATATTGACTAAGGGATAAATGTTTACCCTAGGAACCTTAATCTTGATGTTCTCCAAAGTCATTATCTGTTCTTTCTGATTACCAGAATAGAACATATCTCTATATAAATGACAATTTCTGGTCTTTCTCAAAAAATAACACTAAGCATGAAAATCAGAAATATTGATCTTGTGTTGTAATGATGTTTCTATTGATGTGAAATAGTTTCTAGTAGAGTTGCTGTCCTAACACACAAATGAAATTGCACTATTTGGAAGACACAACTGGGAATGACTTTCTTCAGTAAGGAGTTTCCAACATGATGGTTTAGGGATGGAGGTGCTGGATTCCTCTGTCTCCAGTTACCCAGGTTACTGAGGACAGGGGGTCAATAAGTAACGCCCTCCTCCCACCTACAGCACAAAACAGAGGGGGGTTCAGTGAATAGGTAGGGCTTTGGCCAGGGTGGTGAGGAGACTTACATCCCAGTTACATACGTTTCAGAATGGGGGCACTGAAAACAATGTTTTAAATTCTAGCACCCAGCAACATATATGTGAAGATTAAATTTACTCATGTGCTAAATTCACTTGCTCCATCAGTGAATTTGGGTGGTGTCTGTTAAAGATGGGAACAAAGGCATTCAGGTCCTGGTATCTTTTACCACTCCCAGCATGAATAGACTCATGTCAGTGGGTAAGGGCTGGTATTTCTCAAGAAGGCTCTGAACTCTCTTAGTGGGTCAAATAATGGCCCCCCACTTAAAAATGTCCATGTCCAAATCCATGGAAGCTGTGAAAAAGGGTTTTTGCACATGTAATTAAGTCAAAGATCTTGAAATTAGGTCATCCCGGATTACTTAGGTGGGCCCTAAATTTAATGACAAGTATCCTCATAACAGACAGAAGAGAAGGTGATGTGAGATTTGGAGCAGCAGAGATTGGAATGATGTGGCCACCAATCAAGGAAGCCAAGGACTTCCAGCAGCCACCAGAAGTTGGAAGAGGCAAAGAAGGACTCTTCCCTAAAGCCTTTAAAGGAGCACAGCCCTACTAACACCTCGCTTTTGGACTCTGGCCGGCAAAACTGTGAAAGGATACATTGCTGTTATTTGAAGCCACCGGTTTGTAGTAATGTATTACAGCAGCCCTAGAAACTAATACAACTCCTAAATACACCCTTAGCAACACTGCTCAACAAGAAGTAGGCAATTTCCTCCTGACTGAAAAATATTGATACCGTTATGGGATCCTTGGGGGTGTTGCTCTTCTGTCCAGAAACCTCTGTGGCCGTGGCACCTTTGCGTGAGTTTTGCTCAGGTCCACTGGGCCCACTCCTCCTGGCAGGCTGCGCTCAGTTCACACTACTGGCCTGGATCCCATGCTTCCAAAGAGACAAGAGTGAAGCGGTGAGAGATATGGGAGGGAGTGAGCATGGGGTCTGGCCACTGCACACAGTCAGGCTCGCTGGCTGCTACAGCGGGGTGGGCAGCTTCAGGTGCTGGCACGGGTGCTGGCTCACTGCAACGCTGCAGCTTGGTGCAGCTGGCACCACGGAATGCATTGGTGCCTGGAAACTTGGAGACTCCAGGAACCGCAGGGCTGCAAAGGGCAAATCACAGCCCTAGCTCCAGGAGCTCCCAAGTCTGGGCTGCCCAAAGGGCTGCAGCTCTTCTCTCCTCTCTCTTTCTCTCTTCCCTCCTCCTTGTTGCCTATAAACAGCAAATTCAACCTTCCAGTTTTCAGACTAGGAATGCTGGAGTTGTCCTTGATTACTCTGAATTGTTCACTCCGCATATAGGCACTGAGGATACATTGATGAACTAAACAGACAAAAAGATAGAAATTCTTGTCAAGATTACATTCAATAGGGATGAAGCAGGCAATAATGAATAAGCACACTAAGTTGAATATGACTATTTAAGTATATATAACACATATGACTTGTATTATATTAAATATTTTAAGTTTTTAAAATTCTTCACTTCATAGATTTTACATTAGAGTAGAAGAGGCATTTTGTTGTTGTTCTTTCTGTTTTGGACTCAGGAGGTACATGTGCAGGGTTGTTACACGGGTATATTGCATAATGCTGATGTTTGGGACACAGATGGTCCCATCACCCAGGTGGTAAACATAGTACGTAATAGGTGAATTTTTAGCCCATGCTTCCCTCTCCCATCTAGTTGTCCCGAGTGTTTATTGTTGCTACCTTTATGTCTATGTATATTCAATGTTTAGCGTCCACTTAAAATTGAGAATATGCAGTATTTCATTTTTTGTTCTCGTGTTAATTTATTTAGGATAATGGCCTCCAACTGCATCCATGTTGCTGCAAAGAACATGATTTCATTCTTTTTATGGACGTGTAGTATTTCATGGTGTATATGTACCATGTTTTCTTTATACAATCCCACGGTTGATGGGCACCTAGGTTGATTCCATTGCTATTGTCAATAGGGCTGCAATGAACATACAAGTGCATGTGATCTTTTTGATAAAAGGAATTTTATGTTTGGATAACCCAGTAGGATTGCTGGGTTGAATAATAGTTTTGTTTTAAGTTCTCTGAGAAATCTCCAAACTGCTTTCCACAGTAGCTGAACTAATTTACATTCCCACTAGCAGCGTATAAGCGTTCTCTTTTCTCCACAACCTCACCAGCATCTGTTATGTTTTGGCTTTTTAATAGCCTTCTGATGACTATGAAATGGTATGTCACTGTGGTTTGGATTTCCATTTCTCTAATGATTAGTGAACGTTGAGCATTTCTTTCATATGTTTATTGGCCGCTTGTATGTCTTCTTTTGATAAGCGTCTGTTCATGTCCTTAGCCCATTTTCAATTAAAATATTTGTTTTTTGCTTGCTGATTTAAGTTATTTGTAGATTCTGGAAATTAGATCTTTGTCAGATGCATAGTTTGCAAATATTTTCTCACATTCTGTAGCATGTTTACTCTGTTGGTAATTTCTTTTGCTGTACAGAAACTCTTTAATTAGGTCCCGCTTGCGTATTTTTAGTTTTGTTGCAATTGCTCTCTGGAACTTAGCCATAAATTATTTGCCAAAGCCAATGTGGAGAAGGGTATTTCCTAGGTTTTCTTCTAGGATTTTATAGTTTGAAGTTTTACATTTAAATATTTAATCTATCTTGAGTTAATTTTTGCAAAAGGTGAGAAGTGGGAGTCTAATTTCATTCTTCTGCATAGGGCTAGCTGTTATCTTGGCACCATTTATTAGATAGAGAGTCCTTTCCTTATTGCTTATTTTTGTCAATTTTGTTGAAGATCAGATCATTGTAGGTGTATGGGTCCATTTCTGGGTTTTCTATTCTGTTCTATTTGTCTTTGTGTCTGTTTTTGTACCAGTACCATGCTGCTTGGTTACTGTAGCCTTTTAGTATAGTTTGAAGTTGGGTAATGTGATGTCTCTGGCTTCGTTCTTTTTGCTTAGGATTGCTTTGGGTATTCAGACTCCTTTTTGGTTCCATATGAATTTTAGAATATTTTTCTGATTCTGTGAAAAATGACTTGATATTTTGCTAGGGATAGCATTGGAGTTGTAACTTGCTTTGGACAGTGTGGTCATTTTAATGGTATTGATTATTCCAATCCATGAGCATGGAGTATTTTTATATTTATTCAGTCATCTTGATTTCTTTCAGCAGTGTTTTGTAGTTTGCCTTGTAGAATATTTCACTTCCATGGTTAGATATATTCCTATTTTGTGGCTATTGTAAATGGCATTGTTTTTTTTATTTGGCCCTAAACTAGAATGTTATTGGTGTATAGAATTGCTACTGATTTTTGTACATGGTTACTAGCATATGAAGTTGTTAGTTACAGATATGCCCCAAACTAAAGGTATCACCTTGAGCAATTCTCTTTCTCTTTCTCTTTCAATCTCTTCATCTATAAACTAGGGGTTGGGAATAGATTTATTAACAAACACAAATTGAGCATTTACTATGTGATAATAGTAGCTAAACTTACTGAGTAATTACCATGGGGCAGGTATCAAGATAAACCCTTTATGATGGTAACCTCATTTAATCCTCAAAGCAATTCTGTTTTCAAGAGGGGGAAATTGAGGCTCCAAGATGTTAAGTAACTGCCCCAAGGATGCAAAGTGATTGAGCCAGAATTCAAGACTAGGTTGGTTTGACTCCAAAACTCACGACATTAAACCCTAATGTGTCACTGCAACCAACTCTAATAGCTTCTAATTATTAGTTCTATTAATATTGCATTACCACTATCTGCCCCCAGAATGTAAAATGTAAATATGAAGAGTTTGGTTTTTGTATTACTAGTGGAGGTTAAAGGTGCACAATGGAATTATTCCAACTGGGAAAATACAGGAAAATTTCATGGAGGTGGCAGCATATGGCTGCAGTTAATAAGGTTTGCTCCTCACAAAATGGAGAGGTAAGGCCATTTCAGGCAGAGAGTATTATATGAGAGGTTACAGAGCGGTAAACAGTCATGCACCTGCAAGATCAAAGGGAAAGGGCGGTAAGAGAGAAGCTTGAAAGTCAAGTGGAGCCAGATTGTGGAAAAACTACAGAGTCATGCTA
Source organism: Piliocolobus tephrosceles (assembly GCF_002776525.5). Taxonomy (NCBI): domain Eukaryota; kingdom Metazoa; phylum Chordata; class Mammalia; order Primates; family Cercopithecidae; genus Piliocolobus; species Piliocolobus tephrosceles. The sequence goes on from NC_045447.1 coordinate 52,606,382, forward strand.
AGGACCTTGACATATAGAAAATGGGAAGCCCCTGAAAGCTGAAGAACATGAGAGTGAAATGATTAGTAACTTTTTGGTTTAGGGCTTGTTTCTTTTGTGTTTGGTTTCTTGTTTTGTGTTGTTTGTGGTTTTTTAAATTTACAACCAATAAGAATATTTAGCAAGATTTCCAAATACATGATGAACATATAAAACTGGCCTGGCTCAAGGATAATAATTCTGGGTAGTTGGAGTGAAGTTTCAATCAGCTACGTGGCGTTTGCTAATCATCTGATATGAGCTAAAAATAAAGGAGTTAACAAATAAGCTGTCAGCCTACAGTCGGGGTCTCAAATAGCATGTGACATAGTTAAGAAGCAGTTTTCCATATCATACATGAAATAATTGAAGAAACTACTTACAAAGCACTCTACCAGTAGGTACAATAAAATACAACTATACATACAAAATAATGCTGACAGCTCCAAGTAGAGGGGTAAAGCTAGGCCAAACTGCTCAGGGAGTCATTCTGAAGTGGATTTGGGAAGTATGTCTAGAAGGGGAGCCATTGCTGTGAGAGTGCTGAGGCTCATCTGCTACTAGTCACCCATTACTCAGGTATATGGTAGGTCAGCACCAAAACCATCACTGTGCACTGTTCTTTCCATCTAAATTCCATCAAATTATGACCAACCGACCAAGGTACTACTTCAAATTCTCTCTTCCTCTATAAGCTAGTGGTCTTGTCTAAAATTTAAGAAGATCATACTCATCTTCCTACTTCTTGTTCTCTTTCTTCTGTGTTTTATGAGGCTGCAATGAACTAGCAACTTCCTTTCCCCCAGAACTCTGTATTACAGGCCTTAGATCACTCAGAAGTGTTGCTTATAAGTGCAGAGAATCAACAAAGAAGGGACAGAGGTTAATGTCTGGTCAAAGATGTGATTCCTCTTGTTGAAAAGTTTATTAACTTACTTATAGAATCGTTAAGTCCCAGGAAAAAACAAAAGGAAATATATATTGGATCCTAATGATATTTTCTTTTCTTCTTTTTTCTTTTCCCCCTACTCTGTTGCCCAGGCTGGAATATAATGGCACAGTCTCGGCTCATTGCAACCTCCACCTCCCAGGTTCAAGGGATTCTCCTGCTTCAGCCTTCCTAGTAGATGGGATTATAGGCATGTGCCACCACACCTGGCTAATTTTTTTTTTTTTTTTTTTTTTTTTGTATTTTTAGTAGAGATGGGGTTTCACCATGTTAGGCTGGTGTTGAACTCCTGACCTCAAATGATACACCAGCCTCAGCCTCCCAATGTGCTGGGATTACAGGTGTAAGCCACCGCACCCGGCCTGATATTCTCTTGCAAGGGCATTGCTTACATTGTGTATCATTAGAACTATAGAGTGTTCACAGAACCCCTAGAGTTTTCTAAACTATTTATATCACACTGGCAACCAGGAGTAACTTTATATATTCAAGAATCAAGATTTCACCTGGAAGTACCTCAGGTAGGTGTTGGTTCATTCACATTCCAACCAAACGTTGGAATAATGTACCATGAAGTGCATACGGCTAAGTCTGCAATGACATAAAATCTCAACCACATAAAATCTCATTATCTAAAAGAAATTAAGGTCAGGTATGGTGGCTCATGCCTGTAATCCCAGAACTTTGGGAGGCCGAGGTGGGCAGATCACCTGAGGTTGGGAGTTCGAGACTAGCCTGACCAACATGGAGAAATCTCATCTCTACTAAAAATACAAAATTAGCTGGTCATGGTGGTGCATGCCTGTAGTCCCAGCTACTGAGGAGGCTGAGGCAGGAGAATCGCTTGAACCTAGGAGGAGGAGGGTGCGGTGAGCCGAGATCGTGCCATTGCACTCCAGTCTGGGCAACAAGAGAGAAACTCTGTCTCAAAAAAAAAAAAAAAAAAAGAAAAAAGAAAAAGACAAGAAAAAGAAAGAAATTAAATGCACTGTGGTTTATGGAGCAGCATTCCTCTCCCATGTTCTACATCAGATCTTTCACATGCCAGTCACAGTTAAATCTAATTTGCTGTAATCTGGATAAATGGAAGCTAATCAACAAGCTCTCAACTCCAGTTCTGAATCAGCAGCACATACTGCATTTTTGACATACACTAATGGCAAGAATGGAGAAAAGGCTTCCTGACAACAACTGGCATTTGTGACATAGCAGGAAGGTTATCTGGATTCTGATACAGTAGTTATTGGAATCATACATAGGCACATAGTTTAAAAGGCTAATAAGTCATTTGTCATTGCTTTTATTATCCCTGCATAGTTACTAAAACTGAGATTAGAACCACTTCTTGAATGTACTGTTCTAAATCCTTAGCTTACTTGATGACACATGACCCTCACAATGATCCTAAGAGATCATTCATTTGCATGTCATTTTGTAGCTGAGGAAATTGAGGCACAGGGAAATATAGTACTGCCCAAAATGTCATAACTAATGAAAGGCAGAGAGAATACTCATACCAGCTCTGATTCCAGAGCCCACTCTCTTCACCATATGCTTTTCTGCTTCCCTAGTTGTAGAGTCTTTTTTGTATGACTGCATTAATTATATGTGAATAGTTTAAAATTTTATATATAAGGTCTTTAAGGGTGTCATTCTGGTTGAAAATGGAGGACTAGGGTTCTCACTTGAACATATATTTCTGTAGGAAAACCTATTTTCACTTAGATGCTACAGTTACTTGAGGTGGTTAACAAACCAGTTAACAGAGTTTGAAAAGGATTAGGGTCAAAGTCCTCCCAAGCCATCGTTCATGCTGCTAATATGAATCACATTATTAGATACTTAATATCATTTTCTCTTTGGTTCCCAGAAGACTAGATATATGCTAGAATATTTGTCCTCCTCTTTTACCCTATCAGGCAATAAAGTATTTTGGACCACTGTACTATGCTATAATTATTGTTTCCCTCCTGATTTTTTTGCTCCAATCTAATGAAAGACATACAAGCTACTGTACTGCTACACAATGACTAAATACCTGTTGGATTAGATGTGAGGAGGATACACATTCACTGGCTAGAAAGCATCATGCACACAGAGCCACTTTCACCATGTATTTTGTTTCCCATGATCATGTAGAATTTAGGCTTTGGTGTTGATTATTTCTCTCTTAGGAAACATAGTTGTGTTAGGGTTGATATCACCAAAAAAAAAAAAAAAACAGAAAAACCTATTAGAGAAAAGGAAAATTATTTGTCTGTTGGCCAAATTTTGAAGTAGGAAAACCTGCTTTTGAAGTTGTATCCCCCTCCCAGGCACTTAATCCAAGTCCCAGTCATACTCTAAACTCGTGATGATAGTATTAACCACCACAGGAGTTATCTGAGATGAGTCGTCATCAACTTGGTACCAGGTTGTTTTCCTCAGGACTCAGTGAGCTCTAGAACTGCATAAAACTGGCCTAATTTATCAAAGTATGTAGCCTTGGGTAAATAATTCAATCTCTCAGAGGTCCAGTTATCTCCTCTGTAAAACACATCTACATCCTAGGGATGACAATATCTACATCCTAGAGATGTCAGGAGGATTAAGTGTAATTTTTTTAATTGCACATATTTAAAATGAGCAACATAACATTTTGATATACACATGTATAGTGATTACTACAGTCAAACAAATTAACATATCCATCATTTCATAGCTACCTTTTACACATGTGATAAGATTATCTAAAATCTATTCTCTAACCAAATTTCCAGTATAAACTATTGATATGGTTTGATCCATGTCCCCACCCAAATCTCATGTTCAATTGCAATCCCCAGCATTGGAGATGGAGCTTGGTTGGAGGTGATTGGATCATAGGGGTGGCTTCTAATGGTTCAGTAACATCCCCTCTTCGTACTGTATAATGAGTAAGTTCTCATGAGATCTGGTTGTTTAAAAGGGTGTAACACCTCCCCACTTTCCCTCTCTGTCTTCCTCCTGCTCCTGCTATGTGAAGTGCCAGCTCCCTCTTTGCCTTCTGCCATGATTGTAAGTTCTCTGAGGCATCACCAGAAGCTGATGCTGCCATGCTTCCTATACAGCCTGCAGAACCATGAGTCAATTAAGGCTCTTTTCTTTATAAATTACCCAGTCTCAAGTATATCTTTATAGCAATGCAAGAATGGACTAATACAGAAAATTTTTACTGAGAAGAAGGGCATTGCTATAAAGACACCTAAAAATGTAGAAGTGACTTTGGAACTGGCTAACACACAGAAGTTGAAACATTTTGGAGGGCTCAGAAGCAGATAGAAAGATGAGAGAAAGTTTGGAACTTGCTAGGGACTTGAGTGGTTGTGACCAAAATGCTGATAGTAATACAGACAGTGAAGTCCAGGTTGAGGAGGTCTCGGATGGCAATGAGAAATTTATTGGAAATGAGTAAAGGTCAGGTTGGCTATGCTTTAGCAAAGAGTTTAGCTGCATTGTTCCTCTGTTCTAGGGATCTGTGAAATCTTAAACTTAAGAATGATGATTTAGGGTATCTGGCAGAAGAAATTTCTAAGCAGCAAAGTGTTCAAGAAGTAACCTGGCTGCTTCTATTAGCCTATGCTTATATGCATGAGCACAGAAATGATCTGAAATTGGAAATTACATTTAAAAGGGAAGCAGAGCATAAAAGTTTGGAAAATTTGCAGCCTGGCCATGTGGTAATAAAGAAAAGCTCATTCTCAGGAGAGGAAGTCAAGCAGGCTGCATAAATTTGCATAACTAAAAGGAAGGCAAGGGCTGATAACCAAAACAATGGGGAGAAAGACTCATAGGACTAATAGGCATTTTAGACTTTCATGGTGGTACCTCTCATCACAGGCTCAGAGGCCTAGGAGGACTGAATCATTTCCTGGGTCAGGCCTAGGGCCCCTGCTCCCTCTTACAGCCTTGAGACACTTCTCCCTGAATCCCAGCTGCTCAAAGGGGCTCAGGTACTGTTAGAGTAGGTAGCTAATCAGGCATGAGTAGGGTAAGAGAGGGATCCCCACCACCCACCAGGAATATCAGGCAACCATCATGTGATGGTCAGGCAGTTGTCATACTGCCTCTCTAAAATATTAATAGGTTGCAGCCAGCACCAGGGAGAGGCAACTTCTCAATAGATGGAAACACCTGAAATTGGTAACTGGCAGCTTCCAATAAGATCTCAGGAACGGGGACAGTGGGCTTAACATGCACATTAAGAGGTAAAATGGTGAAGTATGACCTTTGGGGACATTCCACTGGAAAAAGGAAGAAAGCCTCAGGTAAGCATGTACAGAACTACAGTAAACACACTGCACATGCTCACCTTCCAAGTGCAAGCAGGGCACAATGCATGCAGGAAGCTCACCCTTAGGGAAGGACCAAGGGAAAGGGGCACAAGATGTCAGAAGTACGCCAGTATATAAAATCCTAGGTTTAAGGTCAAACAGGGCACTTGACCTCCAAGGTGCCCACTTGGGCCTCTTCCAAATGTACTTTCCTTTCATTCCTGTTCTAAAGCTTTTTAATAAACGTTTACTCCCGCTTTGAAACTTGTTGCAGTCTCTTTTTCTGCCTTATGCCTCTTAGTCAAATCCTTTCTTCTGAGGAGGCAAAACTGAGGTTGCTGCAGACCCACATGGATTTGCAGCTGGTAACTCAGATAACTTCCACCAGTAAGAATATAGTTCAGGCTGCTGCTTCACAGGGTGCCAGGCATAAGCCTTGGTGGCTTCCATAAGCTGTGAAGCCTGCGGGTGCACATAATGCAAGAGTTGAGGCTTGAGAACCTCTGCCTAGATTTTAGAGGATGTATGACAAAGTCTAGATGTCCAGACAGAAGCCAGTTACAGGGGTGGAACCCTCCTCGTGCAGAACATCTACTAGGGAAGCGAGGAGAAGAAATGTGGGGTTGCAGCACCCACAGAACGTCCCCTGGGGCACTGCCTAGCACAGCTATGAGAAGACAGCCACCATCCTCCAGACCCCAGAATGGTAGATTCACCAATAACTTGCACCCTGCAGCCTGGAAAAGCTGCAAGCACTCAGTGCTAACCCACGAGAGCAGCTGTGGGAGCTGAACCATGGAAAGCCACATGGGTGGTTCTGCCCAAGGTTTTGGGAGCCCACTCCTTGCATCAGTGTTCCCTGGGTGTGAGTCAAAGGAGATTATTTCAGAAATTTAAGATTTAATGACTGCCCAGCTGGCTTTCAGACTTGCAATGGGGCCCTATAGCCTCTTTCATTTGGCTGATTTCTCCCTTTCAGAATGGCAATATCTGCCCAATGCCTATACCCCGATCATATCTTGGAAGCAATTAACTTGTTTTTGATTTTACAGGTTCATGGGCAGAGGGGACTAGCTTCATCTCAGGTGAGACTTGGGACTTTGGACTTTTGAATTAATGCTGGATTGAGTTAAGACTTTGGGGAACTGTTGGTAAGGCATGACAGTATTTTGCAATATGAGAAGGACGTTAGATTTGGGAGGGGCCAGAGGTAGAATGACATAGTTTGGATCTGTGTCCCCACCAAATCTCATATTCAGCTGTAATCCCCCATGCTGGACGTTGGGCCTGGTGGGAGGTGATTGGATTATGGGGTAGCTTCTAATGATTTAGCAACATCCCCTCTTGGTACTATATAGTGACTGAGTTCTGACAAGATCCGGTTGTTTAAAAGCATGTAGCACCTCCCCCACTTCTCTATTCCACCAGCTCCTGCCATATGAAGTCTGGGGTCCCTCATGCCTTCCATCATGATTGTAAGTTCCCTGCGGCCTGCCCAGGGGCTGATCTAGCCATGCTTCTCGTACAGCCTGCAGAACCACGAGCCGTAAAACTTCTTTTCTTTATAAATTACCCAGTCTCAGGTTATATCTTTATAGCAGTGTAAGAATGGACTAATACAATTATTAACGTTAGTCCTCATGTTGTACATTCAATCTCTAGACGTATTAGACATAACTGCAACTTTGTACCCTACCCTACAACTTTCTTTCCCCCAAACCCCCCAACCAAGGGTCTACTCTGTTTCTATAAATTCAATTTTTTAAAATTCCACTTATAAGTGAAGTACAACTCAGTGCAGAAAGTTGGTAAATGCTAACTACTTGTTATAAGCTGCCTGTAAAAATAAAAATACAGAGATGAATCTCTAAGCAATTTATTTGGGAAGAAAAAATTGCAATTAGGGCATATGTGTAGATCAGATGGTCTTCGGTATATCCAACAACAAAGAAAAGGTGGGAGGTTTCGTTAAAAAAGAGAAATGTTACATAGTACTTTTAGAGAAAATTCATTGGCACTATTAAGGGTCTGAGGAGCTGGTAAGTTTCAATTGGTGAGTGATGGTAGATAAAATTAGAGCTGCAGCAGGTCATTTCAGCAACTATTAGATAAAACTGGTCTCAGGTCACAGCGGGCAGTTTCAGCAGCTGGACTTGAAAGAATTACACTGCGGGAGCAATGTCATTTGTCCTGCATGCTTTTCTACCCCTTACCCCCACTTTTTTAGTTGGGTATAACAAGAATGACCCAATTTGTATGATCAACTTTCACAAAACATGGAACAGTAGGAAAAGGGTCTGTTTCTGCAGAAGGTGTAGACGTTGAGAGCCATTTTGTGTATTTATTCCTCCTTTTCTTCATCGGTGAATGATTAAAATGTTCTGTATGATTTTTAGTGATGAGAAAGGTTAAACGTACTCATCTGTACTAAGTGTAATCTACACACTTGCAGACCAAAAGGCACAAGATTTAAAAAACCTTTGTTTTTTTACACATCAGAGTGGTATAAACGCTACTCATCTGTAGTAAGTGGAATCTATACACCTGCAGACCAAAGACGCAAGGTTTCAAAAATCTTTGTGTTTTTTACACATCAAACAGAATGGTACATTTTTCAAAAGTTTAAAAAAAAAAATTCATCCACATATTACGACTAGCAAAAATGACATTCCCGTGTGAAAATCATGCTTGAGAGAATTCTTACATGTAAAGACAAAATTGCAGTGACTTTACAAGGGACCTGGGGATTCCCGCCCACAGTGGAGTTTTGAACGTACTTAACAGTGTCTCACGGTAAAAACAAAACTTCATCCACCAAATATTTGTTGAGCGCCCACTGCCTGCCAAGCACAAACAAAACCATTCAAAACCACGAAATCGTCTGCACTTTCTCCGGATCCAGCAGTCTCTCCGATTAAGGTTTGCACACGCTATTGCGCCAACGCTCCTCCCGGGCGCGTCTTAAGATAAAAGAATGGGACAAGTTGCCCCTCCCCCTTTCGCGGGCCTCGTGCGTCAACGTCATCGCATATAGAAAACAGACAAACGTAACCTACGGTGTCCCGCTAGGAAAGAGAGGCGCGTCAAACAGCGACAAGTTCCGCCCACGTAAAAAGATGACGCTTGGTGCGTCAGCCGTCCCTGCTGCCCGGTTCCTTCTCTCTGGGGGCAGGGCCTAGCTAGAGCAGGTGTGGGTTTAGGAGGTGTGTGTATTTGTTTTTCCCACCCTCTCCCCTCTACTTGCTCTCACAGTACTTGCTGAGGGTGAACAAGAAAAGACCTGATAAAGATTAACCAGAAGAAAACAAAGAGGAAAACAACTGCAACTTGAGCTGGAGCTCACGGGACACGCGCTAGGCTCCGGGCCCTGGGCGTGGTCGGGGCGGGCCCGGGGGCGGGTCGGGGGGCGGGGCTGTGGTTGCGGTCCCTGCGCCCGCGGCGGCGGCGGCGGCGGCGGCGGCGGCGGCGGCGGCGGCGCAGGCGGTGGCGAGTGGGTGAGTGAGGAGGCGGCGTCCTGGCCGGTGTCTGTTTGGGGTCCGGTTACCGGGAAGAGACGCGGGTAGCAGCCGGGGCTCTCCTCAGAGCTCGAGACATTTTTACTTTCCCTCACATTTCTCTGACCGAAGTCGGGTGTCCGGCTTTCGCCTCTAGCGACTGGTGGAATTGCCTGCATCTGGGCCCCGGGCTTCGCGGCGGCGCAGGGAGGAGGGATGGGAATCTGGCCTCTTCCTCGCGTTCCCGCCTGCACTGCGCTGCCCGAGCTGTCTCCTTCCCGGGAACCTGCTGGGAGCGCTGCCGCTGCAGGCTCGAGAGAAAGGAGCCTCGGGCACTGAGAGGCCTCGCCCGGAGGAAGGCCGGAGGGCGGGCGGCGCGCGGCTCCTGCGGACCAAGTCTGGGTTCCCTGGGAACCCGAGACGGTCCCTGATGGCGAGGAGATCATGCGGGGTGCTGTAGGGGTGTGGAGACGTCTGCAGAATTTTAGCCCAAGCTTCTAAGGAGTGCTGATGACTTGCATATGAGGGCAGCAATGCCAGTCGGTGTACTCCCTATTCTGTGGGACATGATCTGGTTGCTTCACAGCTCCGAGATGACACAGACTTGCTTAAAGGAAGTGACCATTGTGACTTGGGCATCACTTGACTGATGGTAATCTGTTGCAGAAAGAAGTGCACAGATTACATGTCTGTGTCCACACTGGGTCGGTCTGGCCACGGGAAACACCACAGGCTTTGTATTCAGAAACAGGAGGGAGGTCCTGCACTTTCCCAGGAGGGGTGGCCCTTTCAGATGCAATCGAGATTGTTAGGCTCTGGTAGAGTAGTTGCCTGGTTGTGGCAGTTGGTAAATTCCTATTCAAACTGTTGCCATGCGTCACCAGTTAACAACAAGGGTACACAATCTGTCTGGCATTACTTCTACGTTGTACAGAGGATCAAAAAAAGATACTGTTAGATACGATTTTTCTCAGACTTTGGGAAACTTTTAGCATAATCTGTGAATATCACAGAAGCAAGACTCATATAGGGGATATTAATAACCTGGAGTCCGAATACTTGAAATATGGTGTCATTTGACATGGGCGCTGTTACCTTTGCCAAGCCCTGTCACTTGAGGAAAACCCTCAATCAGTTGGAAACTGCCTCATGCTAACAGTACATCTGAAACAAAAACGAGAGTAGTTACCACATTCCAGATTGTTCACTAAGGCAGCATTTATCTGCTCCAGGAAAAAATTACAAGCAACTTATGAAGTTGATAAAATATTTTGTTTGGCTATGTTGGCACTCCAAAAGTTGCTTTCAAAGAAACAAAGTAAACCAAGGAGGACTTATGTTGTTCAAGTCTGCCCTTGGGCTCTATTCTACGTTAATTAGGTAGTTCCCAGGAGGACTAGATTAGCCTACCTATTGTCTGAGAAACTTGGATCTGTGAGAAATGGGCAAATAGTGATATGAACTTCACCTCCCAGTCTTTCCTGATGTTTAAGATTGAGAAAGTGTTGTGAACTTTGTGGTGCTGTAAGCAGTTCACTGTCCTTAAAGTGGTCCTGGGCAGCTCCTGTTGTGGAAAGTGGACCGATTTAGGATCCTGCTTCGCTTTGGACTGGGAGAAAATAAACAGCATGGTTACAAGTATTGAGAGCCAAGTTGGAGAAGGTGGCTTACACCTATAATGCCAGAGCTTTAGGAGGCAGTCAAGAGGATCACTGGAAGTCAGGAGTTCAAGCCCAACCTGGGCAGCCTAGACCCTGTCTCTACAAAAAATTAAAAACTTAGCCGGGCGTGGTGGTGTGCACCTGTAGTCCTAGCTACTTGGGAGGCTGAGGCAGGAGGATCATTTGAGCCCAGGAATTTGAAGTTACAGGGAGCTACGATCCTGCCAGTGCACTCCAGCCTGGATGACAAAACGAGACCCTGTCTCTAAAAGACAAGAAGTGAGGGCTTTATGATCGTAGAAATTTTGCTTACAATAGCAGTGGACCAACCACCTTTCTAAATACCAATCAGGGAAGAGATAGTTGATTTTTAACAAACGTTTAAAGAAAAAGCAAAACCTCAAACTTAGCACTCTACTAGTCTTAGCAGATGCTAATTAAGGTAATCGTGTCTGCATATATGAGATTATTTTCAGAAAGTGTATTGGGAAACCTCTCATGAACCCTGTGCAACCCTGAGCAAGCCACCGTCTCACTCAGTTTGAATCTTGTGGCTTCCCTCAAAAGACTCTGTGGCTAATGTTTGGTGACTCTCTGGAGTAGCTAGCACTGCATGTACATAGGATAGGTACATAAAACAATTATTGGTTTTGAGCTGATTTTTTTCAGCTGCATTTGCATGTATGGGTTTTTCTCACCAAATACAATGACTTCAAGTGTTAATAAAATAATTGTGCAGCTCTCCTAATTATACTTCTCTGTAACATTTCATTTCTCAGACTATTTCTTTCGGTAGGATTTAAAACTAAGCAATTCAGTATGATCTTTGTCCTTCATTTTCTTTCTTATTCTTTTTTTTTTGAGACAGAGTCTGTCGTGCCATCTCAGCCCATTGCAACCTCCGCCACCTGGGTTCAAGTGATTCTCCTGCCTCAGCCTCCTGAGTAGCTGGGATTACAGGTGCCCGCCACCACACCCAGCTAATTTTTTGTATTTTTAGTAGAGGTGGGGTTTCACTGTGTTGGCCAGGCTGGTCTTGAACTCCTGACCTCAGATGATCCACCTGCCTCGGCCTCCCAAAGAGCTGGGATGATAGGCGTGACCCACCGTGCCCGCCCCATTTTTTTTCTTATTCTGTTAGGAGTGAGAGTGTAACTAGCAGTCTATAATAGTTCAATTTTCGCAACGTGGTAAAAATTTTCCCTGTAATTCAATGAGATTTTGCTTCAGGTCTCAGTTTTGTTTTAGGAAATACTTTTATTTTCAGTTTGATGATGAAATATTAGAGTTGTGATATTGCCTTTATGATTATCTACCTTTTTAACCTAAAAGAATGAAAGAAAAATATGTTTACAATATAATTGTATGGTCGCTTGTTAACTTAATCCATTATGTTGGCCACCAGTTTGCTGTTGTTAGTTATGACAGCAGCAGTGTTATTTCCATTTCAATTCAGATTACATTCCTGCATTTGATCATTGTAAACTGACTGCTTGAATTGCATTAAAAACAGTGGATATTTTAAACAAGCTGTACTGCTTATATCCAGTGCCGTCTCCTAAGACTATTAAATTGATATAACATATTTAAAAGTAAATATTACCTAAATGAATTTTGAAATTAAAAATACACGTGTTAAAACTGTCTTTGTGTTCAACCATAATTGTACATAGTTAGAGTTAACTGTTTTGCCAGGCTCTGTATGCCTACTCATAATGTGATAAAAGCACTCATCTAATGCTCTATAAATAGAAGTCAGTGCTTTCCATCAAACTGAATACTCTTGACAAGATGTGGATAAAATTATTTAAGCAAAATTGTTTACTTTGTCATAGATTTATAGATCAAATGTTAGCTCCCAAAGCAATCATATGGCAAAGATAGGCATATCATAGTTTGCCTATTAGCTGCTTTGTATTGCTATTATGATAGATTTCACAGTTTTAGATCTGCTTAGATGAAAATGTAATTCTTTTTACTTTCAGTCTTAGATACAAGTCTTCAATTATAGTACAATCACACATTACTTAGGAATGCATCATTAGGTGATTTTGTCGTTATGCAAACATCATAGAGTGTACTTACACAAACCTAGGTAGTATAGCCTTTACGTACGTAGGCCATATGGTATAGTCTGTTGCTCCTAGGCTACAAATCTGTACAGCTGTTACTGTATTGAATACTATAGACAATTGTAACACAGTGGTATTTATTTATCTAAATATATCCAACATAGAAAAGGTACAGTTAAAGTATGGTATAAAAGATAATGATATACCTGTATAGGCCACTTACCGTGAATGGAGCTTGCAGGACTAGAAGTTGCTCTGGGTGAGTCAGTAAGTAAGTGGTGAATGAATGTGAAGGCCTAGAACATTACTGTACACACTGTAGACTTTATAAACTAAAACACACACACTTTCACCTAGGCATAGACAGGATTAGGATCATCAGTATCACTCCCTTCCACCTCACTGCCTTCCACCTCCACATCTTGTCCTACTGGAAGGTTTTTAGGGGCAATAACACACATGTAGCTGTCACCTCCTATGATAACAGTGCTTTCTGTTGAATACCTCTTGAAGGACCTGCCTGAGGCTGTTTTACATTTAACTTAAAGAAAAAAATAAGTAGAAGGAGTACACTCTAAAATAACAATAAAAGGTATAGTCTAGTGAATACATAAACCAGCAGCATAGTAGTTTATTATCAAGTGTTGTATACTGTAATAATTGTATGTGCTATACTTTAAGTGACTTGAAAAATTGTACTAAGACCTTATGATGGTTACAGTGTCACTAAGGCGATAGCATATTTTCAGGTCCATTGTAATCTAATGGGACCACCGTCATATATGCAGTCCACCATTGACTGAAATGTTACATGGCACATAACTGTATTTGCAAGAATGATTTGTTTTATATTAATATCACATAGGATGTACCTTTTTAGAGTGATATGTTTATGTGGATTAAGATGTACAAATTGAGCAAGGAGACCAAGAGCCCTTGGTTCTGTCTTGGATGTGAGCTTTTATGCTGTTCTCATCATGTCTGTTTTCTCATTAAATTCAAAGGTTTGAACAGGCCCTATTTAGCCCTTCTGTTTTCTATGTGCTCTAAATAACTAAAGCTTTTAAATTCTAGCCATTTAGTGTAGAACTCTCTTTGCAATGGTGAAATGCTGTATTGGTTTCTTGACTAGCATATTAAATATATTTATCTTTGTATTGATATTTCAATGTCATTTTAAACATCAGGATTGGGCTTTAGTATTCTCATACCCAGAGAGTTCACTGAGGATACAGGACTGTTTGCCCATTTTTTGTTATGGCTCCAGACTTGTGGTATTTCGATGTCTTTTTTTTTTTTTTTTTTTTTTTTTTTTTACCTTTTAGCAGCTTTAAAGTATTTCTGTTGTTAGGTGTTGTATTACTTTTCTAAGATTACTGTAACAAAGCACCACAAACTGAGTGGCTTTAAACAACAGCAATTTATTCTCTCACAATTCTAGAAGCTAGAAGTCCGAAATGGAAGTGTTGATGGGGCATGATCCTCCAAAGAGAGAAGACTCTTTCCTTGCCTCTTCCTGGCTTCTGGTGGTTACCAGCAATCCTGAGCGTTCCTTTGTTGCCTTGTAGTTTCAGCAATCCAGTATCTGCCTTTTGTCTTGACATGGATGTCTACCCCTTGTCTCTGTGTCTCCAAATCTCTCTCCTTATAAACACAGAAGTTATTGGATTAGGCCCCACTCTAATCCAGTGTGACCCCATTTTAACACGATTATACCTATTTCTAAACAAGGTCACATTCACATATACCAGGGGTTAGGAATTGAGCATATCTTTTGCAGGGACAGAATTCAACCCACAAGTGTCAGTCTCTAGCTGAGCCTTTCCCTTCCTGGTTTTCTCGTTTTTAGTTGCTATGGGTTAGGGGCCAAATCTCCAGTCATACTAGACTTGCACATGGACTGGAGATTTGGGAATACTGCGGGTCTATTCTATGAGCTTTAGTATGTAACATTTAATATCAGTGTAAAGAAGCCATTTTTTCAGTTCACTATTTCTTTGAATTTCTTAATGTATGCCCTGAATGTAAGTTACAAGTTACTATATCTCATAAAATGATCATATCAACAGACATTTAATGTGCACCTACTGTGCTAGTTGAATGTCTTTATCCTGATAGGAGATAACAGGCTTCCGCATCTTTGACTTAAGAGGACAAACCAAATATGTCTAAATCATTTGGGGTTTTGATGGATATCTTTAAATTGCTGAACCTAATCATTGGTTTTATATGTCATTGTTTAGATATCTCCGGAGTATTTGGATAATGTGACAGTTGGAATGCAGTGATGTCGACTCTTTGCCCACCGCCATCTCCAGCTGTTGCCAAGACAGAGATTGCTTTAAGTGGTGAATCACCTTTATTAGCAGCTACTTTTGCTTACTGGGACAATATTCTTGGTCCTAGAGTAAGGCATATTTGGGCTCCAAAGACAGAACAGGTACTTCTCAGTGATGGAGAAATAACTTTTCTTGCCAACCACACTCTAAATGGAGAAATCCTTCGAAACGCAGAGAGTGGTGCTATAGATGTAAAGTTTTTTGTCTTGTCTGAAAAGGGAGTGATTATTGTTTCATTAATCTTTGATGGAAACTGGAATGGGGATCGCAGCACATATGGACTATCAATTATACTTCCACAGACAGAACTTAGTTTCTACCTCCCACTTCATAGAGTATGTGTTGATAGATTAACACATATAATCCGGAAAGGAAGAATATGGATGCATAAGGTAAGTGATTTTTCAGCTTATTAATCATGTTAACCTATCTTTTGAAAGCTTATTTTCTGATACATATAAATCTTATTTTTAAATTATATGCAGTGAACATCAAACAATAGATATTATTTATTTTGCATTTATCCTGTTAGATACAAATACATCTGGTCTGATTCCTGTCATCTTCGTATTAACTGTGGAAGGTAGGAAATGGTAGCTCCACATTACAGATGAAAAGCTAAAGCTTAAACAAATACAGAAACTTTTAGATCCTGGATTCTTCTTGGGAACCTTTGACTCTAATACCTTTTGTTTCCCTTTCATTGCACAATCCTGTCTTTCGCTTACTACTATGTGTAAGTATAACAGTTCAAAATAATAGTTTCATAAGCTGTTGGTTATGTAGCCTTTGGTCTCTTTAACCTCTTTGCCAAGTTCCCAGGTTCATAAAATGAGGAGGCTGAACCGCATGGTTCCCAAGAGAATTCCTTTTAATTTTACAGAAATTATTGTTTTCCCCTAAGTCCTATAGTTCAATATATAATGATATTTACATTTCAGTATAGTTTTGATATATCTAAAGAACACATTGAATTCTCCTTCCTGTGTTCCAGTTTGATACTAACCTGGAAGTCCATTAAGCATTACCAATTTTAAAAGGCTTTTGCCCAATAGTAAGAAAAAATAATATCTTTTTAAAAGAATAATTTTTTACTATGTTTGCAGGCTTACTTCCTTTTTTCTCACATTATGAAACTCTTAAAATGAGGAGAATCTTTTAAACATCATGTTTAATTTGAAAAGTGCAAGTCATTCTTTTCCTTTTTGAAACTATGCAGATGTTACATTGACCATTTTCTGTGAAGTTATCTTTTTTTCCCCAGCAGAATAAAGGGTGTTTTGATTTTATTTTGTATTGTTTATAAGAACATGCATTCGTTGGGTTAATTTCCTGCCCCTGCCCCCATTTTTTCCCTAAAGTAGAAAGTATTTTTCTTGTGAACTAAATTACTACACAAGAACATGTCTATTGAAAAATAAGTAAGTATCAAAATGTTGTGGGTTTTTTTTAAATAAATTTTTTCTTGCTCAGGAAAGACAAGAAAATGTCCAGAAGATTATCTTAGAAGGCACAGAGAGAATGGAAGATCAGGTATATGCAGATTGCGTACTGTCAAATATTATTCTCATGGCATGTATCTGTGTAAGGTTGATGGCTACATTTGTGAAGGCCTTGGGGACCTACAGAATAAGCCTTAATGGAGCTTTTATGGAGGTGTACAGAATAAACTGGAGGAAGATTTCCGTATCTTAGACCTGAAGAGTTAAATCAGTAAACAAAGGAAAATAGTAATTGCATCTACAAATTAATATTTGCTCCCTTTTTTTTTCTGTTTGCACAGAATAAATTTTGGATAACTTGTTCATAGTAAAAAATTTAAAAATTGTCTGTGATATGTTCTTTAAGGTACTACTTCTCGAATTTTTTCCTAGAAGTAGCTGTAACAGAAGGAGAGCATATGTACCCCTAAGGTATTTGGGGTATAGGCCCATGTCCAAACAATATTTCTTTTAAGTCTTATGTTGTATCTTTAAGACTCATGCAATTTACGTTTTGTTCCATGATATAACTATTTTAATATTAAAATTTGTCAGTGATATTTCTTACCCTCTCCTCTAGGAAAATGTGCTATGTTTATACTTTGGCTTTGAATGCCCCTGAGGAACAGACACTAGAGTTTGAGAAGCATGGTTACATGGGCGTGGAAATTAAGTACAGACTATTTCAGTGTAAAGCAGAGAAGTTCTTTTGAAGGGGAATCTCCAGTGAAGAAAGGGTTCTTCACTTTTGCTTCCATTTCCTCTTGTGGGTGACCCTCATTGCTCCTTGTAAAACTCCGATATTTTAAACATGGCTGTTTTGCTTTTCTCTGGTTCTTTTTAGCATGAATGAGACAGATGATACTTTTAAAAAGTAATTAAAAAAAAAAATGTGAAAATATACGGCCGTAATACAGAACCCTATGCAGTGATCTCCTTTACCAAATTGTTGTGTTTGTACTTTTGTAGATAGCTTTCCAGTCCAGAGACAGTTATTCTGTGTAAAGGTCTGACTCAACAAGAAAAGATTTCCCTTTACCCAAAGAATGCCAGTCTTTATTTGCTGGTCAATAAGCAGGGTCCCCAGGAAAGGGGTAACTTTCACCAGCCTCTAACCCACTGGTTATTAGTAAACTAATTAAGTAGACTTATCTCAAAATGAGGAAACTTAAAACCAAGTAAAATTCTGCTTTTACTGGGATTGTGTTTTTTGAAACCAGAAACGTTTACTTAAGTTGACTACTATTAATGAGTTTTGGTCTCTCTTTTAAGTACTCTTCTTAAAAATGTTATCCTACTGCTGAGAAGTTCAAGTTTGAGAAGTACAAGGAGGAATAGCAACTTGAGAGATTTTCTTTTAGAGCCTCTTCTGTATTTAGCCCTGTAGGAATTTTTTTTTTCCCCAAGATTATTCTTCATGAAAAGGAGGAGTTGCGTTTTGATTGAGTTCTTGCAAATCTCACAACGACTTTATTTTGAACAATACTGTTTGGGGATGATGCATTAGTCTGAAACAACTTCAGTTGTAGCTGTCATGTGATAAAATTGCTTCCCAGGGAAGGAAATTTAGCACGGATCTAGTCATTATTCTTGTTAGATTGAATGTGTTAATCATAGTTGTAAACAGGCATGATAATTATTACTTTAAAAACTGAAAACAGTGAATAGTTAGTTGTGGAGGTTACTAAAGCATGATTTTTTTTAAATAAAACTTTCAGCATTTTGCAAATAGGCATATGGTTTAGGATAGAACTTCCAGAGGTAGCATCACATTTAAATTCTCAAGCAACTTAGTAATACGAGGCTCTGAAAAACTGGTTAAAGTTACTCCAGAAATGGCCCTGGGTCTGACAGAGATTCTAACTTAAAGATGCATATGAAGACTGAATAAAATCATTTTATACAATAAGTGAGGAAAACCAACTACTGTTGAATTCATCTTAATGTATGATTTTAAAAATATGTTTAGCTCAAAATTCATAGACATTTGACAATTTCATTTATATCTCAAAAAGTTGACTTATCCAAGTTGATCACAAAACTGATGAGACTGGTGGTGGTAGTGAATAAATGAGGGACCACCCATATTTGAGCCACTTTACATTTGTGATGTGTTATACTGAATTTTCAGTTTGATTCTATAAACTACCAATTTCAAAATTACAATTTCAAGGTGTAATAAGTAGTATTGAAATAGGTCTAAAGGGAACTTTTCTGTTTTAAAAGATTCTTAAACTATATGTGCTGATGTTGATTTGCATTTGGGTAGATTACACTCTTATGAATACGGAGGTTAGGTATTGATTCAGGTTTTCCTTACCTATTTGGTAAGGATTTCAAAGTCTTTTTGTGCTTGATTTTCCTCGTTTTTAAATATGAAACATATTGATGACTTTTAATTAACAAATGTTTTATCTCGAATAAATTTTAAAGGAGATCTCTTCTAAAAGAGATATGATGACTTAATTATTGCATATAACAGTAAATGATAAACCAATGATCATACTCTCTAAAGAATAAAATCGAGCTTTAGGGCCGGGCATGGTGGCTCATGCCTGTAATCCCAGCACTTTGGAAGGCCGAGGCGGGCAGATCACCTGAGGTCAGGAATTCGACACCAGCCTGGCCAACAGGGCAAAACCCTGTCTCTACTACAAATACAAAAATTAGCTGGGCATGGTGGCAGCCCCTGTAGTCCCAGCTACTTGGGAGACTGAGACAGGAGAGTCACTCAAACGCGAGAGGCAGAGGTTGCAGTAAGCTGAGATCACACCATTGCACTCCAGCCTGGGCAACAAGAGCAAAACTCCTTCTCAAAAAAAAAAGAATAAAAGTGAGCTTTGGATTTTGGATTGCGTATAAATCCTTTAGACAAGTAGTAGACTTGTTTGATATTGTGTTTGAACAAATTATGAAGTATTTTCATCAAAGAATGTTATTGTTTGCTGTTATTTTTATTTTTTATTGCCCAGCTTCTCTCATATTAATTATGTGATTTTCTTCACTTCATGTTACTTTATTGTGCAGGGTCAGAGTATTATTCCAATGCTTACTGGAGAAGTGATTCCTGTAATGGAACTGCTTTCATCTATGAAATCACACAGTGTTCCTGAAGAAATAGATGTAAGTTTTTGTATTTTTAAATGAGAGCAATTATACCCTTTATCAGTTTTTTGGGGTTATATTATTATTATGTATATTATTAATATTCTAATTTTAATACTAAGCACTTCATCATACGTACTATCCACATGCAGTATTAGCCACTTTAACAGATAAGCACACACAAAATCCTGGAATTTATGGCAAAACAGAGGCATTTTTGATCAGTGATGACAAAATTAAATTTATTTTGTTTATTTCAATACTTTTATAATTCCCGAAAGTGGGAGGATCCCAGCTCTTATAGGAGCAATTAATATTTAATGCAGTACCTTTTGAAACAAAACTGTGTGCCAAAGCAGTAGCCATTAATGGAAGTTGACTTATAGTCACAAATTTAGTTTCCTTAATCATTTGTTGAGGATGTTTTGAATCACACACTCTGAGTGTTAAGAGATATCTTTAGGAAACTATTCTTGTTGTTTTCTGATATTGTCATTTAGGTTATTCTCCTGATTCTGACAGCTCAGAAGAGGAAGTTGTTCTTGTAAAAATTGTTTAACCTGATTGACCAGCTTTCACATTTGTTCTTCTGAAAGCTGATGGTAGTGCACAGAGATTGTTTTATGGGGAGTCTTGATCCTCAGAAATGAAGGCAGTGTGTTATATTGAATCCAGACTTCAGAAAACTTGTATATTGAAAGTGTTTTTTCAACACTATGTTATAGCCAGACTAATTTTTTAATTTTTTTGATGCATTTTAGATAGCTGATACAGTACTCAATGATGATGATATTGGTGACAGTTGTCATGAAGGCTTTCTTCTCAAGTAAGAATTTTTCTTTTCGTAAAACCTGGATGAAGCATATGTTCACCTATGACAAGATTTGGAAGGAAGAAAATAACAGACTGTCTACTTAGATTGTTCTAAGGACAACATTGCATATTTGAATTGTTGCTTAAATTTGTGTTATTTTTCACTCATTATATTTCTATAATATATTTGATGTTATTCCATTTGCTATTTAAAGAAACTGAGTTTCCATAGTTCCCAGACAAGAAATCATGGCCCCTTGCTTGATTCTGGTTTCTTGTTTTACTTCTCATTAAAGCTGAAAGAACCTTTTCAAATTAAGTTGTACTGTAGATGAACTTAAGTTATTCAGGCCTAGAAAAAAATTATTCATATTTATACTGATCTTTTTCCATCCAGCAGTGGAGTTTAGTACTTAAGAGTTTGTGCCCTTAAACCAGACTCCCTGGGTTAATGCTGTGTACCCGTGGGCAAGGTACCTGAATTCTCTATACACCTATTTCCTCATCTGTAAAATGGCAATAATAATAATAGTACCTAATGTATAGGGTTGTTATAAGCATTGAGTAAGATAAATAATATAAAGCACTTAAACAGTGCCTGGAACATAAGAACACTTAATAATAGCTAATAGCTAGCATTTTCTATTTACATTTCTTCTAAGGAAAAGGATAACAGAAATAGCCAATATTTGTTGAGTGCCTACATGTTAGTGCCTATACTAGGTGCTTTACATGTATTATCTTATATTCTATTTTAATGTTTCTTCACAGTTGCAGATTATCATGAAATTTCATTTTTAAGAAAAGAGAAGTAAAAGGATAAAGTATTCACTTTTATGTCCACAGTCTTTTCCTTTAGGCTCATGATGGAGTATCAGAGGCATGAGTGTGTTTAACCTAAGAGCCTTAATGGCTTAAATCAGAAGCACTTTAGTTCTGTATCTGTTCAGTGTCAGCCTTTCATACATCATTTTAAATCCCATTTGACTTTAAGTAAATCACTTAATCTCTCTACATGTCAATTTCTTCAGCTATAAAATGATGGTATTTCAATACATAAATACATTAATTAAATGATATTTTACAAACTAATTGGGCTGTTTTAAGGCTCAATAAGAAAATTTCTGTGAAACGTCTCTAGAAAATGTAGGGTTCTATACAAATAAAAGATAATATTATGCTTATATCTTCAGTGTTTATCATGTAAAGCTATTCTGAGTTATTTGAAGAGCTCACCTACTTTTTTTTGTTTTTAGTTTGTTAAATTGTTTTATAGGCAATGTTTTTAATCTGTTTTCTTTAACTTACAGTGCCATCAGCTCACACTTGCAAACCTGTGGCTGTTCCGTTGTAGTAGGCAGCAGTGCAGAGAAAGTAAATAAGGTAGTTTATTTTATAATCTAGCAAATGATTTGACTCTTTAAGACTGATGATATATCATGGATTGTCATTTAAATGGTAGGTTGCAATTAAAATGATCTAATAGTATAAGGAGGCAATGTAATCTCATCGAATTGCTGAGGCAACTTGTGGCAACAGTGAGTTTGAAATAAAGTGAATAGGAGTCATTTATCAGTTTATTTTGATAACTTGTAAATACCAGTGTCAGATGTATATAAATGGTTTTGAGAATATATTAAAATCAGATATTTAAAAAAATATTACTCTTCTATTTCCCAATGTAATCTTTAACAAATCTGAAGGTAGTGTACTTTCGGTACTAGTTCTGAAGAAATGTTACTTGTTTATTCATCTTGATTTCATTGTCTTGGCTTTCCTTCTAAATCTATCTCTTCTTGGGAGCTATTGGGATTAAGTGGTCATGGATGATTATACTTTATTCAGTAATGTTTCTGACCCTTTCCTTCAGTGCTACTTGAGTTAATAAAGGATTAATGAACAGTTACATTTCCAAGCATTAGCTAATAAACTAAAGGATTTTGCCCTTTTCTTCACTGACCATTAGTTAAAAACAGTTCAGAGATAAGTACATGTATCTTTCAATTTTAGCAAACCTAATTTTTTAAAAGAAGTTTTACATAGAAAATATGTTGGAAATGATTATTTACTTTACAAAGATATTCATAATTTATTTTTTCTGTAACTAGCTACTTTGTATATTTACATGAGCCTTAATTTATCAAAATTATATTTCTCATATAACCATTTATGAGAGCTTAGTATACCTCTGTCATTAAATTGCATCTGCGGACTAGTGATCTTATTACTTCTGTCACCTCAAACAGGTGGCTTCCCGTCTGTGACCTCCAAAGCCTTAGGTTCCACAGAGTGAGTGCTAAGCTGCTTTATGAAGGGAGAAAGGCTCCATAGTTGGATTTTTTGGTTTTCGTTTTGTTTTTGTTTTTAACATTTTTCCTGTCCTCCATCCACTTGAGGCAGAATAGCTTACCTTTTATCTTGTTTTAATTTGAGAAAGAAGTTGCCACTGCTCTACATTGAAAACCACTGCTTTAACATAATAACTCTGAATATGGTTTGAATTTCAAGATAGTGAATGCCTTTTTATTTTTACTAATACAGCTGTAGGTCAAATATTAGATTTCTAAACCCCACCCAATGACCTCCTTATTTTAAATCAAATTCTATAATTAATTGTCTTCTTATTGGAGGATCTGGACATTCTTTGATGTTTCTTACAACAAATTTCACATGTAGACCCACTAAACAGAAGCTATAAAGGTTCCATGGTCAAATAAGTCTGAGAAAGTCTGCATATTATATAATTCACCTGAAGAGTCACAGTATGTACCCAAATGTTAAAGGTTTTGAGATGGCATACAGTAGATTTACCAAGCATTTTCTAAATTTATTTGACCACAGAATCCCTATTTTAAGCAACAACTGTTACATCCCATGGGTTCCAGGTGACTAAAGAATACTTATTGCTTAGGATATGTTTTATTGATAATAACAATTCAAATGTCAGATATCTTTCATAAGCAGATCAGTGGTCTTTTTAAAACTTCATATTTTAATGCTAAAATCTTTTCTTTTGTAGATAGTCAGAACGTTATGCCTTTTTCTGACTGCAGCAGAGAGAAAATGCTCCAGGTTATGTGAAGCAGAATCATCATTTAAATATGAGTCAGGGCTCTTTGTACAAGGCCTGCTAAAGGTATAGTTTCTACTTAACACAAGTGAAACCAATTTTCTAAAATCATTTTTGAGACTCTTTGTAGACAAATGTTAAATATTAGCATTTAATGTATCTCATATTGACATGCCCAGTGACTGACTTCCTTTACACAGTTCTGTGCATAGACTATATGTCTTATGGATTTATAGTTAGTATCATCAGTGTAACACCAGAGAACACCCTTTGTTTTCCAAGTGGGTCCCTGTACCTACATGTCTAGCATCAGTTGTTTTTTTTGTTTTTTTGAACACATGCTTAAATCAGGTTGCACATCTAAATTAAGATCATTTCTTTTTTTTTTTGTCTTTTTTTTTTTTTTTTTTTTTTCCTTTTCATGGAGAACGGGGTCTCGCTGTATTACCCAGGCAGGTCTCGAACTCCTGGGCTCAAGCTATCCTCCCGCCTCTGCCTCCCTGAGAGCTGGGATTACAGGTGTGAGCCACCGCGCCCGGCCTAAAATAAGATCATTTCTTTTTAACTAAATAGATTTGAATTTTATTGAAAAAAATTTTAAAACATCTTTAAGAAGCATATAGGATTTAAGCAATTCCTATGTATGTGTACTAAAATATATATTCCTATATATAATATATATATTTCTATATATAATATATATTAGAAAAAACTTGTAGTTTTCTTTCATTTGAGTCTACTGTTCAAGGAGCGAAACAGAGAAATGTAAATTAGCAATTATTTACAATAATTAAAGGGAAGAAAGTTGTTCACCTTGTTGGATCTATTATTGTTGTTTGAATTATAGTCCTAAGTCGTGAAGAAATGGCTTTCCTAATGGTTATGTGATTGTCTCATAGTGACTACTTTCTTGAGGATGTAGCCACAGCAAAATGAAATTAAAAAAATTTAAAAATTGTTGCAAATAAAAGTTATATTAGGCTTTTGTGCAATTTCAATAATGTGCTGGTATGAACTCAGAATGGTAGTATTTAAATATAGAAACTAGTTAAAGGAAACACAGTTTCTATTTGAGTTATACAAATCTGTAAATTAGAACTTCTCCTGTTAAGGCATTATAAAGTGCTTAATACTTTTGTTTCCTCAGCACCCTCTCATTTAATTATATAATTTTAGCGCTGAAAGGGACCTATACCAGATGTGTAAATTTCAAAACTATGATCTAATGAAAAAATATTTAATAGTTCCCCATGCAAATACAAATTATATAGTTTTCTGGAAAATACCTTTGACATTATACAAAGATGATTATCACAGCATTATAAAAGTGAAAAAATGGAAATAGCCTCTTTCTTGTGTTCTGTTCACAGCATATGACACAGTACCTCATATGCAGTAGGTTATTATTACCTGGTAACTGGCTACCCCAACTGATTAGGAAAGAAGTAAATTTGTTATTTATAAAAATACATGTTCATTGAGATGCATAGAATAATTAAGAAATTAAAAGACACTTGTAATTTCAAATCCAGTGAATACCCACTGTTAATATTTGGCATATCTCTTTCTAGTCTTTTTTTCTCTTTTGCATGTATTTTCTTTAAGACTCCCACCCCCACTGGATCATCTCTGCACATTCTAATCTGCTTTTTTCACAGCAGATTCTAAGCCTCTTTGAATATCAACACAAACTTCAACAACTTCATCTTTAGATGCTAAATAATAAATTCATTTTTATTTACTTAACCACTTCCTTTGGATGCTTAGGTTATTCTGATGTTTTGCTATTAAAACCAATGCTATACTGAACACTTCTGTCACTAAAACTTGAACACATTCATGAATAATTTCTTAGGATAAATTTTTAGAGATGGATTTGCTAAATCAAAGACCATTTTTAAAAAATTGAAAAACAATTATATAATTTGGCATGTAAGACAGTACATTTTCCTTTTATTTTGACAGGATTCAACTGGAAGCTTTGTGCTGCCTTTCCGGCAAGTCATGTACGCTCCATATCCCACCACACACATAGATGTGGATGTCAATACTGTGAAGCAGATGCCACCCTGTCATGAACATATTTATAATCAGCGTAGATACATGAGATCCGAGCTGACAGCCTTCTGGAGAGCCACTTCAGAAGAAGACATGGCTCAGGATACGATCATCTACACTGACGAAAGCTTTACTCCTGATTTGTATGTAATGCTCTGCCTGCTGGTACTGTAGTCAAGCAATGTGAAACTGTGTCTTTTACGAATAAAAACAAAACAGAAGTTGCATTTAAAAAGAAAGAAATATTACTAGCAAAATTATGCTTGAAGTAACATTTAATCAAGCATTTTTTTCTTAAATGTTCTTCTTTTTCCATACAATTGTGTTTACCCTAAAATAGGTAAGATTAACCTTTAAAGTAAATATTTAACTATTTGTTTAATAAATATATATTGAGCTCCTAGGCACTGTTCTAGGTACTGGGCTTAATAGTGGCTAACCACACAGCTCCAGCCCCTACATTGCATAGAGTCTATTGTATAACAGTTACTGAATGGACTTACTAACAAAACCAGAGAAGTAATTCTAAATCTTTTTTTTCTTGATATATGAATATAAAATACAACAAAACTGTTAAAATATATTAATAGAGCGTTGTTTTACTTTGCATTTTATATTGTTACTCACTTCATATTTAAAAAAAAAAAAAAACAGTCTGATCAGGAAATTTAAAAGGAAAAGTAATGATAATTAATTGAGCATGGACCCAACTTGAAAAGAAAAAAAAGGATGATGATAAATCTGTAATCCTAAAACCCTAAGTAAACAGTTAAATGATGTTCTGAAATCAGGAAAAGAATTATAGTGTACTTTTGTGGTTCTCTTTTATTAGTTGAAAAAAGGCACAGTAGCTCATGCCTGTAAGAACAGAGCTTTGGGAGTCCAAGGCAGGCAGATCACTTGAGGCCAGGAGTTCCAGACCAGCCTGGGCAACATAGTGAAACCCCATCTCTACAAAAAATAAAAAAAAAATTAGTTGAATGTGTTTCTGTGTGCCTATAATCCTAGCTATTCAGAAAGCTGAGGCAGGAGGATCTCTTGAGCCCAGGAGTTTGAGGTTACATGGAGTTATGATGTGCCAGTGTATTCCAGCCTACGGGACAACGAGACTCTATCTTGTTAAAAAAAAAAAAAAAAAAAAGGGCTTGGAATAATATTTGACATATAGAAGGTAACAACAGTAAGTGTTAACTGTGATAACCCAGGTATAAGTGTGTAAGGTAATAGAAAAATTGGGGCAAACAACCCTGACCTGTCTCTCTACAGAATAAGTTTGAGTTTAGGCAACAGACATGTGGAGCACCAGTAATTACACACTAAGTGTTAACCAAAAGCGTTGAATAGTAACATCTTGTTCAAGGGACCCCCAGCCTTGTATATGTCAAGGTGCAGAAAGATGACTTAATATAGGACCCATTTTTTCCTAGTTCTCCAGAGTTTTTATTGGTTCTTGAGAAAGTAGTAGGGGAATTGTTTTAGAAAATGAATTGGTCAAACTGAAATTCCATGTCAGTAAGTTTTTATATATTGGTAAATTTTGGTAGACATGTAGAAGTTTTCTAATTAATCTGTGCCCTGAAACATTTTCCTTTTTCCTAAAGTGCTTAGTATTTTTTCCCTTTTTTGATTGCTTGCTTGGGAGCTTTTTTGAGGAAATTTAGTGAACTGCAGAATGAGTTTGCAACCATTTAGTATTTTTGTTTTGTGTTTTAGAGGAGGTATGTGTATTTTAACATTTCTTAATCATTTCTAGCCAGCTATGTTTGTTTTGCTGATTTGACAAACTATAATTAGACAGCTATTCTCATTTTGCTGATCATGACAAAGTAATATCCTGAATTTTTAAATTTTGCATCCAGCTACTCAGGAGGTTGAGGTGGGAGGATTGCTTGAGCCCAGGAGGCAGAGGTTGCAGCAAGCTGAGATCATGCCACTGCACTCCAGCGTGGGCAATAGAGTGAGACCCTGTCTCAAAAAGAAAAACAAAAATAATCCTAAACAAACTAGGCATTGAAGGAATATGCCTCAAAAAAATAAGAACCATCTATGGAGACCCACAGATGGCAGATTGGCAGACCCACAGCCAATATCTTACCAAATGGGCAAAAGCTGGAAGTATTCTCCTTGAGAACCGTAACAAGACAAGGATGCCCACTCTCACCACTCCTTTTCAGCATAGTTCTGGAAGTCCTAGCCAGAGCAGTCAGGAAAGAGAAAGAAAGGAAAGGCATTCAGATAGGAAGAGAAGAAGTCAAATATTTCTGCTTGCAGGCAGTATAATTCTATACCTAGAAAATCCCATAGTCTCTGCCCAGAAGCTCCTAGATCTGTTAAAAATTTCAGCAAAGTTTTAGCATTGTCTGTACTCCAACAGCTTCCAAGATGAGAGTGAAATCAGGAACACAGTCCCATTCACAATAGCTGCAAAAAGAATAAAATACCTCAGAATCCAGCTAACCAGGGAGGTGAAACATCTCTACGAGAATTACAGAACGCTGCTGAAAGAAATCAGAGATGACACAAACAAATGGAAATGTTGTTTTGAACACCTTGCTTTATCTAATTCACTTATGACTAAGATATTCATTCAGTGGAACAAGTATAATGAATCAGACCACTCGACTTAAATATAAGCCTTATTCTCTTTCCAGAGCCCAAGAAGGGGCACTATCAGTGCCCAGTCAATAATGATAAAATGCTGTTATGTTTCCCCTTTACTGTTTCTTTCTTCTGTAGTGTGGTACACTCATTTCTTAAGATTAGAAAATTTGAACTACCTTCCTATTTGCTTCTGCACACCCCCATTCTCTTTTTTTGCCACTCCGGTCAGGTATAGGATGATCCGAACCACTTTCAGTTAAAACCTCCTTCCCTTATTAAATGTTCTCTTACCACTCTGGCCTGAGTAAAACCTAGGGAAAATGGAAGAGAAAAGATGAAAGGGAGGTGGGGCCTGGGAAGGAAATAGTCTTGTTTGTGTGTTTGTTTTAGCACCTACTATATCCTAGGTGCTGTGTTAGGCACACATTATTTTAAGTGGCCATTATATTGCTACATCTCACTCTGGTCATTGCCAAGGTAGGTAGTACTTTCTTGGATAGTTGGTTCATGTTACTTATAGATAGTGGACTTGTTGAGGCAAACCCAATGGATAATCGTCTGAGTGTGTTCTCTAATCTCACTCAGATTTTTCTTCATATTTTTTGGTTTGTTTTGGTTTTTGATAGTGGTGGTTGTGTGCTTATTTTTGTTGCTGGCTTGTTTTTTTGTTTTGTTTTTGAGATGGCAAGAATTGGTAGTTTTATTTATTAATTGCCTAAGGGTCTCTACTTTTTTTAAAAGATGAGAGTACTAAAATAGATTGATAGGTACATACATACCCTTATTGGGGACTGCTTATATTCTTTAGAGAAAAAAATTACATATTAGCCTGACAAACACCAGTAAAATGTAAATATATCCTTGAGTAAATAAGTGAATGTATACTTTGTATCTCCAAATATATACATCTATATTCTTACAAATATGTTTATATGTAATACCAATTTATAAGAACTTAAAATGTTGGCTCAAGTGAGGGATGGTGGAAAGTAGCATTATATAGCCATTTCAACATTTGAACTTTTTTCTTCATTTTCTTCTTCAGGAATATTTTTCAAGATGTCTTACACAGAGACACTCTAGTGAAAGCCTTCCTGGATCAGGTAAATGTTGAACTTGAGATTGTCAGAGTGAATGATATCACATGTTTTCTTTTTTAATATATCTTACAATGCCTGTTCTATATGTGTATGTGTGTGTGTGTGAATATATATATATATATATATATATATATATTTTTTTTTCCCCCTGCATCATGCCCCAGAGTTCTGCTGAGCAATTGCAGTGAAGTTAGTTACACTACAGTTCTCAGAAGAGTCTGAGGGGATGTCAGGTGCATCATTACATTGGATGCCTCTTGTCCTAGATTTATGTTTCAGGAATTCAGACCTATGTTTACAATATAATAAATATTATTGCTGTCTTTTATAGATAAAATAATAAGATATAAACTTGAGCACAACTACTGTTTTTTGAAACATAGAGTTCATGGTTTACATGTATCAAAGTGAAATCTGAGTTAGCTTTTACAGATATAATATATACATATATATGTCCTACAATGTTTGTACTATATATGTAGTACAAGTATATATGTGTGTGTGTGTATGTATAGAACAAGTATATGTATATATTACTGGCACTGTAGGATATATATGTTTATATGTTAAAAATATAAATATATGTTTTTATATAACATATACATATGTTAAATATATAACATATACTTTATATATGACAAATAGAGTATAATATATATATATTTTTACATATATAAAACATGATAGAATTAAGAATTAAGTCCTAATCTGTTTTATTAGGTGTTTTTTGTAGTGTCCGGTCTTTCTAAAGTGTGTAAATGATTTTTCCTTTTGACTTTTTAATTTAATGACTTAATATTAACAATTAAGGATGCAGCATTCCATACTTCAAACAACAAACATTTTAATTCAAGCATTAACCTATAACTCAAGTAAGTTTTTTTTTTGTGTGTGTGAGAAAGGGAGGTTGTTTATTTGCCTGAATTGAGTCAAAAATATTTTTGAAACATCATGTACTTATTTAAATGAGAACATTTTTATTGTTTCATTCTTTTAAAAAATATCTACTTAATTACACAGTTGAAGGAAATTGTAGATTATATGGAACTTATTTCTTAATATATTACAGTTTTGTTATAATAACATTCTGGGGATCAGGCCAGGAAACTGTGTCATAGATAAAGCTTTGAAATAATGAGATCCTTATGTTTACTAGAAATTTTGGATTGAGATCTATATGGTCTGTGACATATTGCAAAGTTCAAGGAAAATTCGTAGGCATGGAATTTCATGCTTCTCAAACTGAAAATCCCTCCCACTGTCCACCTCATCACATGCACACATTCCACCCCTTGCAAAAGTACAGATATATGAATGTCTCAAAACCATAGGCTCATCTTCTAGAAGCTTCAATGTTATTTGAAGATTTGGACAGAAGAAGTTAAGAAATATGAAATACCTTACATATGAGTTTTAATAGTGAAACAAACATGGATGTATTCTGAAGTAGAATGCAAAATTTGAGTGCATTTTTCAAGATAAATCAGAAAACTTCAAAAAACTATCAGATTGGCCGGATATGGTGGCTTATGCCTGTAATCCTAGCACTTTGGGAGGCCGAGGTGGGTGGATCACGAGGTCAGGAGATCGAGACCATCCTGCCAACATGGTGAAACCCCGTCTCTACTAAGTATACAAAAATTAGCTGGGCGTGACAGCACGTGCCTGTAATCCCAGCTACTTGGGAGGCTGAGGCAGGAGAATCGCTTGAACCCGGGAGGTGGAGGTTGTCGTGAGTCAAGATCACACCACTGCACTTCAGCCTGGTGACAGAGCTAGACTCCATCTCAAAAAAAAAAAAAAAAGAAGTCAGATTGTTCCTACACCCAGTGCTTCTATACCACACTCCTATTAGGGGGCATCAGTGGAAATGGTTAAGGAGATGTTTAGTGTGTATTGTCTGCCAAGGACTGTTAACACTGTCATAGAAATATTGCTGTACAAGTAGAATGTGAGCAAATTATGTATTGAAATGGTTCCTCTCCCTGCAGGTCTTTCAGCTGAAACCTGGCTTATCTCTCAGGAGTACTTTCCTTGCACAGTTTCTACTTGTCCTTCACAGAAAAGCCTTGACACTAATAAAATATATAGAAGATGATACGTGAGTAAAACTCCTACCTTTGTACATTGTTTTTTGTTTTGTTTCCTTTGTACATTTTCTATATCATAATTTTTGCTTTTTTTTTTTTTTTTTTTTTCATTACTTTCAGGCAGAAGGGAAAAAAGCCCTTTAAATCTCTTCGGAACCTGAAGATAGACCTTGATTTAACAGCAGAGGGCGATCTTAACATAATAATGGCCCTGGCTGAGAAAATTAAACCAGGCCTACACTCTTTTATCTTTGGAAGACCTTTCTACACTAGTGTACAAGAACGAGATGTTCTAATGACTTTTTAAATGTGTAACTTAATAAGCCTATTCCATTACAATCGTGATCGCTGCTAAAGTAGCTCAGTGGTGTGGGGAAACATTCCCCTGGATCATACTCCAGAGCTCTGCTCGGCAATTGCAGTTAAGTAAGTTACACTACAGTTCTCACAAGAGTCTGTGAGGGGATGTCAGGTGCATCATTACATTGGATGTCTCTTTTCCTAGATTTATGCTTTTGGGATACAGACCTGTGTTTACAATATAATAGATATTATTGCTGTCTTTTAAATATATAATAATAGGATATAAACTTGACCATAACTACTGTTTTTTTGAAATATATGATTCATGGTTTACATGTATTAAGGTGAAATCTGAGTTCGCTTTTACAGATTTTAGTTGACTTTCTGTCTTTTGGCGTTGTTTGGTGTGTGGAATTACTGTCATACTTCTGCAATCAACTGAAAATTAGAGCCTTTAAATGATTTCAGTTCCACAGAAAGAAAATGAGCTTGAACATAGGATAAGCTTTAGAAAGAGAATTGATCAAGCAGATGTTTAATTGGAATTGATTATTAGATCCTGCTTTGTGGATTTAGTCCTCGGGATTCAGTCTGTAGAAATGTCTGATAGTTCTCTATAGTCTGTGCTCATGGTGAACCACAGTTAGGATGTTTTGTTTGTTTTATTGTTGTTGCTATTGTTGATGTTCTATATAGTTGAGCTCTGTAAAAGGAAATTGTATTTTATGTTTTAGTAGTTGTTGCCAACGTTTAAAATTAATTTTCATTATTTTTGAGCCAAATTGAAATGTGCACCTCCTGTGCCTTTTTTTCCTTGGAAAATCGAATTACTTGGAACAAGTTCAGATTTCACTGGTCAGTCGTTTTCATCTTGTTTTCTTCTTGCAGAGTCTTACCATGTACCTGCTTTGGCAATCATTGTAACTTTGAGATTATAAAATGCATTAGGGAATATATTAACTAATAAGAACTTTTTTTTCAGGAACAGAAAATAGTTCCTTGAGTACTTCTTTCTTACATTTCTGCCCATGTTTTTGAAGTTGTTGCCATTTGCCTGCAATAGGCTATAAGGAATAGCAGGAGAAACTTTACTGAAGTGTTATTTTTCTAGGTGCTACTTTGGCAGAGCTAAGTGGTCTGTTTCTTTTGTTTCCTTAATGCGTTTGGACCATTTTGCTTGCTGTAAAATAACTGATTAATATAATTCTAACACAATATTGACATTGTAGTGTACACAAACACAAATATTTTATTTAAAACTGGAAGTAACATAAAAGGGAGAATATATTTATAGGAAAGGGATAAAGGTAATAGAGCCCTTCCGTCCCCCAACCACCAAATTTACACAACAAAATGACATGTTCTAATGTGAAAGGTCATAATAGCTTTCCCATCATTAATCAGAAAGATGTGGGCAGCTTGATTTTTTAGACAACCCCTGAACTAGATGACTGTTGTACTGTAGCTCAGTCATTTAAAAAATATATAAATACTATCTCGTAGTGTCCCATACTGTGTTTTTTACATGATAGATTCTTATTTAAGTGCTAACTGGTTATTTTCTTTGGCTGGTTTATTGTACTGTTATACACAATGTAAGTTGTACAGTGAAATAAGTTATTAAAGCATGTGTAAACATTGTTATATATCTTTTCTCCTAGATGGAGAATTTTGAATAAAATATATTTGAAATTTTTCCTCTTTCACTTGTTCGTTCAGAAGAAAATACTATGATATTTGAAGACCGATCAGCTTCTGTTCAGCTGACAGTCATGCTGGATCTAAACTTTTTTTAAAATTAATTTTGTCTTTTCAAAGAAAAAATATTTAAAGATCCTTTATAATGTAATCTATGTTAAAAAAACTTTCTGCCTAACTCTCTGGATTTCATTTTGATTTTTCAAATTATATATTAATATTTCAAATGTAAAATACTATTTAGATAAATTGTTTTTAAACATTCCTATTGTTATAATATTAATATAACCTAAACTGAAGTTATTCATCCCAGTATCTAATACATGTATCCAAAGTGAGAGTCCAAGGAGTCTAAATACTTTCATCTGCAAAGCTAGGAATAGGTTTGACATTTTCACTCCAAGAAAAATATTTTTTTTGAAAATAGAATAGTTGAGAGGTTTCTTTAAAAGAAGACTAATTGATCATATCACTATGATTCTCAAAGAAGAAACCAAAACTTCATATAATACTATAAATATGAGATAGTTACTTCTGTAGTATATTTCTGTAATGCTACAGGTTAAACAGGTCACTCTTATATAACACTATTTTGATTTTGATGTAGAATTGCACAAATTGATATTTCTTCTGTGATCTGTAGAGTATAGCTTAAAGTAGCAAAAACAGTCCACCACCTCCAGTTAACACACAGTAACACTATGGGACTAGTATTATTATTTCCATTTTACAAAGGAGGAAACTAAAGCTTAAAGATGTGTAATATACAGCCCAAGGTCACACAGCTAGTAAAGGTGGATTTCATCCCAGATAGTTACAGTCATTGCCATGGGCACAGCTCCTAACTTATTAACTCCATGTAACTGGTACTCAGTTTAGTTGAATTGAAAGGAGATTAAGGAAGCAGGTTTTACAGGTCTGTTTGCACTATTCAGAGCCCAAGTATGAATCCCTGCTGTGCTGCTTGGAGAAGTTACTTAACCTATGCAAGGTTCATTTTGTAAATATTTGAAACGGAATGATAATACGTACTTCACCAGAGGGTTTAATGAGACCTTAAAAGATCGTTAGTTCAGTACCTGACCAGTGTTTCATAAATGCTTTTTCATCCAATCTGACAATCTCTAGCTTGTAAATGGGGCATTTAGAACATTTAATATGATTATTGGCATGGTAGGTTAAAGTTGTCATCTTGCTGTTTTCTCTTTGTTCTTTTTGTTTTCTCCTTTCTTTTGGATTTTTTTTTTTTTTTTATTTTACTGTGTCTTCTCTGTTGTCTTATTAACTAGAACTCTGATTTATTTTAGTGGTTGTTTTAGGATTATACCTCTTTATAATTTATCAGTTTATATACTACTTGACATATAGCTTAAGAAACTTACTGTTGTTGCCTTTTTGCTGTTATGGTTTTACATTTTTACTTCTACATACATTATAAACTCCACACTTTATTGTCATTTTTTTACTTAAACAGTCAATTATCTTTTAAAGATATTTAAATATAAATGTTCAAAACACCCCAATTAAAAGTTAGAGATTATTAATGCCACATGATCTCACTTACATGCAGAATCGAAAAACCTGGAACTCATAGAAGCGGAGAGTAAAAACATGGTTACCAGGTGCTGGGGAGAGGCAGTGGGCTGGGAAGATGCTGGTCAAAGTTAGATAGGAGGAGTAAGTTCAAGAGATCTGTTGTACAACTTCTTCAGTTAGATAGGAGGAATAAGCTCAAGAGATCTATTGTGCAATGTGACTATAACCAACAACATGTATTGTACACTTGAAAATTGTTAACCGTATCTTTTAAATGTTCTCACTACAAATACATATGTGAGGTAATATCTATGTTAATTAACTTCAGTCATTTCACAATGCATACTTACTTCAGAATATCATGTTGTATGCTATAAATATATACAACTTTTATTTTTTGATTTTAGAAATGTCCTTAAAAAGTCAGAATTTCAGATCGGATAAAAAAGCAAGACCCAACCAAATGCTGCCAACAGGAAACACACCTTAAAAATAAAGGACAAACAGATTAAAAGTAAAAGGATGGAGAAAAGATACATCATATTGAAAATTAGAAGAAGGCTAGAGTGACAATATGAAACAAAATAGATTTCAGAGCAAAGAATATTACCAGGGGTAAAAATGATCATTTCATAATGATAAAAGAGTCAGTTCAACAAAAGGATATAACAATCCTAAATATTTTTTCACCTCATAACTGCATCAAAATACATGAAGCAAAAACTGATAGAACTATAAGAAGTAGACAAATCCACAATTATGTTTAGAGATTTTAATATCCTCTCAGTGTTTAGTAGAACAAGAATACACAAAATCAGTAAGGATATAGAAGAGTAGAACAAAACTATCAACCAACTTGACCTAAATGACATTTGTAGAGCACAGCAGTCCCCAACAATAAATGACACATTCTTTCTATGAGTACATGAAACATGTAGCAAGATAGACCGTATTTTGAGCCGTAAAACAAATCTTGATAAATTTAAAAGGATTCAAGTCATAGAAAATATGTTCTCTGACCACAATGGAATTAAATTATTAACCAATAACAAATATCTGGGAAAACCTCAAAAACTTGGAAAACAATGCTTTTAAAAGATTAAATGATTTCTAAATTATCTGTATTTGGGGGAAAAGGAGAAATGGATTAGAGAGCAAAAAGGGTATCAGAGTGCTGTGGGATGATTTTTATGAAGAGTGGAACAGAATCTGCCTTTGATGTTTCCCTACTACAGCCCATTCTTCACATTGATAACAGCATGATCCTTCTAAAATTAAATCTAACGATTACCTCTGCTTAATGACTCTCCAACTCTTATAGAATTAGGTCCAAAATTCTAGCACACAGTTTCTGTTGATCTTTGTAACCTTTCTTCCCACAGGTCTAGCTAGTACGTATTTCTTTTGTTGTATTTATTACACTATTCCTTTGCTTATCTATCTCCCCACCTAGGCTAAAGAACAAGATTCTTGTCTTTTTCATTTTTGTATCTCAGTGCCTAGCATGGTGCTGGGCACACGGCATGATTCTAGTAAATGTTAGCTGGATGGATGTAATGAGTACATTAATTTATTTGTTTTTCCCCAAAAGAATTATTTCCTGCAAATCAAGGAAATTGCTTTCTTTATATAATCAAAAACTTATTTTTCCAGAAGATTATTCATTAAAAAGTAATGAACTAAAACTTAATTCATTAAAAATTAAGCCTATGCACAACCTAGCTCTAAAGTTAAAAGATTTTAGGCAGCAATTTTTCAATCTTTTTGAAGTAATAAATTTCAATCTTTTGAAATTTCTGTTTCTGCATTTGTGCCACACCATCTCATCTCTTGCTGAAATGTTTTTGTTAAATTAATTGCTTGATAAATTGCTAAGTACTTTTCATCAGACCAATTAGGACAATAGTAAGTATCCATCTGTGGAGTACGGACATTCAAGAAATCTGATCCAGTATTTAGAAAGTCATTCCTGAGCTGAGTTGTCTCAAACTGGCACCTTCTGGCATTTGCTTGTGGGTGGGGAATGTGGAATGCCTTGAAAGCTGAATGGGTTTGTCAAGTTTTAAAATTCCCTTATGGCTAAAGGAAAATAACATTCATTGTTTGAAAACACCATTGTTTGTTTTTTCTGCTTTTTTGTTCTTTGGAGCCTGAATCTGCAAAAACACTCACACCCAGCATTTTGCTTCATGTACCCCTCCTAAGATGTTTTTAGAGATGTGAATAGTGTCTCCACACTACTTTTTATTGTGATTGTTCAGAGTGTTCATAACAAATGGTAAAAAGTCAGTTTTAATGCTCATGTTGTGTTTTATGGCGAAGGACTATAATTTATGTTTGTCATTGTAAGTTGATAGTAGAATTTTTGGAAGTTTGGGTCCTAGAACCAGATTTCCAAGGCTCAAATCCTTATTTTCTCACTTCCTAGCTGTGTGACCTTAGACAAGTTATTTAACCTCTCTATGCTGCCTCAGTGTCCTCATCTATTCTTTAAGAGTAAGAATAGAACCTACCTGATAGAATCACTTGAAGATTAAGTGAGTTAATAAATTCAGAATGCTTGCAACAGTAACTGGCACAGAGTAAGTGCACAATAAAATTGGGTTACAGCTATTATCAGTATTATTGCTGTCGTAATCCTCACCATTAGGCAATTAAATGTAGAGTTCCAAAATTTGATTATTAAACTACAATTTTACAGCCATGATTCCCAGTGATACCATGTCAGTAACAAGATTATTTTCTTAGCTTGAACCCGTCACTACCTCATTGCAAGTAGCAGTGTGTGTTGCCTTAGGCAAATGTCATTGTAGGGAATGAAAAAACTTGCCTGTGAGCTACTCTCCAGAGGCCTCATCCCGTTTTTCCCATCATCCACTTTACTCCATCTCCACTGCCACTGTTAGGACCTTATCATTTCTTATCCAGATTAATTCAACAGCTTCCTTCATTCTAGTCTCCATGGTATCACCCACTAGCCATCCCCTCCCCTTTGCCTAATTTTCTCCATTTATGGTGGAGTGATCTTTCTAAAATGAAACTCCTGACTTGCCTTAAAAAGCCCTTATTGACAACCTTCAACCCGCAATCCATGGTGAAGCACAGGAGCCTTGGGGATCTGCCCCCAGCACACCTCTCCACCTTTGTCTCTCACTGCTCCTGCCTTCACAGAGCCCTGATGAAGTATTTGTAGTTCCCCCTGACTCACCTTGCTCTTAGTGGGCCTGTGTGCGTGCTGCTCCCACTACCTGCAGTACGCTTACCCACTTCACCTGGATGAACTTTACTTGTCAGTCAGGATTCACCTTAGGTGGGCATCATGTTCTTCCAGGCCTCTCCTCCAACTTTGAGTTGAGAGTATTCCAGACTTTAAGCTCCATGGGATAGGGATCTTGTCTGTGCACCAGCTTATTCCCAACTGCCTGGCACATAATGCATTTATTAAATATATATTGAATTAATTACACTCTACTTGGGGCTCTTGTTTTCTTCTACACTTACAGTTATCTAGCATAGCACTTAACTCATTATCATGCATCATTATTATGGGTTTGTTTTGTCTCCCATTAGACTGTGAGCTCCACAAGGCTGGGTCCTTGTCTTACACATCATTGTGTTTCCAACTTCCAGCATAGTGCTTGCCATGACACAGGAAGTAAGCTCTGAATGAATGAATAGTATCTACATACCATTAATCTGAGGTTTAAAGTTTCCCCAAATTCTGAAGCAAGGGGATTTATGGACTTCCCTGACAATTTTTGGATGTCATCACAGTGATACCACTAACATTTTAAGGAACAGCTTGCATATATACATTTTTCTGGATGGCAGTTTTTTTCCCACAGACTTCATCAGATATTTCTCCATAGCCTTCCTCAGATTCTCAAATGGGTCTCTGATACCTCCAAAAGAGAAGAAACTGCATCATAAAAAATTATTTCTAAATATCAATTGTTAAATAAAATGTTTGCAAAGCAGCTTGATGATCATTTCAGGCCACTTGACCCCGATGAGGTAGAGGGTTTGTGCTCTGCGATCTGACTGCCTCCAGCAGTCTCACTGCTGCTGGACTGTGGTGCTTCCAATTGGCAGCCGGGGAAGTTTCTTCCGGATGAATACTCAGTCGTAGGGATCCCCCTTCTACACATACTTGTAGGAGCAGTTTGAAACTCATATGCATGGTCTTCCTGGTTCTAGGCACATGAGCCATTTAAGCTGCTGCAGCCAGGACCAGTTTGTATGCTAGCCCAGCATTCAGGAAGTTAAAGGGCTTTGGGTCAAAACTGAGAACCTTCTTTGATCCACCTTGGCTAGACATTTTCTCTGGCTTCCATTAATAGCCTCAGCATTTTTTTTTTTTTTTTTTTTTTTCTGGCCTAGACCCACACAAGCAAGAGAGACCAGAGCTGCTCTAAGGAGCTAAGGGAAAGCACATTTTAAAAATAACTTGAGCAAATGAATTCATCTGGCAAAAGCAACCCCACTACGTAAAATAAACCTTTTTAGTTTCGCAATAGCAGTTCCTGAAAATGTAAACAACCCCAGGGTCCACATGCACTGAATCATTTGCTGAACAGAAAGAGTCCCTGGTCCAAATTCTGCAAGAATAAACACCTTATAAAACTAGGGGTCAATGACCTTCATATGGGAACAAGGAGGGCGGCGGGGGTAGGGGGGGCAGCAACCCAACCTGAGGACAATGAGAAAGTCTTGTGACTACATATTCAAAATGCTGGCTTTCTAAACCAAAAACTGGAATGAGTGGAGGGAGAAGGGGATGGTGGGCACAGTCTATGCCTCAGGCTCTTGCTCAGACCCTACCAGGCCCCTGCCTTCCCTAGGGAAAGCCAGAGTTTACTCACTGTCATGAAGCCAGAGGAAGCCCCTGCAGGTTTCACTGTGTGTTCTGTTGACAAGATAATGGTTCCATTGAAACTGTAATAACATACTTGGCCAACTGAGCCCATACTATCATAGTAACTTTGTACCCAGTCCTAGTTTTTCAAACATAATGATAATATGTTCTTTCTAATGTGGCCCATACTGTTCTAATGAACTTATGCTGAGTTTTTCTGAGTAGTAGAATATTTGCTGTAAATAATAAATATAATTATTCTCATTTAATATTTGTGTAGCTCTTCTTTAAAGCAGAAAGTATTTTCTAATTCCTTACTAGAACCTTTCTGTGTGAGGAGTACTGAGCTAGAACCCATATCTGAGGATGGTCAGAATTTGGAAAAATTCAGGAAAAAAGCACTGGACTCATTTTTAAAGACCAGAAAATGCAACCTCTGGAAAAAGTTTCAAGAGTTTTTTACTCCCAGAGATGTAGGAAAGATTGGAGTAAATCTTAATATTATATTTCAGGTAAACAAAGTATCACTGTCAAAATAGCATTTATTGAGTAATGGCTATGTGCCAGGTACTTTACAGTTTCACATTTAACCCTCATAATAACCTTGTAAAGTGGATATCCCCACAATATATGATGAGAACACTGAAGCATAGGTTAAATGATTGTCCAAATTGGATAGACGTTTTTCAAAATCTCCCCCTTTTTTTCCTCCTTTCTTATCTGCAAGGCAGATTGCCCTTTCCCTTTCAGTGAAACTTGTGCATGACCACATGACTCTCTTTGGTCAATGAAACATGAACAAGCAGCATATGTCACTTTCAGATAGAAGACTTTGCATGAGCTTTGCCTCCTTTTCACTCTGCCACAGTGTCCACTAACGTTCCAGATAGTGGCACTCTGCAGGCTAGGTCCTACTGGGGGAGCTATGGGCAGAGCCCCCTTTCCCACCCCCATCAAGATGTACATGTTGCATAAGCCATGCGTTAATCTTTGCAGTTTTAAGCCACTAAGTTTTGGAGTTGTATTAATCATTAATCATGGTTCTCCAGAGAAACAGAGTTGGGGAGTGGTATTCATTATGGGAATTGGCTCATATGATTATGGAAGCTGAGTAGTCCCCCAGTCTGCTGTCTTTGAGCTGGAGAACTAGGGGAGCCAGTGGTATGATTCAGCCCAAGCCTGAAGCCCTGAGAAATGGGATGGGGGATTGGGAGGGTGGGTGTGCTAGGGTAGTATAAGTCCTGAAGTTCAAAGGCCAGCCAGAAGGTGGATGTTTCAGCACCAGAAGAGAGGGCAAATTTGCTTTTCTTCTGCCATTTTGTCCTCTCTGGGCCCTCAGTGGACTGGATGATGCCCTCCCACATTGGTAAGAGTGGATCTTCTATACTCAGTCTGCCAATCTCTTCCAGAAACATCTTCACAGACACATCCAGAAATAATGTTTTACCAGCTATCTCAGTATCTCTTAGCCTAGTCAACATTTAAAAATTAACCATCACAAGCAGTTGTTTCCATAGCAAAACCTGGGTGACAGACCAAGTGACCCAGATGACTAGAATTTGACCTTCTTTTGTTGCCCATACCATACTCTGAACTAACATGCTGTGCTGCTTTCCAAGCAGAGAATGATGGCTAAAGTATCTTCTACTTAATTTGAGTCACAGAAAAAAAAAAAAAAGATTATTAAC
Organism: Piliocolobus tephrosceles; assembly: GCF_002776525.5. Classification (NCBI taxonomy): domain Eukaryota; kingdom Metazoa; phylum Chordata; class Mammalia; order Primates; family Cercopithecidae; genus Piliocolobus; species Piliocolobus tephrosceles. Next base: position 52,647,605 of record NC_045447.1, read on the forward strand.
TACACTGACAAGACTTGTGATTCCCCAGGGGGCAGATCAAGACATAGATAAGAGAAGTGAGGAAGATCTGAGGAATGTCCATTGAAAATTTACTCAGAAGAGAAGAATAATTAGTATAATACTATAATAATATATATTGAATTATAATAATTAATATCTTGATGTATTTCCTTTCAGGCATGTTTAAGTTGTAGACTTTGAGTATATTTTCTCAAAGGGGTTCTATATAAGAGACTATTTCTTAATACAGTTCCTAGCTTGGAATTGCTCACTCTGTTTCAAGGCCTCTCGCTGGTTTAAGCTGAGCTTATTTTCTTACAGACTTCAAAACAGTAACCTTTTCCTTCACTAGTCAGTACACAAGATGGTCTTCATTTCCAGTTTGGAATCCCCCACTGTCAGAGCCTGAGACAAGGACTAGTATGCGGTTAGTTTATTTGGGAGGTGATTCCAGGAAATGGAAATGAGAGATCAGTCAGCCTGCAACACAAAGGAGGAAAAGTCAATATAAAGATGAATTTGGCAATTGGCCATTTTAGACAACTAGGGCTAAATTTTCCTTGGCTCTCTAAGAAATGTAAAGAATGCTTCCCGTAATTGCTCACCTCAAGTATTTATTCATTGACTCTCATGCTCCATTGGTTGTCCCTGAGGACTTTAGCCCTCCCTCACTGCAGCACAGACACTGTGCTTTCTCCTAGGCTGAGCAAGCTCCTGCATCTGTGGAAACAGTCCCGCGGCAGATAGTGAAATGATGGCTGCTGTGTGCTTGAGATCTGGGAAAGAGGCCACATCATAAGTGCACTGAAATCAGAGATATGTCAAGAGATGTGACACAGGGCATCTAAGGTGTCTACTGCACCAGCTATAACTTCCTAAATGCTAATCTCAGTTCTTAACAGAGGGGATGGATGCAAGGGAACAGTCATGACTGAGAGCGCCAAAGAAGCTCTGTATGAACCTTAGGCAAGTTTCCCAATCTCTAAAATGAGAGTATTAATACCCATCATCCAAGATCATGGGGAGGAATAAATATGTGAAAATGTCTAGCACAGGTCCTAACCCATAGTAGGTGCTCACCAAATGTTAGTTCCTTGCCCTCCATGCTGTGCATATCTGGAGCTGCACTAGATGCTGAGGCAAATGGTCTCAAATGTCCTTTAACACTTAATGACTCTGAGATTTTTTTCTGAGCTGCCTACAGGTTATTAACTATATTAATTAATAATAATAATATATATGAGCACTTCAGGCCACTGGGGATACATTTTGCTTGGATCTCTAAGAAATGTAAAGAATGCCTCCTGTAATTGCTCACCTAAGTATTTATTCATTGGCTCTCATGCTTTATTGGTTGTCCCTGAGGACTTTAGCCCTCCCTCGCTGCAGCACAGACACTGTGCTTTCTCCTAGTTTCTGTGGCAAGTGAAAGGAGCCCACCTCAAACTAAAGCAAAAGGGACTCCATTGGCTCTTGTAGCTAGGAATTCCAGGGTTGACACTGGCTTTGGACACTACTGGATGCAGGAATTCAAATGTCTTCAACTCTTTCTTTTGGTGTTTCTCTCAGCTGTGCTTCTCTTGTTGTTTCTTTTTCCCATTTTACAGATAAGTTCATCCATAACTGAGAGAGGTGAAAAGGGGATGGCTGCAGAGAACTCTGGCTTATTTCATTCTTGCTCGCTGACCTCAGGGTCTGTGTATAAATTCTCGGAGAATAAGACCTCTGGTTGGCGATGCTTGGATCATGAACCTACATTGTGCCCTGGAGGGTGGGTCCCTTGAAGTGGAGCCTGCTGGAACCACATGGGCTGGGGCAAGGTGTTAGGGCCAGAAGAGAGGTAGGCAGGGCTGCTGGCCGGGCACTCTTCACCAAGACAAGGCAAGAGGAGGGGCATGATTGAGACAGCGACACAGAAAGCAGACAGTAGAGGTCATGGCAAGTGTGCCATTACTTGCTACCTTTGGTTGATGGGAGAGTCACCTTGATAGGCCCCCGGAGTCACACCACATTTAGGAGGGGAGAATCCATTTGCCACTTCTGACAATGCCAGAAGAATCACATATTTCATCTGGCGGTTGAATCTGGCCCATGCTGAGCTTCAAAATACAGAGCTGTCTTGGAACAATGGCTCAGTACATTCATTTGGTGTCCAACAAAGCCTGCCTCTGTTGCCTTCCCTCTCTCTGTGTGCCCTTCAAGATCTTCAGTGTGCTTTGGGGAGAGAAAGAGAAAATATCATATCAGGGTAGCTCACTCCATGTGTCCTGGACTCAGGAAAAAAGTATCTCATCACCTTATTCTTTTGTTATTATAAAAAATAAAGTTGAATGTTTTCAAATAAAGAAGTATAGAAAAAATTTTAAAGTACCTGTTATGATTCTACCTAGAGAACCATTGTCAACATCTTGGTGTATGTACTTCCAGATACTTTCCTATGAATATATACAATGTAGATTTTTTAATATTAAAAGGGTATCATATGATACCTGGTGCTTTGTATACAGGCTTTCTTTACTGATATGTAATATCATACACAGACAGACAAATGCACAAATCCTAAGCCATCAACTCATTGAATTTTTATTCACTGTTTTTAATACCTGCATTGTGTTCCATTGTTAGGCTATGTCACAACATATTTAATTAAGCCCGTATTGACGAATATTAATTTACTCCATTTGCCAGTTCATTCCAGTCCGACATTTATTGAGTGGCTACTTATGGGCCAGGCACTCTTGTATTCATCAAGACCACCACATTATCTGTATCAGTTATTTATTGCCACAACAAAACTACATAACAAATCACTCCAAAATGTAGCACCTTAAAACCACAACTACTTATTATTTCTCAAGAGTCGATGGGTCAGCTGAGCAGTTCTGCCAATAGGGGTCAAGGTCAACACATTTCAACTAGACTACTTGGAAGGTAAAAAAGAAATGAGTGTCCAGGTAGGTGTATTCTTCCAAAAATAAAACAAGGAATGAGGAAATTGCAGGTAGGATAAGAGGGGTGGTTGGCAAACAAACCCCACAAAAGGCAGAAAAATTTTAAAGAAACATAATGCCAGACTTCTATGTCATCATCCAAGAAGATGCAGTGAAGTATAACCTGGGGGGTATTAGGGTAGGAGTAGGGAGAGCAGAGGAGAAGGAAGGGAGATTGCTTTTAATCACTTTTGGAGTCCTTAATAACAGACATGACTGGAAGCATTAAAATTTAACAAAGGATATCTTATTATTTTTCCTGTATATACCACTGGTAATCTTCAACATGTCTCCCTCCCTTCCTCCCTTCCTTCTTTCCACCCTCCCTGCCTTCCTTCTTTCCTCTTTTGCTTTCAACTTCCTTTTCTTGTTTCCTTTTGCTTTCTTTCTCTTCTCCCTTTTTTCTCTCACTCTGGGTGTATGTAGTAGTGTAAAAAGGTTGACAGAGAAATCAAATATAACAGGAGCAGGGCCCTGAGAAAAGCACCTGGCATCCTGTAGGCAAACCATCGTCTCTAAAAGAAGGGACTGAGAGATTGAGGAGCTCAGGGCATTGCCAAATGAACAAGGCAAGCCCATCTATTCAGTACTAAACAAATGGAAAATGGCCTTTCCAAATAACTGACCTATAAAACAGCCTTTTCGCAAGAGTACCATAATTACTGGCCAACAGCAACAATGAAAAACAACTCCCAAACCAAGAAATATTTCTGGATTAAAAGCCATGAGATCTGGATTCTAACAAGCTATGCTCCTCAAACTACAAGTACAAAATCTGGCTCTACACTAATAAGCTATGAGCCTCAAACTGGTGACTGGCATGTTTGGGTCTCCATCTCCTTCTCGGGGGTTGGGGTCTTAGAGACCCTTTTCCACACCCTGATTCTCTTACTAGTGTGTATGCTTTCCTTTTGACTTCTCATGCTGACCATCTGAGCAGTAGTGAGAAGCAATTTCAAATGAAAACATCGTTTATCGTGTGCCGAGAGAAACAGAAAAAGAACACAGGAAAACAAAAAGACAATGAAAGAGAATGAAAATGTAATTCATTTTATTAAAAAGAAGAATTGTTCTTCTGGGACACTGGATAGAAACCTTGATGAGTTACCTAGCCATCAGAAATGTTCTAACAAAGAAGAGAAGAGAAACAAAGAGGGAAGAGGGCAGGATAAAAGAAAGAAAAAAGGAAGGGAAAAATGAAGGAAGGAAGTTATCTGTTCATTTCTACAGAGACTCTGTTGAGCATTAGACAACAAGACTTGGGAAAAAATTTACTGAAACTTTTCCAAAAATCTTTTCAGAAGGATTTTTTCCCTCTGAAAAGCATCATTAGGGGCTGTAAAATACCCAAGGCAAGCCTCTTTCATATTACTTACTGGACACGAAACACTAACGCAATTGAGGCTAGCCAGAGGCCATTTAGAAATTCAGTAATTATTCAACCCAAGGGGCTTTCCAAATGGTGAAGTAGCTTCTTAAGAGGAAATTAATATTGAACAGTATATCAAACCTAATTGGAATCTTGAGAAAATAGTTCTGTGTAGGTAGAACAGCTAGAGGCTAAAGAAGATCAGGTTGGATGATACCTTCATCTTTGTCTCTTGCCTTAATTATGATGTGAAGGGAACAATCTTGTTTATTTTCTATGCCAGGAGGGTAGGGGGTGGTTTGGAGAGGTTCCAAGTTTATCAAAAACTACCTTCAGTCTGGCAGTAGAAAAGTTTACTTCCTTCATTTCTTTCCCACAGACATTCAAAGAGAGCTAAGGAGATACTAAAACCTTTTTTTCTGTATTTGCAATGCAAGGCAGTTGGGAATTAATGACTGATTTGTTGGTGAGGGCAATGGGCATTGATCGCAAAAGCAGTAAAGCTGTGTTTCTCAAAGAGAGAAAGTCTATTTGAGATCTTCATTATTTTACTATTTAGAAGAGAAAGGGGCGTTATATCACGTTGGAAGCATCCAAGACTCACTAGCCTCTTCTCTATCTTTCTATGCCTTTCTGTATTAATTGCTTTGAAAGCACAACATTCCAAACCCATTGAGCACACAGTGGCCTGATTTTTCCATTTGTGAAAGGTGCTAAAGTCTCACAGTAGGATTAATGTCGGGGTCCAGGCTATGGGCTTGTAGATGTGACTCCCTTAGACTTTGGTTCTCCTGGCAACTAACCCTTTTTGGATTATATCTAAGTTGACCTGTTTTATAGTGAGAGAACTCCTCTCCATTACTCAGAGTACTGAGGCAGATCACAAGTGTACCACACCTGGTTAATGTTAAGCCAGAGCAGAAACATCAGGCTCATCTCTTGAGAAGAAGGGTCACTTGTTAAAGATACAAACTATTTTTTTTTTGAGATGGGGTCTCATTGTTGCCCAGGTTAGAGTGCAGTGGTGCAATCATAGCTCACTGCAGCCTCAACCACACGGATATTTTTAAATAAGAAAAAAAAATACCATCTAATAGAGAGATTTGAAGGAGCACTGGGTCACTATAAGCAAAACACATTCTAAGAGCAGGAAGAAAGAGTATAGTCTCTTTTCAATAATTTTTTTTTAACTTGGGAAAGAACATTCACTCTATTCCTATAGACTAGAAAGAAGATAATTGTCCATTATGATTCCAAACGACACTGTCTTGTTCAGCTGTCACTGAAACAACTTTGAACACTGTCATACATTCTTCCCAGCTCCTGAACTCTGACCTTTTTATGCCTTAGTTCCACTTTCACAAAATGGAATTGATGTAATGTGCATTTCAGAGGAAATGACTATAGACATTTAGTGTCATTATAAATGCTGAGAAGTATGCTAGCAGAAATTATGCCTTAAGATCATATATGGATTCTTGTATGGTTTGAAATTGCTTAAAAGATAGATATGATCTCTAAAATGTATATATATATGATGTCTTCTTAGATATCTATATATAAGAAATATTTATATATCTATAAATCTATATATATCGCATATATAAATTTGCTATTATTTGAATTGCCATTACCTCAGTGCTTAGGGGAAGCCATGCACATTTGTTTCTTTTCAGTACCCAGAGTTAATTAACATAAGTTATTACAGAAGTTCCCATAAGCATTGAGACAATTTCTCTATAGCTGGGACTATTTAAGGTTTTGAAAACAAAACAGAAGCAGGTAAGGAGAAAGTATGCTTTACTATTGAAGATTTATTAGGTACACATTTAGATTTGTGAACTCTCATTGCTTAGGATGAAAGGAAGGACTCTTGAGGATGTCTGCTGTTAGTGAACTGCCTGTAACAATTACAATTAGCACACACATGAGCACAATGAACTGGGTAGTCAGACTTAGCCAAAATAAACAGAAATAGCCTCTTACCAAATTTACTTTGAGTAGCCCTTGAACTACTGCCCAGAGCAATATGACTGTAGGTCCAAGTTTGTTAATGACTATGCAAATGTGCTTTCTTCACTTTTACTCTATTGTCATCTGTCTATTACAATGTTGCTATGGCGACATCTTTCCAATATCCCTGTGCTCCTTTGGTATCCTTTAAGGGGAAGCTGCAATGAAGTGGTTTGGCAAAAGAATCCTCTTGGAATTTTTTTTTTTTTTCAAACGCTACTGAAGACTAGCATGACTTTCCTCTTCTGGGAAATGTATACAGCATGAGTTAGAAATGACGGAAATTAATCTGTACTGACTTGGGCAAAGAATGTGAATGTTATTTATTCTATCCAAACTACCTGAAAATATTCTCTTTCTGCTCCTAATTTGCAGAAGATAACATCTTAAGGGACACTGACACTTGTGGGTGTATGAGTATAACACGTGCTGGGGGCCCTTGAGCTCATGAGGGAGGGGCTACATGTGGGTGGGGTGAGAACTATACGCTGGAAAGAATGACAGGTGGTGACGCTGGAGCACTTACCGTGTGACAGGTGTTACCCTAAGCATGTTGTATGTATTCCTTCATTGAATACCTATATTATCCTTATTTTATAAGATGAGGTAACAGAGCTTCAGAAAGGCTAGACTCAGCTACTATGGGTCTGTCTGACTCTGATGTTCATCCTCTTAAAAACTGGGGCAGTTTGGAAATGAGATTCCTTGGTGATGAACAGAAATATTGCAGTTTGGAAGTGAGATTCCTTGGTGATGAACAGAAATATTGCTTAGCGGCTGTGTTTTTGTATCTGGCAGTTTTCTCATATTTGAGTCTTATATTCACAATCGATATCTTTACATTACACAAATGACACAGAATTAGAGTCATTTAATCCAGGGTTGATATCACTAAGTCATGACTATTTGTTAAATGTTTCTTACAATATCTGAGATGACTTGATATTGCAAAAGATGTAAGTGATTTTAGAAGTTCTCATTTCGTGGTTAGTTGCAGAAACCTCTTTTGAGGAGGGATGTTTTCTCCATATATCCTAATTTCTACTTAATATATTTCCACACCTCTTTGAAGTGTGTAGTAAGAATGGTAAAATGCAGTGCTTCGTCACTTCAACCAATATGCACTAAGATGTGATCATATGGGGCATAGAAAAATGTGAAAGACCCAATTCTTTTTCTGCAGAAGGCAGGAAGCTCATATTTGATTACTGTTACTATGAACTATAAAAACGTTTTAAATGTAGTTTACCCATAACCATCACCCTGCAAGGGTGATATTGCTCCCTGCCAATTTACGGAGGAGAATACCGAGGCTTTCAGGTTGTAGATAGACCAAGACCACACAAGTAGAGAGTGGCAGGCTGTGGGTTGGACTTTAAAATCCATGTTCATCCACGACTCCCAGTGTGTTCTAGTAAATTTTCTAGAATCCGAGTATTTTCCAATGATTGATGCTCCGCTCTGTGTCAGGCAGTTCATGGTATTTTTCAACAATCAGAAAATTCTGGGGAAGGCAAACCGTTTCGCCCTCTCTAGGTGCCTTGGAAGTGGCCGTGGTGGACCCACAGATCATCCTTTCTGATCTGACACCTTCTTCACTGCCCTGGCCCGAGGGTCAGTGTCTTTTCTGCAAGGCTGGAAGGCCCCTTAGACTGGTCATGTCCCATCTCTTTCCGGAGGGAAGATGATCCCAACGACGACTTTTCTCCCCACGGAGCTGCCATTCCGCAGGCGGCCGCCAGGGGTCCCCGCTCGGCGTCCCCGCGAGACGATCGAGCCCCGGCCGGCTGCGCGGCGCGCTGGGTGCATGTGGGGGCTGCTCCGGAGCGGCGGCGGCTGCAGCTGGAGCCAGGCGCTCGCCCGTCCGCCGGTTGGCTCGCTGGGACCGCGCGCACCGGCCGCAGAGTCCCTTGAGTGGATTGGGAAGCGACGCCCCACCTGCCCCGAGCTCACCATTTTCCTCTCGCGCTGGCTGCAGCTGACCCGGCGAAGGGAACCGACCGGGCCCTGGGCTGGAGGTAAAACCCCACGGTGAGTAAGAACGCGCTCCAAGCGAGGGGAGGCGGCGCAGCCCGGTGGCTGCTCGCTCCCGACCTCACCCAGGCGGGCGGCGAGGTGCGGGGCGCACCTGAGCGCGTGTGCAAGAAGGTGCGGGAGGCGGCGGACCGGCCCTCTGCCGGCCGGCCGCGGGCTTCCGGGGCTGGAGTCCGCTTCAGACCCCTGCCGGCGCCTGGGCTTCTGGCCGGCTCCTTGTGTGCACTTCCCGGCAGGAACTAGGGTCGCCCACTTTCCACCCCGGGATCCGTGGCCTTGATTTGAAAAGATATAAATCAATAAGATCGTCCTTCTTTCGGGGTGCAAGTCTCCGAGCCCATCCCCAGCCGCGGACGCATGCAGGGTGCGTGTTGGGCTGTGGGTGGCGAGAAGACAAACTTTTACAAAAGTGCTCCCGGGCTGGGGGACAACGCTAGGGAGGAGTCTCGGCTTGGGGCAGCGTCGGGGAACTCCGCGCCATAAGCCAGGTCGCCCCCGGGGCTGACGATGCCTCATGGAGGTGGGGAGCGTGTAAAGGCCATACAAATCGCTCTTAACTTTGGGGCCAACAACTGTCAAACATCTGGAATCCCAGCCCTCCCTTTCCCTGAACTGGGGAAGAAGGTGAAACCCCTTCCACTTTTCTTTGATTGCCCCTTCCCACCTTCAGACCCCTGCTGGGAGGGTAAAGCGCAGACCCCTGGCGCCTGACAAGTACCAGAGACCCTAAATCTCTCGGGATTCCCCCTCGCCCTCTTTCCTGACCCTTTCCCCTAACCCTGCCCGCAGGGACCTTGCGACGCAGCCGACTGAGATCGTGGCGAATGGCCTTTTGTTTCTCCGTGTTTCGCCTATTGTTTGCCTTTCCAACATCTGGCAGGGCTTGGGGAGAGAAGGAAGCCCCTCTGGTCCCCCTCCCCGACCCCCATGCCAGCTCCGGCAGGGGATCCCAGCTGGGGAAGCGGAGGAGCCCGACCCCAGCGAGGCCGCCCCACCCCGCCCTTGTGGTTAGAGGGCGGAGGGAAAGTTGTTCCTTCCCCGCCTCCGCTGCTGCCTGTGGCCCGGGGCGCGTTTCTCAGATCTCAACCCAGGCGCGCCGCAAAGGGCGCAAATCCGAGAAGGTGCTGCTTTCGAGACAGTGGAAGCGTGTTCCGCCCCAATCCAAAGTGTCCCGTGGTTGGTTCCAGAGGATTTCAATCTCTAGCCAAAGGCGTTGGGGCTGGGCTGCTGCTAGGGCAGTGGGAGGGGATCAGGGCACCTTTGGTAGGCGGAAAGCTGAGAATCTCGGGTCCACAAGTTTCCAAGGGCGGGAGGGCAGGCTAGTCGCCAAAAAGAGAACGGAGATGCAAATAACGAGGAAGCCTCCTGACGTTGCCTGGAAATAGTGGTGTGGTGGTTCACTCCGGAATGAACGTGGAGTTCTGGCTTTGAGTACTGTTCCAAGTTTAAATCTCAAGTCCCCTTTCTGCACTGTAGAAAAAGAGGACTCAGAGGACGCAACGCAGATACGGCCAGAGCACAGTTCCTGCTTCCACGTTCCCGCGAACAAGTGGCTTAGGATGGCCCCGAGTTCCCCTGTGGGTGCGCTTGTTGGGTTGCAGGCGGCCCTGTTTCCCTGCACAAGTTAGATGCTTATACATTGTGTTCATTCTTAGTGTGGATTATTGATTAAAGAACTGGGGCAAAAGCAAAGTAGCTACTCTGAGAAGGCAGGGTCCCCAGATGGTGCCCAGCGAGTTGTCTTGCCTCTGAGGGGAGGCTGACTGGGACTGTGCACCTGTTGGAACCTATACCTCCCCATAGCCTTGCAGTTGACCTGCTGTTGCCAGCTTTTCCTTTGGGATCCCCAGTCAGTCCCTCTTCTAAGGAAGCTCTATTACACTTTTGATTCCTCCTCAACCCAGGGGAAGAAGGAGGCTTCTGTAGGAACATTATGATCCAGGTACCCACTCAGACATTTTCAGTAGATACCAGAAGCTTGGCTCTGCACAGCTCCCAGAGTTTTCCCTTTGCCAACTCAACAGGACTTTTGAGTTTCCATTTAACAAAACAGAAGTGAGACTGCTAAGCCAGGAATGTGACACATAGAGCCTTTCTGTAGTGATTTCTGGATATTGTATCTCTTTACCTTCCCAACGATGGAACCAGTAAGAGAAAAAAAGCAACATCTTTGAAGTACTGAAAGGCACTTTACGAACATTTCATTATGAAAATGAACCCCAAGGAAGGATTCCTTTGAAATTTAGGAGCAGCAACCCAGAAGCAACAAAAAAGACCAAAGTTACTCAAGAAGTACCCAAAGGTATCATTAACAAGGTAAAAGAGCATTTCTTGTCTTGGCCTACCCACTAAGGAAAACAGGGTAATTATAATGGAAGTTAAGCTTGTACCATTTCTTTTAGAATTAAAAATCCTCCCCAAAAATCATTATAGGAAAACTAGAAAATACTGATAGGTGAAAATGAATATAAAAGGGGTAGATATTATAAACAAGGTTCCAGTGAGCAATCTTTTTTTTTTTTTTTTTTTTTTTTTTGAGATGGAGTCTTGCTCAGTTGCCCAGGCTGGAGTGCAGTGGCCGGATCTCAGCTCACTGCAAACTCCGCCTCCCGGGCGGGTTCACGCCATTCTCCTGCCTCAGCCTCCCGAGTAGCTGGGACTACAGGCGCCCGCCACCTCGTCCGGCTAGTTTTTTGTATTTTTTTAGTAGAGACGGGGTTTCCACTGTGTTAGCCAGGATGGTCTCGATCTCCTGACCTCGTGATCCGCCCGTCTCGGCCTCCCAAAGTGCTGGGATTACAGGCTTGAGCCACCGCGCCCGGCCGAACAATCTTACCTATCTGTTTCCTTGGAATAAATTTCTGAAGATGTGATACCTAGGTCACAGGGACTGATGCATTCTTTAGGATATTGAAGAGTGCCATATTTCCCTGTAGAAAACATGTCCCAGTTTACTTTCTTCCCAGTAATGCACAAAGGCTCCTGTGTCCTATACCTTACACCTCACTCGCATTTTATGTTCTCATTCTTTTTCATTTCTGTCATGCTGATGGGAGTGTCTTGTCATCTTATTTTGCATTTAAAAATCAAGTTAGATTAAACATTTTTCATATTGTCTGTAGTATTTCTTCCTTTGTGATGATGTCAGTTTGTGCCCTTGCCTTTTTTCCAGTGGAGATGTTATCCTTTTTCTTTTGATTAGATATGCTCTTAAAAAAGCATAGTGTTCTGACTTCTACCCCTACCACACAATCAGAAAATCTGTGTTAACTGGAAGTGCTCAGCTTTCTCAGCCATTCTCTTTCCTTCTGGATAGCAAACACTCAGCAGAACTGCAACCATAAATGACTAAAGTAATTGACATCATTCCAGTAAAGCTATTAGAGAGAACAGGCAAAGGCTTTATTAGAGAAATTCATGAAAAATAGCAAGTGTATATTTTATGCTTAGTAGCTTGCACGTTCTAGCTCCTTAACAAGCTTGTAGTACTATTTTTAATTTGGAACAACTCTGCTGATAGTTATTTTTACTAAATGGTTTGCACTAACTCATTTTATTGTCTGATCCTTCTACTGATAGCCTGCATATACCATGATCCACAATTTGTTATTGTTCTTTTAAACATTTCTTCTAACTTCTTGGCTGAAATTTGCCTCACTTTTATTATAAGATTTTCTTTGGCTATAACATTTGAGCCTTGCACTTGGAATAATCTTGAATCTGAACAGTTTGGCAGCACGTTCTTAATGGCATGAGCAGGAAATGACTTCCAAGGGCAGAACCAGGTACATTGCAGGTACATTTCACCCTTTTTTTGTGCCTTTGCATAGCCACAATCTCTGTTAATTCTTGCTTGAAAGGAGATGATTCTGAAATGGGGTAGAGGCGAGAGAGGAAGAGAATCCATGTCAGCCAGGTGGTGAATTAATATAGATGAAGGGCCATACTAGAAAAGTAAATAATCTAGGTAATCCGACTTCAAAGTAACTTTGAAAAAGATAAAATATATTAAAGTATTACGTATTATTGGAATAGCTAGTTACATTAACTCACAGAATGTTCCTAGTAGTCTTCTAACTAGGAACATCTAATGTAAAATTGTTCCATATTACGACTCTGGACATTTTATTTCAGGCACATAAAAAACAATAAAAGACAGATACTGTACTATACTTTTCCACAGCATTTTCCATGCCTTTAGATGTAGGAATCAAACAATATACATCAGGAATTAAGAGTGTGCTACATTAGAATCACAGCCTCTCAAAGGTTAAATGAGAGCTTAATGGTCATCTGAATCAACCATCCATCCAATTTCACTATGGATCTTCACTCTTAAAGTAATGAAATACCATTCTACAAACGGCATCAATTCAAACAAACCAAGGTGAGAAGGAAATGGGCCAGAAATGTCAACTTTTTTCCCCTGAGCAGGAGGGGAAAAATACAAGGGTATTGACTCTAGGGAGCATGTATAAGCTCTTTAAATGTGCTGACTTTTCATAGGATAAACAATGTTGGCAGCAAAACAGTTAAGTCATTGGAATGTTATCATTTTGCAACATTCTCCGCTCCCTATTCTCTAGCCATTGTCTTGGTGAAGTTCACAGGTGGTATAGCAAAGCCCTTTCAAAATGACCCAAGAAAAGAGGAAGAGAGAATAGAAGATGATGGAGAGGGAATCTTATTCCTTTAAACCTGTCTTAAAGACTTTCTAAGGAGACTCTTGGTCACCCAGAGGATGGTTGGCATTACCTCTCCTTAGAGAGGTGAATGTCCCTGATGTTCTGAGACTACCAATCCAACTGAGGATAGGCTTACAGGATAGCACAATAACCCTTGAAAAGAAGATGGAGGAGGAGAAGGAGAAAGAGATTTTGGAGGGAAAAGGAATCTTAATTCCAAAAATATACCTTATTTCCTCCTGAATAGAGCTGTGAATTTGTAAAAGTAGTACAAACATCTTCTGATTTCCACTCGGACAATCTCCCAGGCACAGTCACTGTATTTCTTTTCTTTCAGGAAATTGTCTATCCTGTTGAAATATCTCCTCAGTTCGAGGTTACTCAGCTGGGGGACCCTGGCTTCTGAGGGTTTCATCTCATTCTCTTTCGTTTCTTTCATGTCTTCATTTTCATTCTTGTCTTCCTCCAAGCATTGGTTCAGGTACTCTGCTTGCTGATCAAGTCCTATTTGGATTTGTTTGACGTGTCTCTCTTTCCAAGATTTGAAGGTTTGTTGGCTGAAGATGTTGAAGGTCTGTAGGGACATTTCATAGAAGGCCTTCTTGATGTCCCTCTTCATATGCTGGGTGTATTGTAGAAACTCTTGGGGCAACCCAAAAGCTATGTTTTCTCGTAGACATTCTACAGGAAATGAATTGCTCATACTACTCAGAAGTCTCAGATTTTGCCAGGTGACTCTTCTCAGGTGAACATTCAGTAAGTTACAGTCCAGGGATAGGGTGCCAGCAATGAACATACCCATAAGGAACTGAAGCCACAGACACTTTTGAATCATGTCAGGTATGGTGCTCATTTTTTTTTTTTTTTTTGTTTCAAGCTAAAAAATAATCCAGAAGATGTGGATTTGACAATGATGTTTTAAGTACTCCTTCATGTGCCTTTATATACCTGAATATCTTCAGCAGGAGTTTTCTCATTCGTCATTTTACAGTTAACCAAGGTTGCGGCCCCTTTCCTTTGCCTCTGAAGCTTTTTTTTTCTTCTTCTTCTTCTTTTCTTTTTCACTTTGGGTGACTATGCTGACTTTGGAAGTGATACCAGTTTTTTTTTTTTTTCTGAAAAATGAGCAAAGTATTACCATCGTGTTACCTTGAATGCCTGGATGATCCGTCCCAGCACTAAGTAATCATCACAACAAGACTGATTTCAGAAGCCAAAAGCTGAGTCCATGCACTCACTCACTCACTCACTCAAATCTATTACATAAGAGGGAGTGATCCTTCATGAAAATATATTTTTTGTACCTGGCGCTATAGCCAAACATCCTGTCTCATTGAGTTAATCATAGACATTGACCAAATTACTGTGATTATTTGATTGCTAGGTCACCAGAGCACAATATAGTTTAGGTTTTTCCGATTTTGTTAAATTAAGTTTCTATATTTGGATATTTTCTCTTTTTGATTTTTCTGGATCCCCAAAAAGATGAAGAATAGAGTTGGTCAATTTAGCATGGCACTAAGTAGAAGACTAAGCTGGCTTGGTTTTCTGTTGCATTAGAAAATATTGATAATCTCTAAATATCCTTTTCTTCAGTTAAATTCATCCTTGACTTAGCCTTCCCTATGCCTCTGATACCTTCCTTAAAAGTCCTGGAGGGGGTTTTATATTTGAGAATATCCTTCTGCCTCATTAACTTCTCTCTTGTAGTATCATTTTCTTTTCTTTTTTTTTTTTTTCTTTTTTTTTTTTAGATGTAGTTTAGGCAGTATTTTAAAACTTTTGCTTGATTGCTTGATTATTATTTCTTCTTGCCTGGTGGCTCTGGATTCTGTAAAGGCTTTTGTTTGCTCCTATGTTTGTTGTGCACTGAGAAGGTATGTGAGTAGGAGGTCACCCATTTAGCTAAGTGAATTCCTAGCTGGACCAATGTTACTGTGGTAATGATGGCTATCTATTGTTTATGGTTTTTACTTTGTTTGACCAAATAGCCTTCCTCTGATGATGGTTAAAGCAAATGGATTCTTTTCTCCGGGAAAGTAAAATGGATTGTCATTAAACAAAGGGAGCTTATTATATCTTCTTACAAAAAAAAGATATACATTAATTTGTAATTAAGTCATTGTACAATGGCAAATAGCCACAGTTCCACAAACATGGCAGACTTTCGTTGAAAAGTTGGCTTAAAAAGTTCTTGTCTAAATCAGTTGACTGCGCCAAAGGCTAATTGTGGGTAAGTGGGATTTCTTAAAATCCTGGCTTTTGGGAAAGGTTTCTATTTCCTATGAAAAATAAATTATATATATTATTCTACATGTTCTATCTACATAAATTCTGATTTCATGGGCAGATTTCTTAGGGTGACCAAATTTGAAAAATATTAAGAAAACAAGCCCTTTTATATATCATTATAAATTGACACAACCTTCCTAGACAGGAAAGTGGTGATATGGATCAAAAGCCTTAAAAGTGTATATAGTATTTGACTCAGCAGTTGTTCCTCTAGGAATTGATTCCCCAGAAATAATGATGATGCCCTTAAAGACTTAGCTGTAAGGAAGTTTGTCACAGTAAAAAAATGGAAAACAATTTTAATATTCAGCAATAAATACTTAGTTAAGTAAGCCATCAGTAGAAAACATATATGTAAGCACTAAAAATTATGTGTGGGAATATATTTGGTCACTTGGATAGATACACTTTGTAGCTTAAAAAAAAGCTTATATTTGCATATAGAGGCTGATACCACTTTTGTTAAATATAGACATATGCATGAATATACAGAAAAAAAGTCTTGATATATATGCGAAAATTTTGAGTCATTATCTCTAACTGGAAGAATAATGGGTGGTTTTTATTTTTATATTTTTATTTACTTGAATTTTTTAAGTTTTCTGTGATCAGCAAGTATTTCTTTTTCTTTTTCTTTTTTTTTTTTTTTTTGAGATGGAGTCTTGCTCTGTCGCCAGGCTGGAGTGCAGTGGTGCAATCTCCTGCCTAAGCCTCCCAAGTAACTGGGATTGCAGGCACGCGTCACCATGCCTGGTTAATTTTTTGTATTTTAGTAGAGATGGAGTTTCACCATGTTGGCCAAGACGGTCTTGAGCTCCTGACCTCGTGATCCGACTGCCTCAGCCTCCCAAAAGTGTTGGGATTACAGGCGTGAGCCACTGTACCCGGCCAAGTATTTCTTATTTAATGAGAGAAGGCTGTTTTTAAAAGAAGATACCTTAAAAAAGGAAATTATTATACATCTGAAATGTGATCAATACTACTTTATTTGTTTAAACATTTCTGCTTTAGAGTATTTTGAAAGAAAATGTGGATTCTCCCTAAGGCTCAGTTCCAATCAGTTGATATGAATACCATACAGTATGTGGGAATATACTATTCTTGCAGCCATGTTTATGCATATATATATACTTATAATTACACACACACACATACACACACACACACACCCACAGATTCTATAAAGGGCAAAGCCTCTCTGAGGGCCATAGCTTTTTACATACCTCATGTAACTTCTCCACCTAAAACTTCTTGAACTGTTCCAATTAGAACTGCTTGTTCCCCATTTTGCTTTTACAATGCCTTGGCCTCCTTAACCATGGGTTTAAAAAAATAGATAATTGTATAACTGTTGGTCTCCCAATTTAGTGCATTCCCTCACTTCCCTGAAATTGCCCATGTTGCTTAGTATACTTTTCACTAGTTTGAGACTGTTCAGTGATACTAATCAAACTAAAAGATTGTTCAGTTCTGTTACTGTGGTAAGTTCTGCTCATAGGTGTTGGAGATGACTGCACATTTGGCTATTGTCAGTCATCTTGAAGTTGCCTGTATTTTTGGTCATGCACAGTTTTGTCATCTTTAGCCCTCTCACCCCTAATTTCCTCCCTTTACTATAATTCCATATTATATTCTCATTTATCTAAAAATGTACTTTCATGTTTACGACATTTCGGTCACTGGCATAGGTCCTGAAGAAGGAAGAAGAAGTTGTAGTGCATGATCTCAAGGAGCCTGTGGCTGAAGAAGCAGGCATGTTCTGAGTGTTTTAGGCAGGAGGAGTAATTCTTAGGGTTTCCCAAGAGCATGGACTCCATTCCCTGTGTTCTGGAACGTTAATAGATGCTGATGTTGACAATATTCATGACAAGGAAAGATAGTTGGCATACACATCTGTCCCTCTCCAACCATTAGGATTGCCTGTCTTTGCAAATAAAATATAGAACACTCATGCAACATTTGGGACATACATACTAAAAAGTAATTCATTGTTTTTCTGAAACTCAGATTTAACTGGGTATCTTTATTTTATCTGGCAACCCTATCCGCCATGCAAGCTCCCACTGCCCTCTCAGAGCAGAGCTCAGACGTGACATCCCCTGCAGAAAGCCATTCCTCTGCTACTTTTCCTCCTCCTGCAGAGTTGCATTTGATTGCATTTCTCTATGCTGGCTTTACATGTGCACATAACCCTAACAAGTGTACATGGCAAAGAGGTCACCCGTCATACTAAAACAAAATAATACTGACACACACAAACATACACACACTTGTACACTCACATATAATCACTCTGATTAGAAGCATTATTGAATGATCAGTCACTGGTCATACCTCTGTTCTGTTCTGTAAATACCGGAGGTATTGAATGTATCTCAAAAATAGAATCAGAAAATTGAAAACAATGACAGTGTAAGGAAACATTTTGACTCCTAAATTTGTCTGGCATAACTGCTCAGTTTGTCATCAGCAGGCTATGCACTGACATGCTAACATGGTTTCCATGATATCTGTTCTTATTTCCCTGGCATGACTTGAGATCATTTATACATGTTCAGGCTTTCCTCAGAGGGAGGGCTGGTTAGCAGGGGCTGCTCTGTTGCTTATGGAATTGTGTGGTGTCTATGTGGATTATGAGGTTAACTGTAATGGACAAGGCAGAATTTGACAAAATGGAGATGAGACATTTCAGTCTAGACAATATAGCTGTGATTCAGTTGAGGGGCATTTGGCATCTGCTGATAAGATTTATTGCTCTCCATGAAAAGACAAGTTTCGAATCAGGGCAAGAGTAACACATTGATCATCCATATTACTCAATCCTTGAATGTACATTGTTCCATTTGTAGGGCCATTAGGCGATTGAGCCCAGTAGAGAACCCAGGAAAGGGAAGCCTTGTGTCCAGACCTAGTAGTACTTCCCATGGGACACGCAGAGGATGGTCACCACAATGTTTTGTGCGCTATTTTATCCTCAGACGAACCCAGTCACCTCTGGCAACTTGATGTTTCACTCATTCTCACTGCCTCAGCATTGTGTTCAGCCTCATTTGGAGCCAGCTTGTCTGCTGGTCCCTTTCTTGGCTCTTCTGTTAATGAGATCCTAATAGAGAAACTGATAATGACTATACAGGGAATACCGTGAATATGTGCATATGGAAAAATTCAAACACCTCAGGGCAAGGGAAAGCTTTGCTTAACAGCTCGGCCTCATGTCATGCTCCTCTCCCCTCTTGCGGCAACTACAGTTATCAGTTTGGTGTGTGTCCTTGTTTGATACCTTTCTCTGTACTAAGCAATAAGTTCTATGAGGGAAGGTATAACAACTGGCTTGTTTGCTTTCTCTTAAATGCCCATGGGGAATAGGAGAGACCTGGATCATATCCATGGGTGGCAGTAGGAGGACTTGTAGATATATATTTTTTAAATTGACAATACAGGATTATAAAAATTGTGATATGCTTTGAGGTTGAATCCTAGAAGTATATCTTTGTGACTGTATATAGGATATCATTTGGAGATGATATTAAAAAATCTATATTATCAGCCTTTTATGGATATGAGGTCCAGGATAAATGGCTCACCAGACCTGGCCTGTGAGAGAGCCAGGCTGTCACAGCACCTGGCCCATAGTAGGTTCTTAATAATTATTTGTTGGGTAACCGAATGATGATAATGAAGCCATGTCTTAATGACAGTAAAGTTATTTGATGGTTTAGTTCTTTTTGTGTAGGGATATGGGGAAGACAAAGTCAGACGTTGGGGAAAACTGAGGCATTTACAGAGTGGTAGATGGCAACTTAGGTGTCCATTTAATGTCCTGTACGACTTCTGGTGCATTCTCCTTGGGACTCCCCAAGGCTGGTTAGATCATGAGCACTATTGTACCTCTCCTGTAGTGATATCACACAGTTTTGTATTGCTTGGTTGATTCATATTTCTTCCCCTCCAGAAGAAAAATGTGTCTTTCTTAGTTTTGTATCCGTGGCACCTCTTACACAGTAAATGTTTGTTTAATCAAAAACTGCCGTGTGACTTCTTTTTTTTTTTTTTTTTTTTTTGAGGCGGAGTCTTGGAGTCTTGCTCTGTCGCCCGGACTGGAGTGCAGTGGCTGGATCTCAGCTCACTGCAAGCTCCGCCTCCCGGGTTTACGCCATTCTCCTGCCTCAGCCTCCCGAGTAGCTGAGACTACAGGCGCCCGCCACCTCGCCCAGCTAGTTTTTGTATTTTTAGTAGAGACGGGGTTTCACCGTGTTAGCCAGGATGGTCTCGATTTCCTGACCTCGTGATCCGCCCGTCTCGGCCTCCCAAAGTGCTGGGATTACAGGCTTGAGCCACCGCGCCCGGCCCTCCGTGTGACTTCTTATAGTTCTCAAATCTGATTGAGTTGTAATCTGTATAGGCAAAACTGCTGAGAAGTTCTAAGTCCATTCCTCTCCACCACCCCCTTTTGCCGCTTTTTTGTGCATGATGCTCCCTGTAGCTGTCATTTAATTGTATCAACCTTAGAGGGGCTCTTTGGCAAACTAATATCCAGTTGTCTTTTCCGGCCCAACTGAAGATGATGCATATAGTAACTTCCCACCCAGGAATCATTTGAGCTGTTAGAAAAGAATCCCTGATAAAAAGAAATGTAGCGTGGTGGAATAAGTATTTCAGTAAATAAATGTGCACCATCAGTAAAACCTACGCTTTGTTTTAGGATCACCAAAACAGCCTCCATCCACATCCTCATTTCAGTGTTGATGTTGATTTCCCGGGGTCCTTTTGATCCCGAATGGGGCTTTTACTTCTGAGGGTGTTAGTAAGAATTTCAGATGGCAGGCATGAAAGATTGATGTCACCTACCAGAATAATCCTTCTCTTTACTCAGTGAATTTGTATGGATTTTTTCCTAGACCACATCCAATAGTGGGTATCTATTATGCTAGATAATAGTTGGGAAGAAATGACGAGAGTGCAGTGGATGATGGACAGAAATGTCCTCTTGTCTTTAAAAGGAGTTAGCTTTGTAGAGATGAAGACAGTGTCATCTTTTAATTACTGTCAGCTTGCATGTGGTCATAAGGTTTCTTGACATTTCTGAAGAACAAAGAAAGGTATTATGATACAAAAATTTAAGTTGGCCTTACTTAGCCTGGCAGAGGATTCACATGCTGCAAATTTAAGGATTTCTTAAGTGTCTTAACAATGCCTGAGGTTGGGGGTGGTATCTGGGAATAATCTTCTAGAGCAAGGCGGTGGAGTAAGGGAGGAGCGGTCTCTTTTCTTCCTGCCAGCCTCCCTCCCCCCAGGTAACCTGAGAAGCTTGGAATGGGTTTCCTGAGAGATGCTAGACTTTTTCCAATGTCTGAAATTAAGTTATTTTTATACTCACTTACTTGTTTTCTTTGTTTTCCATTTTATCCCTGGTATTTAGCACACAGCGTACACTCAATAAATAGTGAATGAATAGATATGCATTTCATTATTTTATCTTATGAGTATATTCTAATCTAAATTGAATATCAGATCAGTTCAGTAATTCTACCTCTTTTGTTTTTGTTTTTGTTTTTGTTTTTGTTTTCTGAGACAGAGTCTCACTCTGTCAGCCAGGCTGTAGTGCAGTGGCGTGATCTCTGTTCACTGCAACCTCTGTCTCGCGTGCTTAAGCAATTCTCCTGCCTCAGCCTCCCGAGTAGCTGGAATTACAGGCGTGTGCCACCACGCCCGGCTAATTTTTGTATTTTTAGTAGAGACTGGGTTTCACCATGTTGGCCAGGCTGGTCTAGAACTCCTGACCTCAGGTAATCTACCCGCCTCGGCCTCCCAAAGTGCTGGGATTACAGGTGTGAGCCACCACGCCCAGTCAATTCTACTTCTTGATAGAACCATGTAACTTTGAGCAAGTCGCTTAAGCATTCTGTGCTTTATCTGTAAGCAAGGCTAATAAGAGTACCTATTTCAAAGTGTGATTGTGGAGATGTAAAGTGCTGAGAAAGTACCTAGTATATAGAATGTGGACAATAAATGATAATTATCATCATCATCTGTTGCCTACAGTGTTAGGCACAATGCTAAATTCCAAGAATACAAAGGCAAACAAGACAAATATAGTCCCTTGCAGAGGTTTCTGGAGGCAGTGATACCTACTCTTAATCTTAAAAGGCAAGAGTTGATGAGAGTTTGAACTAGGAGAGTGATAGCAGGTATCAAGAAGAAGATAATTACTTAGAAGGTAAGGTTGGCAAGTTTTGGAAATTGATTTGGAATGGGAGGCAGGGGTGAGAAGGAGGAAACAGACTAGGGAGAAACTCAGTTTTCTAGCTAGGTATATGGTTGTGCTACTAACTGAGAGATAGCCTATGGGAGGAGGAGCAGGCTTAGGGGAGCAACTGGTGAGTTCTGTTATAGACAAGTTGCTTTGAATTGTCTGAGATAGCTAAGTGGAGATGTCTATCCAGCAGTTGGATATATGGCTTAAACTAGAACAGAAAACTGATGCTGGAAGGAGAGATAGATTTGAAGGTATCCACAGAAGCTGTGAGTGATAAGACTATAAGAATCAGTGGGTCTGTCCAAAGACAATATATAGGGAATGGAATGAAGTGGGTCTGTGTCAGAACCCTAAGAATATGCTATGTTACAGTAGGCAGCAGAAGAGGAAACTGGAGAGGATGGTCACAGGCATAAGGAGAATGAGGATGGAATATGCTGTTTTTTGTTTTTGGTTTTTTTGTCTCTGCGTCTTTGCCCAGATGACTCCACAGAATTCTCATCATAACACTGTGATCCAGCTATTCTTAGTTAAGCTCTATTTGCCAATGTTGATCTAGACCTAATGCCCTCCTGTTGATGTGATTCTTTAAACTCAGAAAGAAGAATTAACTCATTGAAGTCTACAGTCAAACCCTTTGGGCTATTTTAGTATATGCCTCCCATGAAATACATCTTCCTGCCAGGCATGCATATGTGGAGTTCTTGGCAGTCGCCACTTGGACTGCAAGTTCGCCTGGTTTCTTTACTTCTGCCACTTCCGCTGTAGGAGTATGGGGATGAATTCATTTCCCAGGGTTGCCATAACAAATCACCATAACCTAGGTGGTTTAGAACAATGAAAATTTATTCTCTCATAGTCCTAGAGTCTGGAAGTCCAAAATCAGAGTGCCATCAGGATAATGCTCCTGCCATAGCCTCTAAACAAGAATCCTTCCTTGCCTCTTCTATCTTCTGGTACTTGCTGGTAGTCCTTAGTGTTCTTTGGTTTCTAGATGCATCATCTCTGCCTCCATAGTTACATAACATTCTTCATGCATCTGTGTGTCCCTTCATGTGGCCCTTCAATGGCCTTCTTATCAGCACACTACTTGTTACACTTAGTACCTACCCTAATCCAGTATGACATCTTCTTAATTTGATTACATTTGCAAAGACTTTTGTTTCCAAAGAAGGCCACATTATAGGTATTGGGGGTTAGAACTTAAGTATATTTTTTGGGGAGACACAGTTCAATCCATGACAGGGGATATGGTACAGGGAGCCTTAATGGGGAGAGGATCTTATAACAAATCTAGCCTGTTGGAAAGAATGGCTTGGAGACATTGAGCTAGTGTGGAAGTGTTTAACTATAGGTCTTTGTTAGACAGAAATGTGCTATATGAGTAGATAGTGTTAGTTCTTATAAGCCTGTCAACATGATAAGCCAGACGTTGTCTTTAAGTATTCTTTGGTAACAATCTATATAGCTATTAATAATAATAAAGAATAATTTTAATTTAACAATTATTAAGTGCCAATGCTCTAAATACATTCTCTTTAATTCCCAATTACTATACAATGTACATGATACTAGCTTCAGTTTAAAGAGAAGGAAATGGAAACTGGGAACTATAGAGCAACTTAACCAACGTCACAGAGCTAGAAATCCACAGAATCAGGATTCAAAACCACATCTGTCTGAGGCCACATTGTCTTTTTACAGGACTAGGGTCGTAAAGGGTTTGGGTTAAAATCCACTGTGTGTATCTATGCATTAATAGCCATTTTCATTCTGAAAATAATTTGAAATTATTTATAGAAATATATATGATACAAGAGAACAAAGATTAAAGAAATCAGAACTGAGGGAAAACAAGAGTGAAAAAGCAAGATGAAGTCAGGGGCACAGTTCAAATGTAAGAACGCATGCCATAACGTCCAGTGTCAATAGTGTAGAGGGTTGCAAATCTCAAGACTTCCTACAAGGAAAGAGATAATATAATTTGTTAAAGTATTTATAGTATCCAAAAGGCCAAATGAAGCAACAACAAAACTACGTCTTCAGGAGAAGCAAAGCTTTTCTTGGTACTGAGTTCTGGGAGGAATTTCTCCTGTGGGCCTTCAAAGAGGGAGCACCGTGAGAAGTCCTGAGCAAAGACCCTAGTAACTTCTTTACAGGAGTTACCACTAGCACATGCATGGAAGGGCTAATTCTTACAACTTCCCTCCGTGTAGGCTGCTGTCTCCTTGCCAACAGGCATGCAGTTCCTTGGCAGACATTCTGCAGAGGTTGTTGATTTTTCTCATGTTGAGCTACAGAAAGGACTTCAGCTGCTCTGCTGGCTTGGGATAGCATTTCTTCATCATGGCCCGAAGTGGGGAAAAGCGTGGTCACACATGTTGGCATTCTCAGGGGTGTTCAATGTGGAAAGACTGCCCTGACATTTAAAGAGCCCTTGCCTAGATCTGATCCTGCATTTCCTATTATATATACAGAGGAACTTCTGGAAAAATAATCTGTAGACACAACTCTCTTTAATTTAGTCAGAACTGGGAAAACAAAACTATTCTGTCAGATTGACCCAGTGTCATAAACAAGAATGAAGTGCGTGCTGGATTTCCACACTGTCAGAGGTTTGATTTGCTCTATGTCCTCTAGAGGAATAGTTCCAAATATAGGAATCTAAGGAAGCAACTTGTGGTCTTTTTTGTTGTTGTTGTGTTTTGTTTGTTTCTTTGTTTCTTTGAGCTTGTGGTCTTATTCTGCATTGAGTTGACTTTATTTTCTCTGAAAGAGCTTCTTCATAAATTGGATGTTTTAAAATTAAAAACCAGGATAACGGCCGGGCGCGGTGGCTCAAGCCTGTAATCCCTGCATTTTGGGAGGCCGAGACAGGTGGATCACGAGGTCAGGAGATCGAGACCATCCCGGCTAACACGGTGAAACCCCGTCTCTACTAAAAAATACAAAAAACTAGCCGGGCAAGGTGGCGGGCGCCTGTAGTCCCAGCTACTCGGAAGGGAGGCTGAGGCAGGAGAATGGCGTAAACCCGGGAGGCGGAGCTTGCAGTGAGCTGAGATCTGGCCACCGCACTCCAGCCTGGGCGACAGAGCAAGACTCCGTCTCCAAAAAAAAAAAAAAAAAAAACCAGGATAGCCTTATGTCTCCAAATATTATAGCTAATTAAATACTGGGATATCCTCTTGGAATTACCAATCTTACATAATTGAGTTTTTTTCTTTTAAGAGTAGAACTCACTGTGTGGAAACAGCCATATGAATGGTCCCAGAGTTAAAGCTTCTTTATATTCCCAGGAGAGATGTACTTAAGGAGAAATTGGGATTGCCCTATATATATCCCTGCCAGAATCACTCATTGCTAAATGTGATAATACGGTTTCTCATGGATGGTTCCAGTTGTTGGGTCAAATAATTTTGAAAGTATCTACTACATGTTTATTCCATCCATCCACCCACCCGTCCATCTGTCCTTCCATCCGTCCATCTATCCATCCATCCATCCATCCATCCATCCATCCATCCATCCATCCATCCGTTTATCCATCCTTTGATCTCCAAGGAGATGATGACTGACACAGGTAGTAAAAAAAAAATAGGGGAACTTCTTGTCCTCATAGTGTGTCCAAGTCTTCAAACAATAACAATAAAATTACAGGGCTTTATAAGTGCTATAAAGCAAATAAACAGGGCAAGAAGGTAACTGGGGGAGGTGATGGATGAGCTAAGACCTGAAGGGTGAAGAGCAGTCAGCTGTGTACAAAGCTAGAAGGGAGCATTTTGGACAGAAGAAACAGCAAGTTCACAGGCCCTGACGGGCAGAGCTCAGGATATTTAAGGGATACAAAGGAGATTAGTTGGGCTGGAGTGAAGGGAATGGAGAGGTTGGTGCTAGGATAGGTTGGGACTGGCAGGCACAGCAGGCCATGATGGAGTTCCAGTTTTATTCTAAGACCAGTTAAAACATATGAAAGTGTTTCAAGCAAGAGAGTAGTATGATATGATGTGTGCTTGAAGGAGATTCCTTTGGGGGCCTCGTAGGGGAAAAATTTGGAGAAGGGGCTAGAGTAGAAACAAGGAGGCCAGGTCGAGGGCAGATATTTCAGTAGGCCTGGTGAGCGTTGTGACCTAGATTAAGGTGGGAGCAGTAGAGATGGAAAGAAGAAGACTGGTATGAGGCATGTTGTTAGTACGTTACTTAGGATGTATTTGGGTTGAGGTTAATATCTATGATCACCAAAGGCAGTTTTCCAGAAGTACCATTGATAATATATTTGATTATGAGATCTTTACTGAATTAACATGATAGTTTTTTGGTAATCAGTAAATAATCTCATTTGGCATTTGATCTTTAACTGGATGGCCTTAAACTAGGTTAGCTCCCTTATACTTTAGCCAATGATATAAATAATTTACTTAATTGGTCTTAGGTTGAGGTTGAGGCTTGAATTTCCCAGGTTTGGCCTGAGGCTTAAATTTCTTAGAATATCCCCTGATGTACTTTTCTGTGTGTGCACAGAACAAATGCATATTCCTATACATTATAACATTTAGATAAAATAATGTTTTTCATGATTGATTTAAACCATGGATAACTACAGTCAAATCATAATGGAATATAATCATATAATTATGAAGTTAAGAAAGTGATCCTAATCTATTATTTACTAAATATAGATGAGAACCTAGAGCTGACAATGCCAATTCTAATCTGATTTAAAAACAAAAACTCAGAAATGTCTATCTGCACTAATGCTCCTACACAAACTATACCCCCATGAAACAGTAGTGTTTAATAGGGTGAATCAAGATGTCCCTGCTACTGGAGTCAAGCAATGCTAGCCTTTCTTGTGTCACAGAAAAACTAAATAAATGAAATGAATTTTCTATACTTTAAGGTTGAAACATAGAAAATTCAACCTTTAGCAATATTTTTATTAAACTTTTGGCATCTCTGATGGTTTACTTAGAGTAGAACCTAGTTTATAATGATACCTTAAGTTTTAGATTTAGTTATTTTATGAGCTAGTGCCTGAGTCTGTGACTTGGCACACAATAATTTGATTTATTATTTTTATAAACTCATAATGTTCTGCAAAAATCTCAGGACTTCCAGATGCTTCAGACACCAGCTACTGTAAAAAAAACATCCAAAATTATAGGATGGCCTAAACATGATAGAAGCATTCCTCATGTGTACCCAACTCAAAACCAGGGTACTTGAGCTTCAGTTGGGTCTCTGTAAGAGTTATCAGGAACATAGACCCTTTGCCTCTTGTGGCCCTGCCATCTTCCATGCATCTTCCTTTATCAGGCTTGCAGGGCATATCTTTGTTAGACTGGAGCAAAGGGGCAGCAGCATGGAGGAGTGTGCATGGGAAGGTAATGTGGTTAGGCTTAGAGGGACACACAACACTGTCAGTCCCATTCCACTGGCTGGAACTTAGTCACATGGCCACAGCTAAGTGCGAGGGATGCCAGGAAATGTAGTCAGGTACCCAGGAAGGAGAGGGAATAGTTTGGTGAACAGTTAGCCTGTCTTTGGTCTATTTGGAAAAGCAATCTAGAAATCAAAATGCATTGAGGCTGGTGTAAGTTAGATCAGGGGGTTGGACTGGCATAATGGGGCACATTATAGACGCCCAATAGAGATTGAAAAAAAAATCCTTCTGGAGAGAATTGGAGTTGTCAGCCATTGGCAGCTTTCTAGTGATTTCTTTTCTGAAAGAGTACAAGACGTACTATTGAAATGAAGGATTTAAATTTTTTTCAAGGTTACATAAATAAGAAGGTAAATGATGAATTTGCTATTTTTTTTTTTTAAGCATCCTTTCCTTGGAAGAAAACTCTTTGGTAGGATGGTACTGTCATTTGCTTTCTTTGAAAAGCAGAACCCATGGAGCTTGTTTCTCACAGGAGCCAACATGTAGATCCTTCAGCACCATCCGCAGCTGATGCTACACTGGCCATGAACCATGCATCGAGCAGTGTTACCAGTGAATGCATTATTTCACTTTATCACTGACAGAATGCTGCAGGATGGATATTTTTATCCCCATTTTATGGCTGAAGAACCAAGGCTGCAAAAAGTTACATAACCTGGCAAAGTTCACACCGAACTAAAGGCTGCCTGATTTTCTATTGAACTTATTTAAGTATAAAATAAAGGGTTCTGAGTGTCTCATGTTTTTCTTTCTTTCTTTCTTTTTTTTTTTTGTCAAATAAAGATGAAAATGTTTTACCTAATAACATCACAACCTTAACCTCTCAAAAATAGCTTTTTCGAGAAAGACTTTTAAAGATTCCTGGCTTCTGACAAAATGAGTTAAACACACTTGGCTCCCTTCTTCTGCCTGTGGAGAGTGAGATTCTGTCCCTCTCCATGCGGTCAGTTTAGCTGCTGGAAACTGTTTATGAGTCCCTGCCACTTGACCTGACTTACGGGACCTGGCAAATATGATCCCAGGGTGTGGCTGGAATTCATTTCTGACTTCTGTGGCTAAAGGAGGAAAAGGCATTACTGCCCCTGTGAGAAGAGGCAAGAGCCAGGGACCTGCCAAGGTCTCTGCAGTAGACTTCAGGGAGTATCTCCTGACCCCCACCACTGTGTGGAACTTGGTGGATCCTGGTGCAGAGACAGGCTGTGGGTAGCACCAGAGCATCATGTGATTAAAAGAGAGAATGGAGTGATTTTCAATACAGCATCTTGAGGTGAAGCAGTATTCAAATCCATTTGCTCAACATTGGTTCCATGAAACACTAATTTGGCTAAAAGCTCCACGAAGGAAAGATTTTGTAGCTAAAGAAATTTAGAACAGCATATGTATTTAGACTTGCAGCATATGTTAGTATGTGAAAAACCTCCAATATCTTGTAGCAAGGCACCTGTTAAACTTGTCTAACCTATAATATAACAAAACTTATTGAACTACATACTTTTAAAAAATCACACTTATTAATATCCTGAGGAATTAACATTTTGGGGAACATACTTTGTGTATCACTGACCTAAATAGCGCATACAAAGAAGACAATGTTAGAAAAGAAATTCAATATCCAAATTCAGATGGAATACAGGGAGGATTACCGACTGGAAAATTGCATAGTTACTCTTGGTTAGGTAATGTAAGCAGCAACAATGATCACATCATAATTTCAGTGTTTTCTCTGATTTTAAACAAAACAGAAATATGAAAAACTCAAATATTTTATATTGTAAAATGCCTTTTGTCCTCTTTATTTTCGTTGTCTTCCCCCTCTCTCTTTTTCTATTACCACATAAGCTTCTTGATTTTAATCAAATGAGTCGCTGAAAGTTGGAACAACTGGAGAAAGATGTGTTCAAATCCATTGAACAGAAGATGTGTTAAAATCCATTGAACAGAAAGTTAAGTTATTAGTTAAGTACATAGTGTTACTAAAATCTGTTACATAAATTTGTTGGAGGCTGGGTGCCGTGGCTCACGCCTATAATCCCAGCACTTTAGGAGAGCGAGGCGGGTGGATCATCTGAGGTCAAGACTTCGAGAACAGCCTGGGCAACATAGGGAAACCCCGTCTCTACTAAAAATAAAAAAATTAGCTGGAGGTGGTGGTGCACGGCTGTAATCCCAGCTACTCAGGAGGCTGAGGCAGGAGGATTGCTTGAACCCAGGAGGTGGAGGTTGCAGTGAGCCAAGATTGTGCCACTACACTCCAACCTAGGTGACAGAGTGAGACTCCTCTCAAAAAAACCCCCAAAAACAAAAACACAGGCCGGGTGTGGTGACTCACGCCTGTAATCCCGGCACTTTGGAAGGCCAAGGCAGGTGGAGCACTTGAGGTCAGGAGTTCAAAACCAACCTGGCCAATATGGTGAAAACCCATCTCTACTAAAAATACAAAAATTAGCCAGGCATGGTGGTGCGTGCCTGTAATTCCAGCTACTCGGGAGGCTGAGGTGGGAGGATCACTTGAACCCAGGAGGCGGAGGTTGAAGTAAGCCAAGATCGTACCTCTGCCCTCAAGCCTGGGCAACAGAGAAACTCCATCTCAAGTAAAAATAAATAAATAAACTAATTAATTAATTTGTTGGGCTGATAATTTCATTTCATGCTTCTTTAAATTTGGGGAACTTGAAATATTTGGAGAATTTCCTTCCCTCCTTCTCTTCTCTCCCTCCCACTTTCTCCCTGTCTTCCTTCCTCCCTTCCTTCCTATAGCAAATATGTGTTGATACTAAGCCTTGGCACTGGAACTATGAAAGTTACAGTATCTCTTAATGTGTGTGTATATTTATGTATTTTTACTGGATGACATGTGAATGATGAGCATTAAGAAAACTGAAAACATCTGTATTAGTTACTCAATAATTTTGCTGACTTTTCTGTAGACTTAGACTGTGGCAGGGTACACTGGAGAGTGGCAGATCTGTGGCATGTGGATTATCCTTCTTTCCATAATGCCACAGCAGACATCGCCAACTGACGACAGCACTCAGTCTTGCTTTTTCCTGTACCTGGCTTTCTCCAGTTGTTCCAGACAGATCAACTGGAACTGGAGCTGTTTTCTTTCCCAGGAGTAGTGGAAGGATTAGCGTTTTAGGAGACCGTAGTTCTATTCTAATGAAGTATTTGACTTTGGAAAACAGCCTCAATGGGCCCTATTTTCTTTAAATATTTAGACTGGGTGATTTACTGTATTGTTTTAAGCATACACATTAATGTTGTTTCTCTGTCTACAAATCGCTGTCTGGGGACAAACTTAATTTAAACTCAGCATAGTTTTTCTCCTGCCTCTCTGGGACTCCTTTTGATTTCCCAGTTGCATTTATTAGGGGTATCTGACACCTTATCTCCCTAGTTTTTTTGTGTGTGAGTTGATATTTTAATATACTTCAATTTATTTTATTTAATTTTAGAAAAATCGCCTTCAGAATGAAAAAAAAATAGTTTTAATTTCTTGCATTTGGTGATGTAGGCCCTCTATGAGTTTATTTTTTCTAGAAGTGCCTCAGGCATGTTCCCAGGGAAACTGCCTCTTCCCTCTTCTCCAAATCCTGCCAGGACTTCTTGGATGGTCCCTACACATGGATTCCTCAGCTTCTGGAGAAGCTTCTGGCGTAATGGATGAAAAAGACTGTGAACAATCCTTGCATTTTTTAATGTGATACTTTACAAAACCTTTTCAGTTTAGATCTTGTTATGATTTTTTATTCGCAGAGTATCAGTATTCAGTACAGAGATTTCAAGAAACTCAGTCAAAAGACAGTATGTTTTAGCCCAAAGACATTGTTCTGGTGTCAGTGGAATACTTTCTTCAGGAACTTGTCCGTAGGATTTTAATATCCTGAGTACGTATTACAGAGATAGTCGTATTTCCCAAGTGAATTCCTTTGGTCCCCCCAAATGCTGCAGGACTCTTGGTTGGAGCAATTTAGCAATTCACTATTGGTACCCTCTTCTATACCTCCTAACAAGTTACCTTGAAATATTTAAAAACAAAACAGACAAACAAAAAAAGTCATCTGTGTGCTAAATCCATTTCAACAGAAAAATAATAGAATTATTATAATTACCATAACTCTAATTGCTTGAAGAACTTAAACCTTCTGGATGAATGATTTCTGAGAATCACTTTGGAGATGAAAGGAGATCATTGTTTTTAAACAGTCTGTAGAACATGACTTTATCTGTAAATGGTCATTCTTCAAAAGATATTTTTTGGGCACCCACTTCGTGCTGGGCATTTTGCTACATGTTGAGATATAACTGACTCGTAGAGATTCTTTCGACTTAGCCACCCCAGTAGATCTGAGGGGACTCAGTGTAACAGTCACTCTCTCCTTCTATAACTGTTAAAACAAGCATCAGGGGACAAAGTATTGCATTAAATTCCCTGTACTGAATGCCATTGTATAGTTGCATCCTGAAATAACCAAGAAATCAACTGAAACCTGGAAATCTCTCATCAGAAAAATGTCCA
The DNA here is from genome assembly GCF_002776525.5 of Piliocolobus tephrosceles. NCBI lineage: Eukaryota > Metazoa > Chordata > Mammalia > Primates > Cercopithecidae > Piliocolobus > Piliocolobus tephrosceles. Next base: position 52,679,206 of record NC_045447.1, read on the forward strand.
TGCCAGTCCCCTGGATGCTGTAAGAAGGCTTGTTCTAGACCAGTTTACATTTAGGGAGCACGCATTGTAAGCACCATGGTAAGGGATGCAAAGTACCGTAAGAGATGTCCAGTGAGGAGAAAGCAACCACTGGGCACAATGTGACAATAACAAGACTGGGCTGACGAGTAAGTGCTCTGTGAATTCTGAGATACACGGAGGATCCCACTGGCAGGAAAGAAAACAAGAAGGTAGGAGGGAAGTATGAATAGAAGATACTCGTGCACTTGGATCCCAGCCCTGCCACTTACTAGCTCTGTGACCATGGATGAATTTCTCACCATATGGAAGCTTCTGTTTCTTTATCAGCAAAAGAGGAATCATAACATTGACTCACAGGCACAACGATAAAAATGTAAAATGCTTAGCACAGCGTCTTAAATGTGGCACACAGCAAATGGTATCAGTCACAGTAAAAGTCAGTAAATAATTTTTCTTGGTTTGTCTATAAAGCAGCGATACTACATCATACGACTATGGTCAAGATTAAGTAAGGTGGGCCGGGCACGGTGGCTCATCCCTGTAATCCCAGCACTTTGGGAGGCCGAGGTGGGTGGATTATGAGGTCAGGAGTTCAAGACCAGCCTGGCCAAGATGGTGAAACCCCATCTCTACTAAAAACACACACACACACACACAAATTAGCCAGGTGTGGTGGCAGGCACCTGTAATCCCAGCTACTTGGGAGGCTGAGGCAGATAATTGCTTAAACCTGGGAGGCAGGGGTTGCAGTGAGCTGAGATCAAGCCACTGTACTCCAGCCTGGGTGACAGAGCAAGACACTGTCTCAAAAAAAAAAAAAAAGATTAAATAGGTTGACATAATTAAAGGGCCTGGCACAGTACCTACCATATGGAATATGAACATATACAATAAATATTGGCTACTGTGATGAAAAATGTGGGTAGATGAGAGGAGACATTTCAGACACAGGCAAGAGGTACATAGCCTGGTGTGGACTTAGCAAATTAGCTGGTTCTCTAGGATGGAGGTTTTGTTCAAGTGAGTAGCAGTTGAAAAGGTAGATGATGGTTGTAAAATATGTTAAACATGAATTAAAAGCCTCTTAATTGGGATATTAAATAAAGAGTCTAGGATTCCAGAAGAAAATTTAAATGAGTGATCTCTAAATTTCCTTCTGTTTGAGATTCTGTGGTTCCTCCAAGACTTCCAGTGGTTCCCGAGAAAAACTGGTAAGTCAAACATCCCACTGCAGTAGTGATCCAGGGCTGCAGCCTGGAACACACCAGCAATAAGGCAATGTATGAGTACTTCTCTGTTTTGATAACAGCAACTCATCTGCTGAATGAAAAAAATTTTAGTTCCCATGTGGAAATCTGGCATTTGATTTGACAGGTAAGAGAGAGAGAGGTAAAAGCCCATGAGTGTAATTGGTGAAACGTTATTTCCTGGTCATTTTTTTCCCTTTAGTTTTGAGAGCCAGAGTCAAAGAGAAGGAAGAGAGAGGAAAAAACAAATGACTCTCCAGGAAATGAGTTTCCAGGCAGAGCTGAGACACCTGAAGAATGTGTCACTTCATATACTTTGCACGTGTGAGTCAATAGCCAGTTTCAGGGTTTGCCAAAGTGCATCCAAGGGCTGGTGCAAGAGAAGAAACCACTCAAGGAGAATTAATATAATTCTGGTAAGACAGCTTCATGCATTAAGCTTTTAAGAGGGCCTGAGAGGTCTGTGGACTTCATGCAGAACTGTTTGCATGGCATTGGCCAGAGCTGGAGTATAAGCTAGTACAGCATTCCCAACCTCTTCCTTAATTTATTTTAGGTGAAAGTAAATTTAGAAAACTCATAGTTAAGCAAGTCAAAGAGGTTTTTTTTACTGCAGAACATCTCAGGATCTTTGTTATGCGGATATGAATTGTGAGAGTGTGAATGCAGTACTTCCCACATTCACGGGAGAGTGGTACGTTTTAATGTAGAATGTATCTAGGGACTAGAGTCTTAAGCAGCCCTTTGGGAAAAGCTGATTTGGGGCAGGAACACCAGGCCGTCATTCCTTCACTCTTGCCCTTTCCCAGGGGGGTCTAGGTACAGACACAGATGTTTGCAGGCAGCCCTGTCATTCTAGCAGCTGAATGCAAGACACTGTCCAGAAGAACACCAGTCACTTACAAAAACATGATGGGGTATGGTAGGTAAAATAATAGCTCCCCAAAGATGTCCACATTCTCATCCATAAAGCCTGTGAATATGTTACCTTATATGCCAGATGAAATTTTGTATGTGTGAATACACTAAAGATGTTGAAATGGGTGATTGTTCTGGATTATCAGGGTTGGCCCCGTGTAACCACAGGGTTCTTATGAGAAGGAGGCAGGCAAGTAAGAGTCTGAGGAGATGCAATGACAGAAGCAGAGGTCAGCGTGTTGTGGGGCCACAAGTCAAGGAATGCAGGCAGCCTCCAGAAGCTAGAAAAGGCAAGGAAGTAGATTCTCCCCCAGAACCTCCAGCAGTAACATAGCCCTGCCACCCATTTTAGACTCCTGACCTTCAAACTGTAAGATCAACTTACGGTGTTTAAAGCCACTAAGTTTGTGGTAATGTGTTAAAGAAGGGATGGGAAATGAATAATGAGGTTTGATATTGGTCCCACTTTTCCTGTGCTTGAAGATGGGTGGATTAACATGCTCCCAGACCCCTTCTAAGACTCTGCTCTTGTTCAGGACGGAGGTCAGCTGTAACCATCCTCTGGCTAGTGTGCCCTGCTTTCTTGCTGTCCTTCCTTTATCTCCCCAAGCCTCAGGATCAAGTATCACTCTACTGCTCAGATGTGCAGTGACCAGGTCAGTCACTGACAGTCTTTGAAAGAAGTGATGTGATTGGCCACTGATTGTGCTATGTATCTGTCATTTATGTAGTGTGGGCTGAAGAGCATACTTCTTCCAGTTACTAATATAATGTCCTGTGGTAACTGAAATTTGAACAGGGTTGTTGTAGGATGGATGTCATTTAAACTGTGTTCACTGAAATGGGTGCATATCAGAAATCATAGCTAAAGTGAGGTGGAAAATAGAGCCTCCACAAAGACAAACGGGACTGCCAAGGCCACGAAAGTGAATGCTCCAACACTTTGGACTACAATTGCAATGCCCACATGTTTTTCCTGTAATTATGGTTCTACTTATCCCATCTTAGAGTCATAAAAATACTTGAGTGGATAGGGAACTGCGTTTTTAAAATCATGGTGCAAATCCTGCAGTAGCATTGTTATCACTAGACTGGGGGACAGACAGCCTAGCCGTGTCCTCGTGTGTTTGCAGAATACCAAAGTGTAAGTGTAGCAGATGCAAGCATTAGGGATGTCAGTAAACAATGTATGAATTTAAAATTGAGCGAAGGATAATGAAGCACTATTTGTACTTTGTGTTTGATGGTCACAGTTCAGTTGTCTGGGAATCTCACTCTGAGACCCTGTGATTCGCATGTAAGAGGTTGATTGGGGACTGCTTATGGCCACAAGGAGAATGCAAGCAGGAGAATGGAACAGAGGGAGAGGATGGCTGTGATGCACAGGGGGCTCTGGAGCTCTGACAGCCTCAAGCATGGTCCTGAATTAAGGCAAGGGGGCAAGGCCTTTATGTTCCTCCATCAGCCAGTCATTGGCTGTGGGCCACCCAACCCCCAGAGGGCAACTCCCTCCAGGGAGGTGGCTCTCTAACTAGGCATGCTTCTTTGAGAGACCCTCAACTGAGAGCTGTCAGCCTCTAACACTCCCAACTGGGAGAATAAATGTCCTAGTCCAAAAGGAATCCAATGTCACTTTACAGGGTCCACTACACTGATTATTCTGTGATTCTAGTGCCACTGGACAGTCAAACTTTACAGAGGGCTAATCAATATTTTAGCAAGGTTCAAGTCAGAATCTGGGGCAAAGTATGCAGGAAGAAGAGACAGGAGGACAGGCGAGCTGACTGAGGCTGCTGCTGATGGAGAAGGCAGGGCTGCCTTCTACCACAGTGGCCACCTCTCCTTCCCAAAGAACAGCAGCCAGTGGGGACCGGACCCACCTCCACTTTGATTTTCATTTATGGTTACTTGTTAATTTGAGAGAAGTTGATGGTCTCGTTACTTTATCTTATCTCGTCCTTTTAGGGCATTTGGGCTCTGAATTGGAGCAGATGGAGAGGACAAGAACTTGAAATGAAAAGTTACTACATTTGATGTTTGTGGTCAATTTTTCCTCTAGTAAAATATAGTTACCTTGTAAAGGCATGTTGAAATTTTTTCAACTCCCAGTCCTTCCCTTGCCCTCCTTTTCTCTTCTGGTTCTTAGACCTCACACGTATGTCATGTTCTTTCTCCAGTCTAGTCACCCCTAGCTCTTTATTCGAGGAGAATTAGATGCCTGAAGTCCAGCTCCTGCTTCACTGAATTGGGAAACAATGAAGTCAGCACCTCTCATTCTCTGAACTCACACTTATGGCTTTGAGAAACTACCTCTTTCCCCCAAGAAAAAGTGCAGATCTCTGAGGGAGGTTGCTAAGAATTCAGCAGGGAGATGAACAGGATAATAAAGGACTTTGTCGCAAAAGGCTGACACCATCTTTTAAAATTGCTGATCTTAACACTTAGGCTAAAACCTGGATAAAAAGAGATTCTTGCCTACTTTCTTGTGACATTCTCTTTAGAAAAACTGAAGATACTCCCATCTGTAAGAATTTAGTTTGGGCATCCTGGTGGATCGAGGGCTTGGAGGCCTCACAACAAAAGCTTTTCATCTGGAGGACCAAGTCTGACCCTTCAGTAGTGGCTGCTTGGAGAGGCTGTCTTAAGAAAGATTCTGAAGCCAGAAAAGCTTCTGTATGCTTACCTGATGGCTGCCGTGGCCGTGTTCCTGGGGAGGACAGGGACACCTGATGTGTACTTGGCCATCTCAGGACTATGGTCTTCACACAACAGTCCTCAGTTGGCTGACGGGTGTTTGTGTGTTTAAAAACTATATCCTATGCACACCTTTAATCCAGTGTGGGGTATACTGTAGTTTGTGAGTTATTTAGAGGTAAAATTCTAAATACGGGATGACAAGTTAAAGAGGTAGCTGTCTAGTCCCTAGACTTCACAGAAAGAGTGAAAGATAAATTAAATCCTAAAATAAGTATATGAATAGGGAAGAGATAGTTGGAATCAGCATTAAATATTATTTGGTTTGATATTGTATGGGAGACCTAGATCAATGATTCCAGGTCCTAAAGTGCTGGACCTGAGCATATAAAGATTGTTGTGGTTTTGAAATGGAGAATTCTCTCGTTGTCTCATTTGATCTGATAGTAGGCAGTGAAGTGTGTAAGTAGAGCTTGCAGCACTATGCTTAGCAAATCATGACTAGAAACTGGAGATCTATCAGATATGTAGGGAGAAGGATGGTGTATATATGGAAGAAATAAGAAAGGTGAATTGATGGCAAAAAGACAAACAGGATCAGATTCTAGTCTTTGCCCTTTTTGTTGAGAGTGGGTTTCTTTTTCCTGAAAGAGCGTCAAGGACTACAGGGAAAACATAAACTGTAATATTTAAAATTCCTTTTGCCTAATATCTTCTATTTTTTTGTCAAGCAAACAAAAGGCTGCCCTAACAGTTTTGATTCCCAACTTTCCCTTGCTGGAAATACATTAAATTGCTCGTGTAGATCCCTATCTCACAAATATCACATTTTTTTTTTTTTTTTTGAGACAGAGTCTCACTCTGTCACCCAGGCTAGGGTGCAGTGGGGCAATCTTGGCTCATTGCAACCTCCGCCTCCTGGATTCAAGTGATTCACTTGCCTCAGCCTCACAAGTAGCTGGGATTACAGGCACCCACCACCATGCCCGGCTAGTTTTTGTATTTTTAGTAGAGATAGAGTTTTGCCATGTTGGTTGGCCAGGCTGGTCTGGAACTCCCAACCTCAGGTGATCCGCCCACCTAGGCCTCCCAAAGTGCCTGGATTGCAGGCGTGAGCCACCGTTGCCAGCCCTAAAACAGCGCTTTTTATTTTATTTTATTTTATTTTTATTTTTTTATTTTTTTTTTCAACACCCACGGAGGTAGGAGATTCAAGCAGATGTGGGCAGAGGGAGAAGTCCAAGCTGCAGCGCCAGCCCAGGTGACCTGATGAGGCACTCTGGAGTTAGAATGGCCCTTCGGGATTGTTCCAAGTTGGGACAAGATGATGAGAACTTTATATCCCTGCCTCTGTCAATCTCTGGGGATGGACCACCTTGGGCAGGAACATGGCCTCTGAGGCGGTGATTCTCTGCAGCTGAGGCAGCCCCTATAGGCACTGACAGCTGGAGGCTGTTTGCTGGCAGCTCTCCCAGCAGCTGGGGCAATAAGACCTTCCTTAAAGGGAGGTTGAATTGTCTCTGCCGAAAAAAAAATGATATGTGGAAGTCCTAACCCCCAGCGCCTCAGAATGTGGCCTTATTTGGAAATAGTCTTTACAGAGGTGATCAAGTTAAAATCAGCTCGTTAGAATGAGCCTAATCCAATATGACTGATG